>NW_017306403.1:714791-731351 GCF_000935625.1 Nanorana parkeri | reverse complement strand
AAAAAAAAAAAAAAAAAAAGTGAAATTTATAAGATACAAGTGCACTCCGGTATATACACAGATGACAACTGCTGCCCGGGCAGATGTAGTAATAGCAACTAAAATGGTGGACGAGAGAAGATTGTGCGTGTCAGCCGATCTTGCTTCACTTTTCGTTTTTTAGTCTGCAGATGAAAAATGGCAGCGAGTGTGCTTCCGGAATTTTAAAGAATACACTATGCGTATGGCCTTTGGTGGCTGCGCGTGTAGCGTTTTGTGATCAGTTTAGGTGCAAGCAATTGCAGACAATTCATCACCATTAAAATATTAATCTATGTAACACTCATGGTGGTGTTCTGCACCAGAAATATCAATTGATAATTCGATCAGTTCTGTATGCCTAGTAAAAAACATTTTGGAAGGGATCTTTATTAGGCTGGTCATACACCTATAGATCATCTGCAGATTTTCTGTGGTCAGATGGAAAAATTGCAACAGATTCCTCCATCTACACCAAACTGTGTGGGTGGAGGAATCTCCCGCTGGGCCAAGCTTCAGTATCTTGCTAGTCGTCCCCAATGCCTCTCAAAATACCTGAACAATCTGATTGGTTGCAGGCACTGTTCAGGTATTTTGAGAGCCAGCGGGGCCAACTAGCAAGATACTGAAGCTTGGCCCAGTGGGAGATTCCTCCATCCACACAGTTTAGTGTAGATGGAGGAATCTGTTGCACTTTTTCCATCTGCCCATAGAAAATCTGCAGATAATCTATAGGTGTATGGCCAGCTTTATGATTGGTTCTCTGATACGAGCAGTTGGTTGTTCTATGGATCAAAAGCAATCGGCAAACTTCCACCATGGTGGATGGACTTGGCTTCCACCATGCTCGAGGGGCTTGGCTTCCACCATGCTCGATGGACTTGGCTTCCACCATGCTCGATGGACTTGGCTTCCACCATGCTCGATGGACTTGGCTTCCACCATGCTCGATGGACTTGGCTTCCACCATGCTCGATGGACTTGGCTTCCACCATGCTCGATGGACTTGGCTTCCACCATGCTCGATGGACTTGGCTTCCACCATGCTCGATCGAGTTGAACTTGAGAGCTCACTAAATCATTTGATAGATCTGTCCTGATTTTTCATTAGTTGCATTGAATGATTGAATGATCACATGGATACTTGTGTGGCCACCGTTAGATGACAGGTGGAATTTGGTTGGCCCGTATCCCAAGTGAATTAAACTGTGCTATATAAATGTTGGCCTGTTGAAGTGCCCTGCCAGAAATGCTGCCCACATTCCCGTGTGTTGCCCGGATGCCTTACAATACGGAGGGAAATAAACGTTTCTTTCTTTTTTGTTTTTTTGTTGACATTGTTATGTCATAGCGTTGCTGTGGACAATGATGTAGCTATGCGTTGAAAGGGCAGGGTTTGGATTGTGCCATGCTCATGTCATGAGGTGTCGGCTGTGCCAAGCTTGGTATCATGGGAATTGCCAATTAAAAAGATAGGGAGTGACCTCTGGTTGGTGAGAAAATTGCTTTCTACTGAAATGTTTGAAGAACTACTATAAGCTCCATGTGGATCTAAATCGGCCACATAACTACATTTTTCCTATTCTTATTGAGTGTGGAAAACATTTGTGAACGCCAACTAATCAACTGTGCTAAGTGAACTTTGACACGTCCCATAGCTAGGCCAACTTGTTCAGCTTTCCTGGGATTCCTCAGCTCTCTTGTAGAACTCCTTTGGTTTCCACTGCAAGAATGAGGTCCATCCTAGCCTTGGGAACACATTGAAAATTGGGCTTTTTAAAGTAGTTGAAGAGCCCAGGGTTGAAAAATTTGAGCAGGAGTGTAGATTGTTAATGGGAAAACTTTCAAACCCCAGGGCAATAAAAGGGAGAATCTAACTGGTTTCTGTGGCAGGGGTACACAGACCACTGGGTTGGGGTTATTAAAGGAAACCTGCAACTGGCTTTTCCTACGAAAGCCAAATGGACCATTGTTTATCAGGCACAATAAGATGCCCCGGCTTAACTGACCACGCTAAACCACTGCCTCCCCATTCTTCCTACCTACACTGCACTGGTCTATTGTTCAGTGACTAATTGCCAGGGTTGAGCATTGCCAAAAATCGCTATTGGCATACAGTTTTATTGGGCTACAGTGCCTGTGAAAAACAGAGCTGTCAAGCAGCCCCTTTACATTACTTACTGCACAGTGGCTTTGTTTATTTCATTGCTCCAAGGCTCTTACAGGTTCTCTTTAAATGCTTCAACTAGAGACTGTCGGTCTCTAAAACAAAATCATACCTGCAGTAACTTGCAAGAGAAGAGCTATTATACTCTCCTCTCCGGGTTCCGCGTCTCCCCCATCTCATTCACTGCCTTTGTCTCTACGGGACTTAGCAATGACCTAGGGGATGGAGTCACAGCATGCGGCTGGCAACACAGGATTCTAAAACTTCTGGAAGTGTTGAATGCCCATGAAAGGATGGAAGGTGCAATGTCTAATAAAGGGAAGATACGGGCCCCTGGAGAAGGAAACTTAATGGCTTTTCTCTTTTAAATATGCTTCTGTTGTCAGTTCAGACATGGGTTCCCCAGCTCCTTGACAGTTGGCCTCTTATGTTTTGATGAAGGACTCTACCACTTTAGTAACACAGGATTGTTTTATTGCTAGTTAGAGCTGACGTGTGACATTGAAACTGCCACACGTGGACTCTATAGGTCGGGAGGTGAGCGAACACATACCGTCGCTCGCTCACTTCCTGATCATCTGCCTGCATGACAGTCACCGCTCCCTGCAGGGATACCTCCCTCCTCTCTCTGATCCTCCAGCGCTGACTGGAGGAATGGACAGGGGAGGGGGTGGGCATAGCTGGCTCTGCCTCTAGATAGGCAGAGCCAGCTGTCACTCGGCTAGCTGGGTGGATCTAAACAGTGTTGTCGGGATCCGTCCCGGCTGCGGCGCTCTCAGTATATAGCGGGCAATTTGGGTCACGTGAGGAGGTTAGTATATGACCTACAGGGACCCTAAAGGGAACTAGGGCATAAAAAAGGTTACCCCATAGTTCTCTTTTAAAGCAGAGCTGGACAAATCGCAGGGGCCGGGCAACCAATGCTTTTTAAAAATTACAGCAATGCCCAACTTCTGAGGTTCTCTAGTTGTTGATGAAATTGGCTCCTACAAAAATCAAATTCCTGCTGCCTCCTGGACTGAACCGACTGGCTGTTTGGTTCTATAATAATTTGTCCACCCCTGCATTAAGGTGAATGTAAACTAAGGGGTTACAGGTTTCAATTTTTACAGCTTTCTAACTAATGCTCAGGAAGTATTCCTGGTGTTTCTATAGTGGGTGTGAAATGTCCTAAATGAATCTAAAATTTAGACCATCGATGGCAAAATGTGTCCCAAGACCCGAGCTTGGAAACCAGTTTGTAGCTCCTTTTAGTGGCAGATTTCCAATTCACTGTATTATGGATTTGTTTTTCATATTTTGCAGGTAGCTGAAAACACAGATTTAGACTAAACTTTGACAAACATGGACACGATTTTAAGAGGAAATTTGGAAGTAAATTGTAAAAAGAAAGAAAGAAAAAAGGAAAACTTGCCCAATTGGAAATAAGGATTTAAATTTTTTTTAAAGGAGAGGCTGTTGACATTTCTGAAGACAACCTGTTGTCAATTTTATCTCCTTCTCACAGTAGGGGATCCGCCATTGTGCAGTCCAGGACCTGATGGAAAAATGTTGTGTCTTTATCCACTTGATGCTGATTGACAGCGCAGCTTACATAGCGCCAGCTAGGATATGCTGCTTTCACATCATAGGAGCTAAATATTTTTACCCCCTGGTTAAGACCAGCTTAGTTTGACATTCTGAAGGGGAGAAACGGCCATGGAAGGGTCCTAAATTTTTAATTCTGCCACAGGAGCTTGGTCATTGCAGGCTTCTTCCTCACCGTGAGGTTGTTTCCTCTAGATTTACATAGGAGCTATGTTATTTAGCGAGTCTGGATACATGTCAAGGTTTTTTATATCTCTCTTCTTTGAGTTTTTGCATTTCTTTTTCGTTTATTCCAGTTGGCTTTAGTACATCGCGGTCCCACTCTTCCAAATTGAACATCTCATTGTAATTGCAGGTTTTTGGTTAAGTGGCTGTGGAGTGTAAAATCTCCGCGCTTACCTGCTTCTCATCCATCTACGCCTCCCCACAGAAAAAAACAATACACCAGTCAACACCGCTAATCTTCTGCTATTTTCTCATTTGAATGGGACCTGGAGATTTGATTAACTGTGTCGGAAGAGCAAAATTAAGGGTTAGACTTGAGGGAGCGCGCCTCGCAGTTTAATAACATGGATTGAACGGGGGGGAAAGAAGAAAGCATCCCGTCACTTTCGGAAACTGGTTCTTTTTTTTTTTTTTTCTGGTGCAAATATAAAGTAGCGCATTGATCAGCTGAATCAGCTGACTATTGTTCTCTTTTGTAATGTTGGAAAGTAACATAATATGAAAGACTTGGAACCCTCTCTGATTACAATTCCCATCTCGGGAGAGTGTAATTGCATGTGGAGGCAGCGCCATTTAAAGAACAATGCAGGCGCTCCAAACCTTTTTCAGGTAGGAGCCATATCATTCAAAGTCTCGCTGATCCCTCGTTTCTAATACTGGAGATATATTTGGTATAGAGTAGTGGGTTAAACCCTAAAGAGCGAGGAGAAATGTTCAAGCTGATAAGCAGCAAGTGATGAATAGTTGTAGCTGAACTCCAGGAAATGACTAAATAAAATGCACAATGGCATCTGTTTTAGGCTAAGTTCACACCTAGGCGATTCAGATGCTGAGCGGTTGTCGGGCGACTCTTCATTGTATACCGCAGGGTTTTCAATGCATAGAGATGTCTATGGGACCCAAACCGCCCGAAAATAGCTCCTGCACCTTTTCGTGCGACAGGCGATTTCGGACGCGCGACAAACCACAAAGGTGCAAACAGCCTCCATTGATTTCAATGCAAATCTGTGTTTTGTGCGATATCGCGTGACTCAAACTGCGCGATAAATCGCCTATGTGTGCACTGGCCCTGAGGATTTGTATTTCTGTCCATCCAGTTCTGAGGCTTACCCAACTCTGCCACACAGCACAGACCTGACTGGCAGAGCAGGAGACATTATTTTTCTTCTTCTTCTTCTGCAGTTTAGAAACTTATGGGTCATGTCCCTTCCCCAAACTGTGACTGGACAGTGAAAGGAGAAAGAGGAGACTTATGAGCTCATCTCTGTCGCTCTGATCTCTCCACGTATTAGGATGTTCCTTGTTGGCACATGAGTACCACAGCACAACAGATTGGCTTCTTGTGCCACTTCTACTGTAGTCTGGGGAAACTTTCATATAGGTAACTGCCCCAACACAAATCCTTCTCATGGACCACATGGGAGTCCACGCACCACTGGAGAAGCAGGAGACTGATGAGCTCCTTTTAGTCACTCTGATCTCTTCTCCTATTAGGATGTTCCTTGCTAGCACATGAGCACCACAGCACAACAGATTGGCTTCTTGTGCCCCTTCTTCCTCTTCTAATCTGGGGAAACTTTCATATAGGTGACTGCACCAACACAAATCCTTCCCATGGACCTAATGGAGTCCACACAAAACTCTATAAACTCCCCCGGTGATGCTCAGACTTTGCATATTAATTGTGGGGTGATTTATTATACGGTAGAGGCTGATGAGATGCCTGCAGGCCATAGGCCATAACACCATAATAACCTTGGTGTACCTGTAATGTGCTGCTCCATGTTTCTACTTCACTTCTTTCCTTGTTTTGTGGCAATACTGTTGGTTAAAGTATGCCTAAAGCCATATTTTGTTTTCCTTAGGAGTAGGAAATGGTTAAGACCCCTTCAAATTTCTTTACAATAAGGGAAACTTCCATCAGTGCCCCAGTACAAGTGTCCCCATCTTGAAATGTCCCTCCAATGATGAAGCAAAATGTTGGATTTCCCGTTACAATGGTGGCCAGGACGCACAAGGAGGTTGAATGTCTTGACAGGGGTCCTGACCCTTCCCTTCACCACCCAAAACAAAAAGTTTTGGCTTTGGATTTACTTTTAGGATGAACTTGGCATCATACTTGGCTTTGATGCCTAAAGGGCAATTGCAATCACACTCATCCTTGGACTCTAAAGTCAGTCTCCAAGCCTCAAAAGTAGGCAAGTTGACATTCTAATTGCCTGAGCCAGGGACAAGCGTTCTTCTGCGGAGTTCTAGCCGTTCTGAAAGTGGTCACACTTGTGCTGGTTTCGGCCATAGAGAACAGCGGCCATCGTCTTCCCAGCCTCTGTGCATGTGATCTGCATGCCTTTTTATTCTTTTGTAACCGAAACCGTCTCGTGTAGGCCAATCACGACAGAGCCGGGGCACCGCGTGATAAAAGAACTTTGCGGCTCTGCACCGGCTGCCATGGTGATAAGTGCCACTTCTCTGCATATTAGGTCTGTAGTGCTATTTTACAATTTACTGATGAGTGGAATGAAGGGTGGGCTATGGGGTTTGATTTGACACGGCATCTATTTTTCAAGTTTAAAAATGGCTTTTTCGGGTTTGACTCAAACTCCTGCCGTGCTTGTTATTGGTAATGGGAGCCCATATTCCCTGACTCGTTTAAAATTGCCTGTTGGCTGATTGGACTGATTGCTCCTTGACCATTCCTCTAACCCGTCCAGCTCCCCCCATAATTTATAGATATTGGTTGGCAACTTGGCAGGCCTTCCTTGAACACGGAGCCTGGTGACTTCACCGGCTGTCAAACCTTGCCGCATAACATACTACTGTTGGGAAAAAAAATGTTGGCCTGTTAAGCTCATAGACTTGTGAAAGTCTTACGGATGTCGTCATATGGTATAAATCCCGGAGGGTTTGTTTGGAGGAATCTGAAGCAGCACATTGGGATATTGCTAGCACAGCTGTATGTTTTACACAAGCTGCTTTTTGTTCATGTCTAGCTGGAGTAGAAACCCCCCCACCATACACACACACACTTCGGGCCGGAGTCCAGAAGATCCCCAGGGGGCTGACTCAAATTCTTTAAGTGCTCAGCCCTTTTAATAATCCTTGCTCATCTCATTTATATATATATATATATTTCTGCCAGTTTTTTAAGTTGCCGGGGGAATCGTTCGCTCAACCTTTCCGAAGGACTGTGACTGGTTTTACTTACCCAGCTGGTTGGAAGCTCTGCTTGCCCATTCTTCCTCTGTCTAGAAAGATTCAGATTAGTGTCTTCATATTTGGAAATATAGAATTTTATTATTCTGTGCTTTCCTTCGGGGGAGCACCCCAACCTAATACTTAGTGGTCGGCTTTGACTGACCAAGAGGAATGGGTCCGCCTGGCTTCAGCTAGGTGGACACGACTGCTCTGCCCCTGTCAGTAGCCATGTGCTCCAGGGGTCAGAGAAAGGGTCCCATCTCTCTGGGAGGTGGACCATTGAGACACTCCCTAGTGCACTTTTTTGTGTGTTCACTATGGTGTTTAGTTTCTGCGCACTCTTAAAAAAAAGTATCTCGCTCTCCCCTCTCTCTCGCTCTCTCCCCTCTCTCGCTCTCTCCCCTCTCTCGCTCTCTCCCCTCTCTCGCTCTCTCCCCTCTCTCGCTCTCTTTCTGCTCTCCCGCTCTCCTCTCTCTCCCCTCTCTCTCGCCCGCTCTCCTCTCTCTCGCCCCCTCTCGCTACTTTCCTCTCTCTCTCTCTACTTTCCTCTCTCTCTCGCTACTTTCTTCTCTCTCTCGCTACTTTCCTCTCTCTCTCGCTACTTTCCTCTCTCTCTCGCCCGCTCTCGCTACTTTCCTCTCTCTCTCGCCCGCTCTCGCTACTTTCCTCTCTCTCTCGCCCGCTCTCGCTACTTTCCTCTCTCTCTCGCCCGCTATCGCTACTTTCCTCTCTCTCTCGCCCGCTATCGCTACTTTCCTCTCTCTCTCGCCCGCTCTCTTCCCTTATGTCTCCTGAAGAAGCAGACTGAAAATCTGGGCTACATGTTGGAAGTGACCCTTCCCCACTGTGTGATACAGCTACTATTTTATACTACTCCAATAAGTCGATGAGCCCTCTTTGGATGTTTAGAAATGTTGCAGAACAGTGGGTAATGTAGGATACGTATTATAATGGGACATAGAATATGTACACAAATGTCTGTGAAGGTTCTCATTCATCCAGGTCATGGTATATCTGTAAAAAGATAAATAAATCAAGGCAACTGGACTTGCTGTATTTTTCCTGAAGACATTTTGCGGGTCATCCAACTAGCTTTCTCAATTCTGAATTGAGGAAGCTAGTCGAATCACCAGCGAAACGTTTAAGAGAAAAAATACAGCAAGTCCAGTTGCCTTTTTTTTTTTTTTTTTTACAGATGTGCACAAATATGTTAAACATGTTAAACAAAACTTTTATATTGATACAAATGAAAAATCTTCTTTACAACCCTTAAGCATTGATGCACAATACACAGTGTGTGTGTGTTCATGTTTCTTTGAAAGTTTTTGACATCTTTGTGTACTTTGTGGCTCCTTTGAAAGTCCCGTTGAAATCAATAGGGCCGCGCGGCAATCTATGTGTGCAATTGTGCCAGATCGCGTGGTCCCGGATCGCCCAGGTCTGCACCAGCCCTGAGGCAGTTTACTGTGATGTTTTCAGGAAGCACCCTCTCTGTCCCTCCCACCAGCCATGATCTGCCAGTATTGCGTACAGGAGCACAGAGACCCAATGATGACATTACATTAGCATGTTGATGAGCGAGGAACCAGGGAAGGCAAAATATTAGCAGATTAAACCTCGGCTCTAAATCTACCACTTTGACATCTATATCTTTGGGGGGTGGTGGGGCCTTATAAACCACAAAGCATCCCTTGGCTTTCCTCTGAGCTCAGTTAGCTTCTTTACGAATGTACTGCGCCGGTAGCAGAAGTCTATAATTCATACAGAGAGTCAGTAGGAACAAGATGCATGGTAGGCCTCTTCCCCCAGCTGGCTGGCAATAAGCATGGGATGTTCTTTGGAGGAGGTGAGCCCATTTCACCCCATCGTGCGGCTTGATGCATGAGCTGCTTCCCGACTCCCCATCTGCTGTGCACTCAGCACAATGCGAGCAGGTGAGCAAGAACAGGGCTTCCAGCTTGGCTGCGCAAAAAAAAATGAGGCCAGAGAGAAGAGGAACGGCACTGACAGACTGCGAGGAATATGCTGTGCTGTTCTTGCCCCCAAAGCTTCAGGTGATCAGCGCTGTGGTGAAGGAGGGGGGCCGTCTTCCCCTCCGCATACATCATCCCCACTCACAAACCTTCAGCATCAGCTCATCGCAGATGCACAGGGCGGCCTTGTGTGCGAGATGCTGCAAGGTAATTAGTCCGGCTGTAACCACCGCCGTTAATTGTTCACCATTTGATCTTATTTTATATTTTTACAACATTACAACAACAAAGGTTCATATATTTTAACTAAATGGCAGTTTTCCAAAAAAAACAAAAAACTATAAAAATAAATGCAATTTTTTAAAAATAAAATAGTTGTTTAACCTTTTTATTTATATTTTGTTGCTTCTTGTTGTCGCTGATCTCCTGCAGCCACTTCCTGTTTCCATTTACTCCAGCAATGGCTGCATGACATTTCTCAGGGTGGTTTTCCTTGTGGCAACAGTCAACCATGTCCGGTTAAAGCTGAACTCTACTTTTTGTGCAACAAATGTCTTTTGAAACCCAGATATTTCCTTGTAAATTTTGTAGTAGCATCATTGCTGGGCTGTAGGTAGCCTGTGCAGAGTCCAGAGCTGTGGAAGGGATCCAGGAGGTTCACCCAAAAAACACAGGAGGGGTCGGAGAAAAGACAATTAACGTCACCCTGCACAAGGAGAGAGAGAGCAGCAGTGAGTGGTCTTTATTACAGGGTGGAGACAAGACCAGTCACCTTGCACAACAGGAGAGAGCAGCAGTGGCCGGTCTTTATTACGGGGGGTGGACACAAGACCAGTCACCTTGCACAACAGGAGAGAGCAGCAGTGGCTGGCCTTTATTACGGGGGGTGGAGACAAGACCAGTCACCCTGCACAAGAGGAGAGAGCAGCAGGGACCGGCCTTTCTTAAAGGAGGGGGCAGAGACAAGACCAGTCATCCTGCACAAAGAGAGAGCAGCAGTGAGCGGCCTTTATTACAGGAGGGGGCGGCGACAAGACCAGTCACCCTGCACAAGAGGAGAGAGCAGCAGGGACCGGCCTTTCTTAAAGGAGGGGGCAGAGACAAGACCAGTCATCCTGCACAAAGAGAGAGCAGCAGTGAGCGGCCTTTATTACAGGAGGGGGCGGCGACAAGACCAGTCACCCTGCACAAGAGGAGAGAGCAGCAGGGACCGGCCTTTCTTAAAGGAGGGGGCAGAGACAAGACCAGTCATCCTGCACAAAGAGAGAGCAGCAGTGACCAGTCTTTATTACAGGAGGGGACGGAGAAAAGACCAGTTACCCTGCACAAGGAGAGTGCAGCAGTGACCGGTCTTTATTACAGGAAGCTCCAAGGTTCACACTGGATTACTGCACAGATCTGGAAGAAATAAACAAAGCTCACCAAGATTCAAGGAAGAATACACATGACTCTTGTACTTGGAAAATAGTTGCTTTATCCCAAAATTCAACTTTATCTGTTGAAACAGCTATTTGTAGTTTATTCATAAAAGTTCCACCCGGGTACATTGCTGGGCGGCTGCCGTTGCCCAGTACTAGCTCACCTAGATTGCACTGATAAGTGTAGGAATTTCCTGTACCCGTGAGCATCATCTAGGGGCGCTGGTGCCACACGAACAGCAGTCACCCAGCTATACACCGGACAAAATATTTTATAAATGAGCCCCTAAATGTCAGGTGCAGAAAAAAACAAAACATTTCCCCTAAAAGAACCTAAATCCTTCAGTTGTGGCCACAATCTGGGCAGAATGTCATCAAATATTTTACAAGGGAAGGGAATTTCCAGGGGGGGGAACAGTAGCTTTTGGGATGGATTTTCTAACCTAAGCACTGGTTGCAACTGACGGCGGGCGGATGGAAGACTTGGCGGCCAATCGCTATTATGAGTCAAGAAAATGTCCAACTTGGGCAACTGTTTGAAAAATAATCTGCTGGAAATAATTAGACCTTTTGTAGATCTTTTTATAGCCTCCTAGAAGACCTCCCTTGTGCTTGATGACGAAGACCATGTTCTAATTCAATTCGACCAGCACCCTGAAACCACGGGACGGGGGTGGAAAATATTTTCCAACCTTCAAACAACACGCAGGCCATGCGTAGGTTGCTTGGTCTTGGATGCTTGAAGAATGTGCCTGTGAAGAACATGTGCGGTCACCTGGCTATACACAAGGCGCGGCTATTTTTTGAAGGTTATATTTACGTTTTCTTATGAAAGTAGAACAGCAACTCCAGGCGGCAAGCGGGATCAGTCCATGAACTGCTAATGCTCCAGAAGGAATACTGCAGGACGGCAGCCTCTTGTGGCTGGGAAACCTTAATCTAGGGGTAGGCAACCTTGGCAACCTTGGCTTTCCAGCTGTGCTGAAAGTACAAGTTCCATTATGCCTCTGGGAGACATGTCTGTGGCTGTCAATGTAGTTCCACAACAGCTTGAATGCCAAGGTTGCCTACCCCGTGCCAAGGTTGCCTACCCTTGCCTTAATCCGTGAACCAGGGAACACTTGGACTAGATTCAGATTCAAGGCTTGGATGGCAGCATTCATAGGAACTTAGCAAGGCGAAGAACCCATCTGCACAAATTTCTTTCCAGGTAGTCTGTGTCTCTGGAATCCAGTAGGAAATGTTTGCTTGCTTGGAATGTCCCTTTTAGTCTATGAAGTATTAGCGTATGTTGCATGCATAGGTGCTTTATCCTCGGTTTGCAGAAGACTCTGTTTGCTCATGGGTGATGAAGCACAGGGGAATTTGTAGCCTGCGGCTTCCAAACTGGTTGACAAGTCAGCATTATTGGGGCCGTATATCTTTACTGGCTGAAAGGCCCTTGACAAATTTCTTTACAAAGCCTGCTTGACTTGTAAGGGTTACAGCATTCCACCCAAGTGACGTGGTGGGGCGGGGGGAATACAGTTTATTGACTGAGAATGTCTGAAAGTCAATTCCAGCTTTGTGGTCCAGGGAGCCATTTTGCATATGGACACACAGCATGTGATCGTCCCTCCACACTGAGTTCTGGTGCACCAAAGCCAGCTCCAAAAAGATATGGATTGATGAATTTGGTGTGGAGGAACTGGAGTGTCCTGCACAGAGCCCTGAACTCAACCCTACTGAACATGTTTGGGCTGAATTGGAATGCCAATTGTGAGCCAGGTCTTCTTGTCCAACATTAATACCTGACCTCGCGAATGCTTCTCTATTTGGCTAATTGAGCACAAATTCCCACTGAGTACTCCAAAATCATGCGGAAAGCCTTCCCAGAAGAGTGCAGGCTGCTATAGCTGCCAAGGGGTAACCACTCCATGGTTTTGGAATGGGATGCCCAACAAGCTCATATACAGGTGAAACTCGAATAATTAGAATATCTTGCAAAAGTAATTGCAGTAAGTGCTGCAAAAGGGGCCCAAACCAAGTACTGAGTACATATGCATGCTTGTACTTTTCAGAGGTCCGATATTGTTCTATGTACAATCCTTGTTTTATTGATTGCATGTAATAATCTACTTTTTTGAGGTTGTGGGTTTGGGGTTCTTGGGGTTTTCATGAGCTGTAAGCCATAATCATCACAATGATGACAAATCACGGCTTGAACTATCTTGCTTTGCATGTAATGAGTCTCTCTCATATATTAGTTTCACCTTTTAAGTTGCATTAGTGAAATAAATGAACTTTGCACGATATTCTAATTATTCGAGTTTCACCTGTAGGTGTGATGGTCCGATGTCCACCAACTTTCAGCCATCTAGTACATATCAGGTTAGTAGAGTTGGGTAGGTTAGGCGAGCTTCCTAAAGTCTATTCTTTTAAATATACTTTATCTTATCCAGGGATATACCGATACTAGTATCGGTATTGGTGCTGTGTATTTGGGCGAGTGCTCCAATGCCTAGCCCGATACCTGAGCTTCTGGTATCAGGAAGCCGGGCAGCGAGTCATTACCACCACCCCCGGCTCTCTGATTGGCCAGAAAGCCGGCTTCATGCTCCCTCGTAACCTGGTGAAGAGAGTGTATGGAGCCGGCTTCCTGGCCAATCGGGGTAATGACTCGTTGCCCGGCTTCCTGATTGGCCAGCTTCTCGACCAATCAGGAAGCCGGGCAGCAAGTCATTACATGGCGCCCGGCTTCCTGATTGTCCAGAATGCCGGCTCCATGCTTCCTCGTCGCATGGAGACGGCTTTCCTGCTAATCGGGAAGCCGGGTAGCGAGTCTTTACACGGCGCCTGGCTTCCTTAATGGGACTTCCGGCATCTGTATTCGGTATCGGTGAGCACCGAAAAATAACATTTCGGTACTTCATACCGAAAAACCGGTGTTGGTGCATCCCTAATCTTATCAATGTATGTTATTATTATTTTTTTTAACCATCTCCATTTTTCCTTATTTACCTGCACGGGGCACCAATATTTGCTTGTTGTGTATCCAGGCTTCCTGCTTGGTACTGCAGCACACTGATTGCACTCCATGATAGACTTTCATTGAGCCAATATATCTGAGTTTTATGCCGGCCGTCTTTCAGCCAGGTGCTAATTGCGTCGTCTGACATTCAGACAGCCAATAGAAGAAAACGTATGTGAAGGTGTAAAAGTCTCACATCAGACTGCCATCCCATAAACTTCGCAGTACCTTTTTAAAAATTATGTGGCCATTGAAAAGTCGCCGCGGCTTCCTTTCCGCCCGCGATTGGCGAGATCTCTGTCCTTGAACGGCTTCACATTGCTCCCACTTCTACCGCTCGTCCCTAATTTAGTGCTCACCCCAGCCTCGGCCATTCAGACTGCACATGAATTTATTTTTTTCCCACTTTCCTTTTTTATGAGCCCTATTACATTGGGGGCCAAGTTCTCAATTCCAGGAATTAGAGGCTGAGATAAATCAGTGGGACGCACAACGCCGGGCGCTGAACGCGGTCCATCTGTGACATGTACAGAGGAATTAGATTAGCTCGTAATGTCTCTGACCCGTATTACTCATCTCCTGGTCATTAAATAATATTGTTTGGGGGGGGGGGGAAAAGTCGGTCGGCCTTATTCGGGCTCCTGCTGAAAGCCCTGGAATTGGAGGACCTGCGCTGGGAGAGACATGTTGGATCCTGATGGCTTCAGAAATTTGAGCAATCACAGAAAAAGCATGCAGATTATTTCTGACTACCGAAACCTGGCCCGGCGTTTTAATGCCTTTGGGAAAGACATAAGTTTGAACAAGCCGGTACTACTCCAAAGTCTTGCTAATAAAGCTTTGCTGTCACATTTTTATGAACAAACATGTTTTATATTGCGGGCTACCAGTCCTTAGATGTGGTGGCTACGTTAGTTTTCACCAAGTACAGAACATGCCTGTTGATCCTATCAGAAATGCTGTGTCCTTGTCACTTCCTGTGAGGTGAACTAACCCCATCAATCCACCATGTAATGGAGATGAACAAAGGCAAACATGTCCAGGCTGTGGGACAACCATGGCTCCTTCTATAGATGCAGTGGAGAAATGTGTGTAGACAACACCCATGTCCAGGCTTGGGGACAACCATGGCGTCCTCCACAGATGCAATAGAGAAATGAGCGCGGACACCAAACATGTCCAGGCTGGGGGACAACCATGGCCTCCTCCACAGATGCAATTGAGAAAAGGGTGTAGACAACAAACATGTCCTGCCTGGGGGACAACCATAGCCTCCTCCTCCACAGATGCAGTGGATAAATGAGCGTAGACACCAAACATGTCCAAGCTGGGGGACAATCATGGCCTCCTCCAAAAATGCAATGGAGAAAAGAGTGTAGACAACAACCATGTCCAGGCTGGGGGACAACCATGGTCTCTTCCACAGATGCAATGGAGAAAAGAGTGTAGACAACAACCATGGCTAGGCTGGGGGACAACCATGGTCTCCTCCACAGACACAGTGGAGAAATTAGATTTAGATACACTCTATGAAAGTTTAAAATGGCCGTCAGGCTTGCTTTAATCCTGTTTCTTCCCATGCCGCCATATTGGGACACACTATCTTCACCATCAGTATAGGCGAACACCCTTTAGGAGCAGTCAGTCAGACAGGTGCGGGCAACTCCAGCCCTCCAGCTCTTGTTGAACTACAAGTCCCATGAGGCATTGCAAGACTGACAGCCACAGGTATGACTCCCACAGGCATGTTGGGATTTGTAGGTAAAGCACAGCTGAAGTGCCGGAGTTGCCCACTCCGGTCTACAAAGTTCGCAGGCCGTGTTGACTTAAAACATTTGTTGCAGACACTTGGGGTACCAGGCTGAAGGACTAAGACATACTGATATTACAGAACTGAGAACAGGTGCACTTAATGGCAGAATGCGAAATAACTGAGCCATTTGTGCCGGCGGTGGGAGGAGGAGGAGAAGCAAATCGTGCGACAAAACACAGAGCATAAAGGGCGATTGTGAGAGTGACAGCCATGGTTTGGAAAAGGCAGCACCTGTCTGTAGAGGACAGTTGGCTGAGCATGTGTCGCCAGTTGGAAGTCATTAGCTCTGTGTGTCTGGCAGACGAGGGGTTAAGCTCTTTAAGTGACCCGCTGACGGTTTGGAGTGCACTCTGCCAGTTTTGCGGCACCTCCTCTTTTTCACAACATTCTCCGTGTGGAAAGTCAGTGGATAGCGTGGGCGAACCTTTTCCGGACTGCGTTTACTTGGATACTTTTTTTTTGTTTTCTGAATTTTAGGGTTCGGATATGTTCAGTGTCGGCTACAATATATATTCATTTTGTGTCAGATTTTTGACCGTGACCACGGCTGCTCCTTGGCGACTCGAAGGAGCGCTAACCCATTGTGCTAATTAAGTAGAAAAGTAATTTTCGTAAGAGGTCAGGGACTTCAAACGCCGAGGAGTCTTCGTGGTGGGTGCTCGCTCGCTCGCTTGTTTTGTCCCATCGAATGTGTTTTGTTCCTCACACCCAAGCCGCGGCAGGAAGAGGATAGGATGAGCGATTAGCGGTTTGGGAAAGGCAGCCATTACCAAATCCCTTGTGTTTCAGCATTTCTGGGTTTCTACAGCAACTGCATGTCTTCTCGGCCGCGACCGCTTAGCGCCTCGGTGGCAGTAATTAGGAGACGGGCACAATGCAGCCGGATTCAGGAGCTGCAGGAGAGGGAGGCTGAACCATGGAGGGCCCCCGGATGAAGGGTGGAGGTTATAGCTGGGGGTTAGTTGGGAGCTGGGACCTCATTAGAATGTTGAGGACTATAAAGCAATCATACATTTGTGTTGCTTTGACTCTGGTTCTTCTGGTGCTTTGCATCTGTATAGGGACACACACACACAATACATTTCAGCACTGGGATGATAAGCAGACCTGACTCCCCCTTGCATCTGCATAGGGGCAATTAAAGGGAATTCAAA
>NW_017306403.1:708727-714720 GCF_000935625.1 Nanorana parkeri | reverse complement strand
GGATGCGATGCTTAGTAGACATGGCCCCCTGGTATTACCTACCACCATTCTCAAACCATTACCTGACCCCTAAAATTGGTTTGCATTCAGCTATTCAATCTTCCACTTGGCTGAACAAGCAACCCTTGAAGATGAACTCCAGGCCAATTAACTACTTAAAGGACCAGCTTTACCTGCCATAGGTAGTCTTGTCTATTCAGTTTTAAAATTAACCCAGCTCTGCCGCAGAGCACAGCCCTGCTGGGGGAAGTGGACCTCCTCTTTTGTCTGCTGCAATTCAGGAACAGTTTCAGGTCTTGTCTCCCCCCAGCCTTTAACTGGGCAGTGAAAGGAGAAGCAGCAGACTGGTGAGCGTCAGAGCTACTCTGCTCTCTCCTGCTGTCGGAGTTCTGCTTGTTATCACATGAGCGCTGCAGTACAACAGATTGGTTTTTGTGTGCTGGTTCTCCTTCCACTAGTCTGAGCTGTGCTGTACAAGAGGGTGATACCAAGTCACATGCATACATGGCTGATTTAGACAGGGGCCAGTTATTCTTCCAGCATGTCTTTGGAGCAATATTTACCTTTAATACAAATCAGTCCTCCGCATTACTTTCCGCCACTAGATGTCCTCAGTCTGTTAAATGGCTGCCAGCGTCATGCAAGCCACTTCCCCTGGGCTCAGATTGTCCTGGACCCGCCCCCCAGCCTGTCACTGGACAGTGAAGAAGAAGCAGCACAGCTATGAGATCATCTCTCTGTCACCCTGCTCTCTCCTCTTCCCTGCATGATCATTGTCAGCAAATGAATGGATTGGCTCCTTGTGCTGCTTCTCCCTCTCACATTCCTGCCTTGCTGTACAGGGCTGATACCAAGTCAGAATAATAAAAAATACATTTAGGATGTATTATTGAATGTAGAGGTGTGAACGGAAGAAGCTCTACTGATGGCTGTTGTATTCAAGCAGCTTTGATACCCAATAGGCTACAGTCACTGTTCTGCCGATGATTCTCCATACGGCTCAGTAAATTGAGCTAGGTGTTGCTTGCAGGGTCACCTGTGTCTTGACGTTCAAGTCGTCTCTGGGGACCCTTTGGAGAGCTCGGAGTTCAGCGGTATTAAAGCCGCTGTGTTCAAGCTCTGCTCGGCCGTTTTCCGCTTCCTCTCCGGGTTCCCAGTTGTCAGAATAAGTTCTGCGAAATGTCCGCTAAAAGGCACTTTGTAAAACTGTCATTTTTATTAGGTTATCGCAATTACCGTCTGGCTGCGAAATGCGATTTCCGGTTGTGACAGCATTACCCGTGCCGAGCCGGGTCCGCTCCTAATTATGATGGCTGGTAAGTTGGTGCCGGCAGATAATGTGCTTATTGTGGTTTTCCAGTGAAAACGGCAAAATTATGAGTAAGGCTGTAAAAACGCAACCAGCGTAATTTGTTGAAGGGTCTGAAGCCGGTGCGAGGCCGTGGGCGCCGAGCTCCGGCGGTCATCTTCTGTAGCCGGCCACAACGCTCGTGGAATTGCTGTGGGTTGCCGGAATTTCATTTCTTCTTATGGTGTTGGATTTGAGAGTAGAAATATGACGCCAAAGCGCTGCCCCTTTAATGCAATCCCGACAATTTATTGGTACCCACGAGGGCCCATTCACACCGTATACGTCGGATTGCACTAGGGATGCACCGATACCGTTTTTTCATACCGATATTTTTTTCTTTTCTGTACTCGCCAATACCGAATGCCGATACTGGAAGTCCCATTAAGGAAGCCAGGCGGCGTGTAATGACTCGCCACCCGGCTTCCCGATTGTAGGGAAGCCGTCTCTATGCTCCCTCGTCACCAGGTGATGAGGAAGTATGGAGACCCAGCTTTCTGGCCAATCAGGAAGCCGGGGGGGGGGCGGGTAATGACTCGCCGGCTGGCTTTCTGATTGGCCAGCTTCTTGACCAATCAAAAAGTCGGGCAGCAAGTCATTACACGGCGCCAGCTTCCTGATTGGCTGGGAAGCTGGCTCCATGCTCCTTCGTCACCTGGTGGCTTTCTGGCCGTCAGGAAGCCGGGGGGCCGGTAATGATTCTCTGCCCAGCTTCCTGATACCGGAAGCTCGGGTATCGGGCTAGGCATCGGAGCATTTGGGTGAGTACGAGTACTTGCTCAAATACTCGGTATTGGCACTGATACTAGTATCTGTGCATTCCTAGATTGCACTGCAGCACATTGTGTCAATGCAATCCAATGGATGCAAAAGCGCAGCAGCTGGGGGCTGGGGAGCCACAAGTACAGGCGTATGTTATGCTGTATACCCATACGTACTTTCAGTTTCAACAATGTGACCTTATCATTGCTTGCTGGAAGCAATGCATGATGGGATAGGTAGTCTTGGCGATTGCATCACATCAAGCAGAAGGAAAAGAGACGCAAAGCACACTGGGAATTAGAGCTGCAGCTAACGATTATTTTCAAATTCGATTAGTTAGCCGATTATTACGTTCGATTAATCGGATAAACAATAAAATACATTTTTTTTAAAATGGCTCCAGTGATGGACTACTAGTTTGTATTGAGATTGTAGTCCATCACAGGAGCAAGCTTGGAGCGGTGGAAGTAAAAAAATAGTGTGGTGTGCAATATAGTGAAAAGGAAAGTGTAAAATTATACAGCAATGAATGCAGAATGGCACCGACTATAGAGGACTACAAATCCCAGCAATAGTACATTATACAGCGCAATGCAGAATATCACCAGCTATATAGGAATACAACAAATCCCAGCAATAGTACATTATAGCTGGCGGTATTCTGCATTGCGCTGTATAATGTACTGTTGCTGGGTTTTGTAGTCCTCTATAGCTGGTGGTATTCTGCATTGCACTGTATAATGTATTATTGCTGGGTTTTGTAGTCCTCTATAGCTGGTGGTATTCGGCATTGCACCACTGTATAATGTATTATTGCTGGGATTTGTAGTCCTCTATACAGCGCAGTGCAGAATATCACCAACTATAGAGGAGTACAACAAATCCCAGCAATACATTATACATACAGTGTATAATGTATTGCTGGGATTTGTATTCCTATGTATAATATACAGCACAATGTACCATCAGCTATAGAGGAGTACAAATCCCAGCAATACATTATAGAGCACCATGTGTGGGAAAGTGCAGGCTTACCTGAGCAGTCTCCCAGCAACTTGCTTCTGAGATCGGGCCTGCCTATCGGCAGCTGTCAGCCCCCCACACCTGCTCCTCACTACATCTCCCCGCGTGCCTGTGCCGATCGCGGATGTTTGCGGGCGGTGAGTGTGAGGCGGGAAGGAGGTGCGGCGTGGATGCGGGCGGGTCTGCGAGCGTGAGGTGGGGAGGAGGTGTGGCGTGCAGCATGTGTGGAGCCGTGAACAGGGCCAACTGATCGGAAGCCGACTAATCGATTATTGAAAAAGTTGACAACTTTTTCAATAATCGATTATAATCGATTATGTCGATTAGTTGTTGCAGCCCTACTGGGAATCCAGTAAGTTGATGGAAGTGATGGGCAGACGGAAGGCGGTGCTCACTACATAAAAGGGATTTTTTCCAGTAAGCTTTGGTTGTATTATCAGACACATCTCTATAACAATGCTGATCATATAACAGGAGAGGATATGCTTTTTTTTAACTCCTTTTAGGCTCGTGTATCAAATGCGGCAGATTAATTTCCCCCCCCCATTTTTTTGTCCCAGAAGCTCGCAGTCTAATCCTGACGTGTAATTTGCATCGGTTTGGCACGCAGCAGGCTGGTTAAACCCGTTTATTTGATTTGCCACTCGAAGTCAAGTGTGTGGGAAAAAGGGAGAGGAGAAAACAGTTGTTTTAATCTAATTTCCAGACAAACAATAGTTCAGGGACGATGTTAAATTCATGAAACTGATGAAATTTAATGAGGTGATTTGTGTATGGCAGAATGGAGCCGATGTGCCAATAACCTGCCGTGCGAGAGTGTAGGAAAAGCCCCGTCACCGGCTCACCTCGCTGCACGCTGGCTCGCCGCCCCTGCCAGATTAACCTCCGGGGATTCGTGGCTTGTGTGTGATGGACACTGATGGACAGCTGGACCGGCGAAGCGGTTGCCATGGAGACCGGTGATTTACTGAAGACTCTGATCTCTGAACGCTGCTGGTCTGTGTAGTTTGGATAATGGAACTGATTCTTGTATTGGCTGCATACTCTCCATTGTTGGTTAGCTATGCAGCTGAAGGCGAAGAGTGATTAGTTCTTTCTTCCGGCTCCTGGGTGTGCATTGCTTGAGGTCGGTTTGTGGGGTAGAAAATGTCACTTTGGCACTATACCCTCTGATTGTAAAGATGTACTTTCATACAGTATGTAAAACTGGCCATACATCATTGCTTTAATTTCTGCTGCCAAAATATGAGCAGTGTAAGTCGCCCTCAGTATGCAATGCCCAATTCCCCCACCCCTCCATTCCTCCGATTCCCATCCCTCCAATATCCCCCATACATCCCCAAATTTCCCCCATCCCTATCACTCTGATCCCCCCCATCCCTCCTACAGTATGTGAAGCTGGCCATACATCATTGCATAAATTTCATCTCAGTCCTACCAAAATTTGAGCAGTGCAAGTACAGTATGTAAAGCTGGCCATACATCACTGCATAAATGTCATATTAATCCTTCTACCAAAATTTGAGCAGTGTTAGTCCCTTTAAGTATGCAATTCCCTGATCAGGATCACCTGAGCCTGGGGAAGAAGAGGCTTCAGGGTCAGGATCACCGGAGCCTGGGGAAGAAGAGGCTTCAGGGTCAGGATCACCGGAGCCCGGGTAGGAGAAGAGGCTTCAGGGTCAGGTCTAGAAAGGTAAATAACATCTAAATTGTAGATTTTGATCATGCAATTTTTGAAGTTGGGTCTCTTAAGTGAGCGGGGTCTGCCAAGCCATTAAAAAAATAAAACTCCAATGCCGTTCCCCCTCGTAATAGCCGCCGCAGATGGGCCAAGCTGAGAAGCGAAATGCGGAGTTCTCGCCACCAGATTTCCCGGGAGAGATAAGAAACCAGTGGGGGCCTCCATTTAAAAAAAAAGAAATGACTACTTAAGCCCGTAACATAATTCGGTATTGCGTTTTTACTGGCGGTGCTCGCCAATATATTTTTTTTAATGTCTCACAATATATGCAAATGAAACGAGCTTTTGTAGCTGCAATGAAGTCATTACGAAATGAAAATAAGGAGCGGGCAAAGGTAGTCTTCCTACATGAGCACTTATGATAAGATGTCAGGCAGAAGGAACGGGATTATGATTGATGACAGATTTAGGATGGCGGTTCTTCTATGCCGGGGGTAATTGAAGAGCGGAGCTATTGCTTCAATCCTTCCATCCGGCAAGTAAAGCTTAAGCAACAAATTAACACCGGCTCCGCTAATAGGCCGTGCGTGGAGTTTGTTGGTAGAGCTCTTGGGGTAAGCTCTCCCCGTAAAGACGCTCAGTGTTAGCCGAAGGTTTAACAAGCACTTAACGGATCTGCCGGACAATTCCTCAATTATTCATGCCGCACAGGTTTAAACAGCTTCCCACAATGTCACCGGCAGTCATGGGATTTTCCCAACTTGATGCCGGTTCGGAAATAGGACATTTCAGTTGAGTTCTGTGCGACGCGCGGAATGTAAAGAAGCAGAAACTGTGCTCTAAGGAAGTTAAAGGGATGCTCCTGTTGGACATGGGAACTTTGATTCTCTCTGGTATTCTTATTTCCTGAAATAGAGCAAAAAAATTAAATTCGAGGGCCATGTGCTCCTCCGTTCTGGTACAGCCACCGCCCCCCAACCCATGGGCGAACCTACTGCAGTCACCCAGATGTTGTAGAGGAGCCTTTTGTCAACCACGGTGCCTACTGGTGTCAGGGGCACCTTCAAATATTCGCTAAAAGGGGGACCCTAATATGGAAGTGGGGGGCTTCTGATATGAAGGGGGCTGCTGTTGTGAAGGTGAGGGACTTCTAAAATGAAGCAGGCTCCTGATGTGAAA
>NW_017306403.1:699223-708694 GCF_000935625.1 Nanorana parkeri | reverse complement strand
GTGAAGGAGTCTCCTGATGTGAAAGTGGGGGGCTTCTGATGTGAAGGTGATTGGGCTTCAGATGTGTAGGAGGCTCCTAATGTAAAGTGGGGCTTCTAATGTGAGCTTTGCCCAGATGCCCAGATGCAGAGAATGGAGTCTTCAGAATCTGGGTGCTTCTGATGTGAAGGAGGCTCCTGTTGTAAAAGAGGGTTTCCATGGGACTGCACACAGCAATGAAATGATGCCCTCCTATAGTAGGGAAGGGTTGGTGTAGGAGGGAGAGTGTTAGACCTCTGCTGGACATTGATAGAAAAAGTCATGATTTGGGTATAACTTAAGCCGCCTATGGCTCTGGATCTACTGATGTAGATTTCACACCTTGCTTAAGGTGTCTCTCTCCCCCCCCATAAATGCTCGGTTTGAATTGCTTGCTTTGTGACAGGTTCTCTTTAAACCCCGACACAGCCGCTCTGTGTAGAATAACAGCTGTCTCATCGGCTGGGGTTGGGAGGTGCATGGAACAGCTTGTACTACATAGTAACACTTGTCTGTAAACTTCCTACGGGACCTATTATCACCATTAGGAGTTTAAAAGGCCGGCAGTGTCTCGGCATATTCCTGAAGGAGTTGCAGGCAATTCACTAGGTGCTTCTGGAGCCTTCCGTGAATTTCCACTTATCGGCTTTTAAAATGAATCTTGCTCATGTCTAGAATTTGTCAAAGGGGAGTGCAAAGAGATCTGCAAAAGACGCGCAATGCTTCTGCCGTCATCGATCGCAACTTGTTTCCCTGTATTTTCACTTCCTTGCCCATTTCCAAAACTGTTACAATTCATTTTTTAAACATGGCGGTATACATACCTGAGCAAGCTTTCTGATATTCCATGGCACCCGCTTTTACACTGGGAGGGACAGTACTTCAAGTCAGCCAGTGCTCTGTGACTTTGCACAGTGCTGTAAGTCTAACAAGGTACATTTGCTTACAAGAGGGCAGGGGAATCACAAGGATGCACTTATGTGTGCTTCTGCTCCTTCACTGACCAATCGGCAGCCTTGCAGGGAAAGATGTGACTAAGCAAGCAGCATTTTGCGCGCACTTACACACACTTACACACACACACTTACACACACACACTTACACACACACACACTTACACACACACACACACACACTTACACACACACACTTACACACACAGACAAGCAGGCACACTCCAAGTCCCCCATGATCTACCAGTCTATTGGCTTTGTAGAGGAGCAAGCAGTCCTCTGACCTTGGCTTATCACGGTGGAAACAGTTGTAATTTGACAGGGACTGCTCCCTCTAGTACTGGTCAGCCTTGGTATCTGACCTAGCACCCAACCTTCTGAGATTGTAGCACAGAATATTTAAAGGAAAGCTAAAAGCTTACCCTTGCAGAGGGGCTACACCCACACTGGGGAAAGTTGAGTGCTTGTTCTGTCTTGGGGGCTCAAAAGATAAAGCTGATCCCTCACCTGATCAACTCACCTGATCCTTGGTCCCTCTGAGCTGCTAGACTGGCCCCCACAGCCTCTTGCCACCAGGGCTCTGGTGGTATAAGGATCGCTGACATCATCATGTCTTATGCAGCTCTATTGACTTGCATTATATGTGAGCACCCTGAGGGGGAGAGAGGCGAGCACTGACTGCAGCTGAACCAAGGGTCATCAAGCTGGTTTATTTGAGCCCCTTATAAAAAAAAGAAAAGAGCACTTACCCCTTGTAGTACAGTAAGCCCTTGCCATTCCCCTCATCTCTCAGACAATGATACATTCAAGCACAACAATGACTGGAACAGGACAGTTGGAAACAGTGTTCCGATGCTGCCATGGGCATTGGATGGTCGCCTGGCCAAGACGTGGCCAAGAATGTCCTGATTGAATGACTGTCATGTGACACACATGTGGTTTATACAAACTGAATGGTAACATTTACTAGCGCTGACTATAGGTGTCAGATCTGGGATATGAAGTTTGAGATTTATTATTTGTATCACTGTTCCTCTGAACACACAACGTCTCCTCCAACGCGTACAGTAAGACAACGTTCTTACAAGGCTGGTCGTTTTTCAGAAGCTAATGGCAAGCCGGTGAAAGCATTCCATGTCCCTGGCCCCTGCCCGCAGCCTTCCATCTGTCACACTATTGATCCACTTATGAGCGATATTTCCCATTTTTAAAAGGCCAGCTTTATTGAAATCTACAGGAGCAATTGATGCATGAGTGTGATTAAAACATAGGTGACGTACTCCCGGCCTGCGTAAATTCACCGCGAGAAATGCGATATTGTTTCCAGGCGCCACGGTTTAACATACAGAGATCTTTACTGTTAATTTAATTAGGGTTTTCTTATTTAATCACTGGCATTCCAGGACACCATGACGTGCTCTTCTGTGCATGGTAATAATAAACACAATGTTTGACCACTTTTGAAACCATCTGGAGGTACGCTATTGGCCCAGGCTGAGTAGATAAAATAATCTGATCGGATAAAAGGACATGAGCTGTCTTACCTCTGTGATCTTTAGTGATTTAGGTTCCAGGACTGTCAGAAGTCATGCCTTGTAAAAGTCATGCAACCAGTCATACCTTGGAAGAGTCATGCAACCAGTCATGCCTTGGAAGAGTCATGCAACCAGTCATGCCTTGGAAGAGTCATGCAACCAGTCATGCCTTGGAAGAGTCATGCAACCAGTCATGCCTTGGAAGAGTCATGCAACCAGTCATGCCTTGGAAGAGTCATGCAACCAGTCATGCCTTGGAAGAGTCATGCAACCATTGGAGTGTCAGTGCACCTACTTATTCTGTGCCATCAATTTGGCACATGGGGAAATAAGAGCTCTTACCTTCAAAACCAAGTCGGCAATGGTGGCTACTAAATTGCTGCCTTGGTTGGTTCCTTTTTATGTGGACATGTCATTGAATAAAAATTGGCCTATGTGAAGGTCTAGATCCTAGATATAGATGAACTTCGATGCTCTTCATAAGACAGACCTCAACTTATCAACTTTGGAGCATTGTCTTCCAACGGTGCAATGAGCTGCCCCTCTGATAGCCACTTGCATATGGCAGGGGTGGACGAATGAATATGGAATTCAGGGCGCAGTCTTCCAAACCAGAAGGATTTTTTTTGGGGAGCTAGCTCCATTGACTACTACTAGAGAAAACCCTCAAACATTAGGTGTCACTTTTAAAGAAGCATTGGCAATTTTTAAGACGCATTGGCAACCTGATTCCTGGGATGTATCCAGGTCTGGGATATGGTGATGATATTACCTGTCCCCCATGACCTGAGAGGTCCATTTTCACTCATTGGGTGCTATTTTAGTGTTTTACTATAAACAGACATATCTCATAAAAGAACCTCTTTCCTAGAATTCTGGCCATTGGTGCCAGCCAAGCCGTTTCTGATATTGTCCCACAGGCTCCCACTTTCTTGTTCAAATAGCTGCATCTGTCCCACAATGCACTGCTTCAGTAACTGGCAAGTGCCCCTATTCAGTGACCGTTACAAGACTTGCAATACTAGAGAAGGAAGGTCAGGTTGGGGAATTATGAGCATATTGTTTACTGACCATAGAGAAGACGTTTGGTGGGAAAACTGCAATTATAAATAAATAGCTGGAAATAAGACTTTATATTTTTTTTAGGGTTGGAAAGTAAAAATGGGGAAATGTGTTGGAGTTTGAAGAAAAAGCACACAAACAAGGAGAATCATTCTGTTTGTGAAAATGGACCATTTGGCAAAGTTTTGCCCAGAATTGGCGCTACGCTGTATCGATGGTGATATTTTCTCGTACTTGGCTTTGCGCGGTTTTCTCACAGTGATGATTCTCTAGATGTGGATGTTCAGGTACATCGCGGAGATAGATTTGCATGCAGACCGGATGCTGGGAATCAGTTTCTTCTCTTTTTCTGCGCCCTCATCTGCCAAGGCACTCGAGGGTTTAATTAGGAGAAGGAAGATACGCCAGGCAGAGCCAGTATGGAGCGATCTGGCACTTATTTGTTTGGCACCCTCCGCAAATATCATTTTCTGTCAACAACAAAAAAATCAACTGTTTAAGTCTACTGGGTGCAGGGGAGGGAGGCATGACAGCTTGGGTAGGGTAGGCGTGTGCTATGAAGGTGGGCTTGCAGGTAGGTTCTCCGGTAGGTAGGCGTTGGGGAAGGGGGGGGGGCATAGTGGTGCCTTGAGGTGACAGCATGTTTGGCAGCAGCAAGCTTAAGGATTGGATGGAGTGACTTCATCTCCCATTTGTCAGCTGTCATACAGTGTATTGATATTGTGTTTTCAGAATTCCTGCTGGCTAATGAGTTATGTGACCGTACAGAAATGATCCATGGGCAGCAGTGTGTGATCTTGAAGCGTGGGACAATTGTTCACCTATATAGTTATGCTTGTTTATTTTGTGTACGTAAGTGGTCACTAAAAAGATAAAAAAAGGCCTAAAGCTGAACTATGGGCCGAATCCCACCAGGTAATATAAGGCCCCCCATAGACTGCTCCGATTCTGGCTGATTCGGTCCAAGATGGTCATGGATGGCCCTACAAGCACTATCCGGCTCGACAGAAGCCAGGTGTAATTTTTTGGGGCGAACAGTGACCTTGTCTTATCAGATGCATCCACTGATCGACAGCTCCAGTGCACCTAGGCAGCCGTGGGTGCCTGAAAGCAACAGCCGGCTAATGACATGGATTTTTGTTGCATTCAGCCTGCGGGAGGACAGCCAAAATGCGAGCCGTCTATGGAGGCGGAGCTTTCCTTAACAAAGCAACTGTTTACATAGTAGAGTTTTGGGGCTTCCAGGGTCATATGAAATAAAGGGGAATGGGCGGCAAGCTGAAGTTGACTTAGGCGGCATCATTTTGACTGTTTTTGTTAAATAATATGGCCACATGTACACTTTAAAGCTAACCTGTCATTGCATAAGATAGGAAGTTGGCATAGAAAAGAAGACTGGGTAGAGCAGGGGGCTGATTGGTATCTTTTACTAATTTTCGGAGGAACTGAAACCTGGTGAAGCCTTCAATGTTCTTGCCTTGGTTTTATAAGTAGGGACACGGAGACCTCATTATGCCATAATTGCTCAAGGCTTCCCAGCACAATGTTGACGCTCTACAATGCTTTGTTGGGTGCCATGGGGGAATCCTTGGTTCTGATTTTTCCATTCACTATTTCCAAGTCACTATTTGCATACGCTTGGGTTTTTTGGTCCTGCAATGTGGGGCGGAGGGGAAGGCAATGACGGATCTTCGAGCCAACATACAGCTTGTCACTGGTGGTGGATAGTCTTCAGTTTGGAGCTCATTCATCCGCAAGGCTCCGCGTGTTTGTTTTCGTTTTTCATGTTTAAATTTATTTTACATTTATTCCGTTCTGTAGCAAGGAGCACAGTTTTAGTCCTGAGATTACTGAGATTTGTTCGAGCCGGCACCATAAAGCTGATTAAGCAAGCACAGAAATTCTTGCATCTTGCAAATTAGCCTGCATCTTCACGAGCTAACTGAGCAAATAACGGGCCGCTTTTTAATTTTGTTGTGGACACACTCGAATCCGATGACAGCGCTATATTTCACGCTTGACCCACACTCTTATTGACGATACAATGAATATTTAAACGTAACCTCTCCAGTCTGCAGGCAATTAATAAGCAACTCGGGGATGTGCATGGTATTACTGACGCGTTTCATGTTCCCTGGCTGCGGCTATATATCTGGCACACACAGCCTTTTTCTCCAGGCTCTGCCGCTGAAACCCAACCTCAATCCATCATTTCTCTTTGTGACTGCAGTGGCTGGGAGGTGAGCACCTGTCTACGAGGCACAGGCTGTTGGAATTGCCTCCTGCAGCAGAGCGTCATCTGTGGTGCTTACACCCAGGCTTGTATTTCATTGCTAAAACCTTCACTTTTCAGTCTCAGCGCAGTTAATAGCAGTGTCAGCACATGCTGCTCTTCCAGGCATCAAACTGTCTCTGTAATACTATTAAAGATCCTCTGTGCTGCGTGTTGTAGACACTCTGCAATTATTTCTTGTATTGTGAATGTACTTCCGTCTGGCGTGTTTCAGAGGCGCTGAGATAGTTACGTAAATACATTTGCTGCTGTTTTTTTTTTTTCTTATGCCGTTCAATTCAACTGTATGGACAGGCTGAGAGTAAACATGTATCTGTAATTTGTAGCCCAGAGATTGCCAGTGGTTTCCATGCCAATGCCTAAGGCCCCGTTCACATTGAGCGATTTATTGCGCGGCAATTTACCTCGCGATATCGCTCTCCAATGCTTCTCAATGGGGCAAAGGGTCCTGCTGTCGCGGGTCGTGCGTCGCTACAGCAGGACCCTTTTTGGATCGGATTTAGCCGCGATTCAAGCTTGCTCAATGCAAGCATTTGCGAACCGCTCAATGTGAACGGGGTCTTAGGTGCCCGGTAAGGTAGGTTACTGTACCCGTTATGTGCAGGGATTGGGTTTGGGGTCGGGGTAGATTAGCGTTGGGGTCAAGGGTTAGTGACAGCAGTTAGGGGATTGAATGGACAGGTTCATTGTGACGGTTAAGGCCCCATTCACACTGCGCGATTTGCAAATCGCGTGTTTTGTCGTGCGATTTGCATTTTGCGCGATATCGCGCAAATGCTTGCATTGCAGAGAATGGAATTGCGGCAAAATCCGCTCCAATAAGGGTCCTGCTGTAGCGACACACGACCCGCGACAGCAGGACCCTTTGCCCCATTGAGATGCATTGAAGAGCGATATCTATCCGCAATATCGCGGGAATTACCGCGCGATAAATTGCTCAATGTGAACGGGGCCTTAGGGTTAGAGTTTTGGTTAAATATTATTTGAGCCTAGGGTGACGGGAGGACGCTAGTTTGTGTCCTCCCGTTACCCTAAGGAGAACTATGGGGAAAAGCCTTAACCCCATAGTTCTCCAAGGGTTAGTTTAAGGCATGGGGTGGACAACGTAACATGGAATTCATGGGCCAGTCTGTCCAATCACAGAGCCAGCAGGCTGCATTAACACCAATTAGGGAAAACCTCAAACGTTAGACGTCATCTGTATTTTTGAGAACATTGGCTACCTGGGAATTGTCCAGCCCTGCTTAAAGATTTAATGGTTAGTGTAAGGAGAGAAGAAAGAGATTAGTGTGCTCATTGTAGGGATAGGTTTGGGTAGGGGAATAGTAACAGGGTAACAAAAACTAAAAATAATGATGTATTTCTATATTGAATCTTCATAAGTTCTATCCATCTATAGCAGGTTCTTACAAGTATGAGGATCATGTGACCTGCTCCCCTTCCTTCCACATGACATTGCTTGGTGGTCAGCCGCTCAAGCACCTAGAATGGAAGTCCTCATCCATACATAAGCTGTAAGTTAAGGCTTAAACGGGACTTCTTCACTTCTGGCAGGTATAGCGAGTGGCAGGGGAGCGAAGAGAAGGTAACTAGATGATGCTAGTGGGGTCGCCGGTAAAGTGAACCTGTTGCCTTCCCATACATGTGTGGTTTAATAGGTGCCGTAGTTAGACTAGCCATAGCCGATTCACATTTTGCACTATTTCTGCTCATTTGGCCTATCATTAAAAGCTGATTTTAAAAATTGAGCCGGGTGGAAAATTACTGTCCAAAAAGTGACTGCAGCCTATAAGATACATTCTCTCTTCAGCAGCACTGTTGTGTCGTATTTTGGCAGTTATCGGTACACAAGAGCCAGAGATTCCCCCATTCATGCTAATACCTGGGCTGAACAAGAGAAAATGGAGCTGTGTATGACTACCTTAGTCCCCCCCCCCTTCTCTGCAATACATGTCTGTGTGAAGACACTTGTGCTGAGGGGTGTGGCTAGTACTCAGCTCTGTCATTATAGAGCACTGGAGGGGGAGAGCCCAATGCAGCCTTTAAGGCATAGCCTATCACAATTAGTCACATAACATAGTGGTACAGGAATATAAAGAGATTTTTAAAAAAAGGTGAAGGACTTGCTATCACCAGCATAAGTGGTAAACAAAGCTGTTATGGCTGTTTTGCATGCTGTCATATCTTCCAGCTGCTATCAATTGGAAGGTGAATCTCCCTGCAGCTTCCAGCCCTGTACTTTTCTCAGTGTGAGTAGGATGTGCGGACCCGCTCTTCTCCTCTCCAGTGAGATGGAGTAGGAAGAAGGAGGTGAGCTTGACTGCGATATTGGGTCACACACTCTGCAATTATCTCCTTCCCTGGACAAGCGTGCACCGGCTGTAATTGCTCCTTGTAGGCTCCCTCCCGCATGCAGATTGCGTTCCGCATGGCTTCCTCGCGCAGTTGCTCAGGCCCAGTCTCCGACGCTCACCGACTGCAGATCCTTTTGAAGGCTTGAATGATTACACATTGAGTGGATGGTTTAATTTTTTTTTCTCCCTGTGTTTGTTTCCCATCTGGAGTCTTGAGTAGCAAACTTTAAAGCTCAATTACACCTTTATAACATGTTCTGGCTGCCATAGGATTGCTGTGCATTTTGCATGTTTTTCCTCTTTTTAACGCTTTGCGTGTCCTGACAGACAGACTTCAGATATGAACTTGTAACCCCTGCTTATTCTTCGGTTTCAGGGAGAAGATGCTCTCACTGTCGGCCTGATTTGAAAACTCAGCTAGTGTACAAAGGATGATGGGAATTCTGTATAAAGAAAGGTTTTAGGCAATTGCACGTATTACAGTTTAAGGGCTCATTCACACGAGAAAAGGCCGGCACGTACTGCTCCATGCTGCGTGCACGGCTGTATCGGGCCGCTCCCGGGAAGGACAGGCGCTGCGTGTGATTAGTACGCAGCCCCTGTCCTCTATGGGAGCACGCGGCCGTACGCCACCCTACACTCACCCGCCTGCATGTCCGTGCGGGTGCAGATGTCCGTACTCGTACACTGACGGGATGGATCCTGTCTGCGTCCGAGCCAAGACACCCGCACCCGTACGGACCTGCACTTGAGGTGAGCGTACGGCTACGTACTCCCATAGAGAAGGACAGGGGCTGCGTACTAATCACAGGCAGCACCTGTCCTTCCCAGGAGCGGCCCGATAGGGCCGTGCACGCAGCACTAAGCTGTACGTACCAGCCTTTTCTCGTGTGAATGAGGCCTAAAAACCAGTTGTTCAAGCTGTATACCTGAGCTGGGCAACCTCGGCTCGCCAGCTATGGTAAAATTACAAATCCTACCATGCCTCTGCCTGTGGGAGTCATCCCTGTGGTTTTCAGTCTTGCAATGCCTCACTGGACTTGTAGTTCCACTATAGCTGGAGTGCCGAGGTCGCCCACCTCTGCCATATACACACAGGTTTCATTTAAGTTTGCACGGATGCCTGGAGTTATGCTTTAAACAGTTTTTTTTTTTTTACGGCAGCCCATTCTTCCTCTTTGATGTTCTCCTACTGCATGGTAGCAGAGCTCTTCAGGTTGCGCAATTTATCCGCTTTGTGTCAGCTCCGGCTTCAG
>NW_017306403.1:692599-699196 GCF_000935625.1 Nanorana parkeri | reverse complement strand
TGTCTGTAGTCTCCAGCCACGCTGATTATAAGCAGCTCTCTCCACGGTGTGCGGACGTGTCTGTGTGATTGTGCTCATTGTGAAAGCACAGCTGTGTGCCCCCTGGGGGACCTCGCCAAATAACAGGGTTAGGCGCAAAGTACCGCGTTATTACCCGCATCTTATGTTCAGCGTCCAAATGAGATGTACGCTTCGTAAAACATGCGATAACCAAATAGCAAAAGTTTCAAAGACGCCTGCTAAAACTTTTGTCTTCCTGCGGCTTGCTGCGTCTTATGGATTCCTCCAGGACTCAGTGACCTTGTGTCACTCGAGTAAAATGTCACCTCGGCTGTGTTCTTGGCTGTTTTTAGCCTCATGTAGGGAATCCATCCCGCTGCCATCACAGTACCACCTTCATCAGGACTACACGTTTCAAGGACAATCATTGAAAAGTCGGGGGGACTTTCTGTTGCAGATTGTCCCCTAAGTACTAAGGCCTCGGTCACACCAGACACAGTGCATTCCGGTCCGATTCTGGCCAGAACGCACTGCATCGCATTGCGGCCGGCTCATGTTGTGGGACAGGAGGGGGCGTGGCAGCCCATTGAAGTGAAGAATCAGATCTGGATCGGTGGCCATCTGTAGGCCCTAACCATTGTATCAGAAGATCTCGAAATTACCTATTGTATGAGGTCAAGAGTGGACAGATGAGTGAAGAATTCAGAAGGTTTTCTGATAACAATAGAAGTTCCACAAAAATTAAGTGCAGCTTAAATTTTTTAGGCCCCTTTGGTTGCCTCAACCTTGGTTTCCACTTACTAGGTGCCCTACCTAGAGGTGTATAGCTTTTGCCTCATCAAATTAAAGAAAAATTACTTTTCAAGCAAGTTTTTAAAGGCGTGCTGGGTGTTTTTGAAAAGTCGGAGCTTGTTATTTTATAACTGCTTCTGCCATGATGATGCCATGCTAGCTTTCACCTCCTCTCTTCCTACAGGTAATTAAAACTAATGAGGTAATGCCTCGGAATTCTTCAAAGTCTCATTGAAACCTTTAGGCTCGGACTCAAAGCAGCCTGGTGGTTCAGTTGCCATAGCACCTGTTAGACCTTAGAGGCGCAATAAAGTAACGCGCTGTTTGTTTGTTTGTTTGGGAAAGAAATAAAAAAAATACTTTTAATACCCGAGCACGCTAACAAGCAATGGCAAAACACGAGAGCAAAGTTGATATTTTGGCAGGGAGGGAGCAACATTTGGAAGTATTTCTCCGTTTAAATTTGTTATGAAGTTTTTGAGGTTTTAAAAAGTGTCCAGGGACACACAAGAAGCCAAAAGGGAAACCGGCCAAATTCCGACTGAACATGTTGCTGCGGAAAAAAAAAAAACCCAACAGTCAATTAATTTAAAAAGCTGAACGTTAATCTGTAGGCCGGATGGCTGGGCCACTCACTATAATGCAAATATTTTCTCTTTCTCGTTGATTGATGGAGACAGAAAGGGATCGGAAAGGCAGGTGGGTGGTAGAACCACAGTACGGCTGGACTTAATTGAAGTGCGCTCGCTTAACCGTTCACGGAATAATGTTGACCTGTAAAATATACAAATTGCAGTAGTGGAAGTGCTGAGATATTTAAGGTAGCGTTACATTTATGTGTTATGGTTATTGCGATAATTCTGCAAGTCCGTCATTTCAGCTCTTTCACGATATACGGGCCAATTATCTGGGGTGTGGTTGGATGTATCTACAGCCAAAACGTGTGTGTATGCGTACGTGTGCGCCTATGTATATGTGGTGTGCTTGTGTGTGTGTATGTATATATATATATATATAATGCACCGATGCTGGTTTTTCGGTTACGAGTACCGATATTTATATTTTGGTACTCGCCGCTACCGGTACTCCCAGTAGCATAGAGCCGGCTTCCCGGGCAATCCGGAAGCCAGGTGGCGTGTCATTACCCACCGCCCGGCTTCTTGATTGCCCGGGAAGCTGACTCCAGTCTGTTTGCCTGGCTCGATGGAGATTACCCGGGAAGCCGTCTTCCCAGCTAATCGGCATCCATGCTGGCCAAACAGATCTGACAGTATGGTGACACGACCCCCACCCTGCAGACAAATCATTCCCCTCACATGGATCCTTAGCAGCAGTGATTACCGTACCAGTCCCTCGGCCAGCTGGACAGACACGGCTCTCTGGGATCTGGCCACGTCTCCTGTGTGCACAGCGCCCACGTGATCAGCCCTCAGCCTGCTACTGCGCATGCACCGACTGCCCAGCGCTCTCATTCAGAAATGCTGTGCATGCGCAGTAGCAGGCTGAGGGTCGATCACACGGGCGTTGTGCACACAGGAGACTTGGCCAGATCCCAGAGAGCCGTGTCTGCCCAGCTGGCCGTGGGACTGGTACGGTAATGACTGCTGCTAAGGATCTATGTGAGGGGAATGATTTGTCTGCAGGGTGGGGGTCGTGTTGCCATATCAGATTTGTTTGCGCGGCTCGACTCTGATTGGCTTGGAATTGCCATTACTTGTTAATGACGCGACCAAGCAAATGAATGGAACGCACACGGCAAAATTTGTGTATTACTTTCCCACATTTGGCACGCAACCAGGGACCCGTTTAAATCAGTGGGGACGAGCGCCAGACACAGGAAACAAATGCCCACGAACACGCGTCACCACTACGCTCAGGTGTGAATGGGGGCTTAGTTGTTACTGGATCTGGTGTCCCCTTACTACTTTATCTGGTGACCACTGTTAAGCTGGCCGTACATGGATAGCATTTCCAACTGCATCGGCCAAAATGTGTTTACTTGGTGGCCCTGGTGGCATAAATATATTTATTATGAGTTCTCCTTTAATATTAGACACGTGCGATAGCCATCCCAGTCCTATTTGGAGCATTGCATTTTTATTTATCGATAGAGCGCCAGGAACAGCGAGCGAGCCTGTGAGTAATCATTGCGAATACCTAAAAACAATCTCCCCCCCTCTTCTGTCTGCTCTTGGCAGCTTGCGCCGGCCCCGCTGCCAGCACCACGCTCGCTCCACGCCCTCCAAAATGGGGACTCGGGCTCCCTAGCGATTTCCTCGTCTGTGATGAAATGCATTCGCCATCTGTACTTCAGGTTTCCATTCTTAAATGGGTATTGTAAAACCCATTTAGCTGACTAACTGGTACATTAAAACAATTGTAAAAGCCATGCATACCTCCCCGCTGACTGCAAACAGCATTCCATTTCAAGGCGAAGACTCCCCCCTACACCCCCCACCCAGTATGTAAGTGGCGCCTGCTTCTATTGTACTGCATGATATCACTGCCTGCACCCCCCTAAGCTTTAAAGGAATCACACTTTTTTTTATATAAAACTGAACTCCGCACACATATTCATAGAGATATATTCCTCAATAGCCACAAAGGGTGCCCTAAACCCACTTTGTGTGCCCCAAATGCCTATGCAACCCTTGTAAAAGGAGTGGTGACATCATCACTGTGCTGAACATGGCCTGTGCAGAGAGCATAGGAGTGAGAGGAACCCAGCAGGCCCCACCCACTACAGGTTACTACAGGAAGGGCAGAGACCAGACCAGTCACCCTGCACAAGGACAGAGAGCAGCAGTGACTGGTCTTTATTACAGGAAGCTCCTGCATAGAGGCAAAGTTTCATACAGGAAGAAAGAAATACATAAAGCACCCTAGTGAACTCAGTTATCAGCTCTCAGTAATAGATCTGGTAAGACACACCTCCTATCTTCCTCTGCAATACAAGTCTTTGTGAAGCTTAGAGATAAGGCTGGGCTTGGTGAAAACTCAATTTGCCTGAGTTCGCCCAGAGCTTGGTCAAAACTCTGACCGCCACCCCCTTCCCCTGACGCAATCTGTAGCAGCGGGTGCATTATCTGCCCCTTTTATGACATATATAGCTGCAGGGCGGGAAATGCGCCTCTCTACAACTGATTGGGTCAGGAGGAGGGAGTGGCGTTTAGTTCTGAGCGGGCTTGGGTGAACTCGGACAAAGTAAGTTTGCGCTAACCCCATCCTCATCACTTGTGAAGATGCATTCCCTGCCCCTTTGTGACATTATAGCTGCGGGGGCGGGGAATGTGCCTCCCTGCAACTGATTGGGTGAAGAGGAAGGGGGTGGTGGTCGTCAGAGTTCTGAGCAAGCTTGGGTGAAGGCAGGCAAATCTAGTTTGCACCAGCCACATCCTTATTACTAGTGAAGATACTTGTGATGAGGGGTGTGGCTTTTACTCAGCTCTGCAGGCACAGAGCACTGGAGGGAGAGGGCAGAAAGCAGCATTTTCATGGAAAAAAGGTATTTTATGGTACAAATTAGTCACAGATCGTAATATTGGAGGATACAGAGATTATAAAGGTGTGAAAACCCAACTGGACTTTATTATAAGAAAATCATTTTCATTCACTGGCTGCAACAATGTTATTTTTACGGACGTTCTGTAACTTCCTTTCTGGTTCGTAGCCTCCCATCCCCCGCGACTGTGTTGACTGTCCCTTTATTTTTTGAGTCCCAAAACTAGAGGTGCCTTTGTCTCATTTTCTTTTTTTCAATCTCTTTTTTTTCCCCCTCTTATTTTTCCTTTCTGCGCGAGCACTTCCGTTATTCTCCAAATAGGCCCTGGAGGAGTCATAAGACAAGAATTATCGCATTACATGGGCGTTTTTTATGTGTTTTTTAAACCTGCTCTCCTAATTATAAATAATGACGGCGATATGAATTGTATGGATGATGAAGCGCGATCCTGCCGTCTCAGAACTCGGGCTGTTTTAACCTTGCAGCGGTAATTATCCTCATTCAGAGATCCGCCGTCTCCTTTTTTTTTTTTTAGTTTTTTACATCTGGTAGGAAAATGTGAATTTAAGTTTTGATAGTTTTGTCTTATTGTTGTTAAAGGACGGATGGTTTTAGTTAAACAAATTGGAGTTGAATAATTCTCAATGGTTATGGTGAGGAGTTCACGACGGTTTTATCTGCGGTTTGGGAGGTATTTAGGATTTAAAAGTGAAACTCCATGAGGCGGCACAATGTGTCATTAATAAATCAATCTTGGAGAGGAACTGCTGCACTCCATACCGGAATGTATAAAGGAGGGTGCTGTAGTAACCACGGATGGCACCGTGCATCTTCACATATATGATAAATGTCATCAGCACACCTATGTCTTGTGTCAATAATCCATCTTCTTTATTGATGCATACTGTCAAAAAACAAGTTACAGGAGGGGGCGGAGACGAGAGCAGTCACCCTGCACAAAGAGAGAGAGAGAAGAAGAGAGCGGTCTTTATTACAGGAGGGGGCTGAGCCCAGACCAGTCACCCTGCAGAAGGAGAGAGAGCAGCAGTGACCGGTCTTTATTACAGGAGGGGGCTGAGCCCAGACCAGTCACCCTGCAGAAGGAGAGAGAGCAGCAGTGACCGGTCTTTATTACAGGAGGGGGGCGGATACGAGACCAATAACCCTGCACAAGGAGAGAGAGCAGCAGTGACCAGTCTTTATTACAGGAGGGGGCTGAGCCCAGACCAGTCACCCTGCAGAAGGAGAGAGAGCAGCAAAGACCAGTCTTTATTACAGGAGGGGGGGCGGAGACGAGACCAGTCACGCTCCACAAGAAAAGAGCAGCAGTGACCGGTCTTTATCCAAGTTTTGCACAGACCTGGAAGAAATAGACAAAGCTCACCGAGATTCAAGAAAGAATACACATGACTCTTGTATGAGGACAATGTTTGCTTATCCCGCAGTTCAGCTTTAACTTAATGCCAGTAATAGGCGTACGTTACTTCAACATACTCTATAGGGTAATGCATCATATTTTTCACCCGTGAGTATGGCTGAAATTGGTGTATTAGCTGTGCCCCCCCCCCCGGCCTAATGCCTGGCTGTAGAATATGGAATTGCACCACAACCACGACGGCCATGTTGCAGCGAGCGTTCCGTTTCCGCGTCGCCGCAAGAGTTAAGAAACGATAAATGTAAAATGCTGGTAATCAGCTGTTTAGTTCTTGAAGATGAGAACGGCAGAACGTTCTCTCCGCATTCTCTTTTAAAGTCAAGGTTAAAGGCAAAAGCAATCTCTGCTACTTTTTTCCCCTATTTACATCTGACTAGAATATGAATTATATTTGTCACTCGCGACTTTCAAAAACACCTTCTTCTGATTTGAACATTCTTTCATTTTCTTCTTCTGCTCGTGCGTGCCGCCTCCAGCCGTCCACCTCTTCCACTTCACTAAGACGCCATAGATAGGCAAACGTTTTAGCTGGTGACATCTCTCTCTGATTCCTCTTAGGGTTCACTTAGATCTATTCATCACATTATTAAAGTAATGCTAAACTCATGAATTAAACCTTTAAATACATTCAAGTCCCTGAACTCTGAACAACAACGTATCTTATTTGTGTCTCACTCGGCTGTAGATCCTCCAATCATCTCTGAATTGGTGCTGACACTGTCCTTCCTTCTGGAGGGGGGCTACTTGTGTTCCCCATGGTCCCTGTGTGTGTTGTAAAGTAGTCACCGCTCCAAGCTCGCTCCTGGGATGGACTATAAATTAAATACAAGTTAGTATGAGATTGTAGTCCATCCCGGGAGCGAGCTTG
>NW_017306403.1:686648-692406 GCF_000935625.1 Nanorana parkeri | reverse complement strand
CTCCTTTTTTTTTTTTTAGTTTTTTACATCTGGTAGGAAAATGTGAATTTAAGTTTTGATAGTTTTGTCTTATTGTTGTTAAAGGACGGATGGTTTTAGTTAAACAAATTGGAGTTGAATAATTCTCAATGGTTATGGTGAGGAGTTCACGACGGTTTTATCTGCGGTTTGGGAGGTATTTAGGATTTAAAAGTGAAACTCCATGAGGCGGCACAATGTGTCATTAATAAATCAATCTTGGAGAGGAACTGCTGCACTCCATACCGGAATGTATAAAGGAGGGTGCTGTAGTAACCACGGATGGCACCGTGCATCTTCACATATATGATAAATGTCATCAGCACACCTATGTCTTGTGTCAATAATCCATCTTCTTTATTGATGCATACTGTCAAAAAACAAGTTACAGGAGGGGGCGGAGACGAGAGCAGTCACCCTGCACAAAGAGAGAGAGAGAAGAAGAGAGCGGTCTTTATTACAGGAGGGGGCTGAGCCCAGACCAGTCACCCTGCAGAAGGAGAGAGAGCAGCAGTGACCGGTCTTTATTACAGGAGGGGGCTGAGCCCAGACCAGTCACCCTGCAGAAGGAGAGAGAGCAGCAGTGACCGGTCTTTATTACAGGAGGGGGGCGGATACGAGACCAATAACCCTGCACAAGGAGAGAGAGCAGCAGTGACCAGTCTTTATTACAGGAGGGGGCTGAGCCCAGACCAGTCACCCTGCAGAAGGAGAGAGAGCAGCAAAGACCAGTCTTTATTACAGGAGGGGGGGCGGAGACGAGACCAGTCACGCTCCACAAGAAAAGAGCAGCAGTGACCGGTCTTTATCCAAGTTTTGCACAGACCTGGAAGAAATAGACAAAGCTCACCGAGATTCAAGAAAGAATACACATGACTCTTGTATGAGGACAATGTTTGCTTATCCCGCAGTTCAGCTTTAACTTAATGCCAGTAATAGGCGTACGTTACTTCAACATACTCTATAGGGTAATGCATCATATTTTTCACCCGTGAGTATGGCTGAAATTGGTGTATTAGCTGTGCCCCCCCCCCCGGCCTAATGCCTGGCTGTAGAATATGGAATTGCACCACAACCACGACGGCCATGTTGCAGCGAGCGTTCCGTTTCCGCGTCGCCGCAAGAGTTAAGAAACGATAAATGTAAAATGCTGGTAATCAGCTGTTTAGTTCTTGAAGATGAGAACGGCAGAACGTTCTCTCCGCATTCTCTTTTAAAGTCAAGGTTAAAGGCAAAAGCAATCTCTGCTACTTTTTTCCCCTATTTACATCTGACTAGAATATGAATTATATTTGTCACTCGCGACTTTCAAAAACACCTTCTTCTGATTTGAACATTCTTTCATTTTCTTCTTCTGCTCGTGCGTGCCGCCTCCAGCCGTCCACCTCTTCCACTTCACTAAGACGCCATAGATAGGCAAACGTTTTAGCTGGTGACATCTCTCTCTGATTCCTCTTAGGGTTCACTTAGATCTATTCATCACATTATTAAAGTAATGCTAAACTCATGAATTAAACCTTTAAATACATTCAAGTCCCTGAACTCTGAACAACAACGTATCTTATTTGTGTCTCACTCGGCTGTAGATCCTCCAATCATCTCTGAATTGGTGCTGACACTGTCCTTCCTTCTGGAGGGGGGCTACTTGTGTTCCCCATGGTCCCTGTGTGTGTTGTAAAGTAGTCACCGCTCCAAGCTCGCTCCTGGGATGGACTATAAATTAAATACAAGTTAGTATGAGATTGTAGTCCATCCCGGGAGCGAGCTTGGAGCGGTGACTACACACAACACACACAGGGACTATGGGGAACAAGAGTAGCCCCCCTCCAGAAGGAAGGACAGTGTCAGCACCAATTCAGAGATGATTGGAGGATCTACAGCCGAGTGATACACAAATAAGAGACATTGTTGTTCATAGTTCAGGGACTTGAATGTACTTTCAATAGGGATGCACCAATACCGATACTATAATCGGTGCCGATACCGAGTATTTGAGTAATCGCCCAAATGCTCAGATAACTTACGGTATGAGGAAGCCGGGTAGGGGGTCATTACACAGCGCCCAGCTTCCTTAATGGCCGGGAAGCCGGCTCCCTTGTCACCAATATGACAAGGCAGGAAGCTGGCCATCAGGAAGCTGGGCGGGGAGTCATAACCCTCCCCCTGGCTTCCTGATTGCCCAGAAAGCCTGCCTCATGCTCCCTTGTCACTAAGTGACGGAGCCTGGAGCTAGCTTCACGGCTAATCAGGAAATTGGGCTCTGTGCAATGACTCGCAGCCCAGCTTTCTGATTGGTCGGGCAGCTGGCCAATCAGGAAGCCAGGCGGCGAGTCATTATCCACCCCCCTGGCTTCCTGATTGGCCAGAAAACCGGCTCCATGCTTCCTCATCAGCTGGTGACAAAGGAGCATGGAGATGGCTTCACGGCTAATCAGGAAGCCGGGCAGCGTGACATTACATGCTTCCCAATAAGGGAGTGCTGAGGTTGCCGACCCCTGGTCTATGGTAATAGTGAGAAGTTCATGATGGCGGCTGTCAGACTGGTGAACGCAATGCTGATATTTTACCGGCGCCTCTGTACAATAGTTTTTAGCATTAGCTCTGATTACCGCCATCACTCAAGCCCTGGTGAAGAGGGAGTGCTGAGCCCCCGAAATGCATTGGCGTTATTTTGTGACCGCCTATCAAGAGTAATGAACGTTTTCTGGACGCTCATCTTTCACACCGTGTTTCAACAACCTAAAGTGGCGACTATGTTGGCGTTATCCATAGCAAGTTTAGCCATTTGTCGGTCACCTTTTCACGTTCCTTCCTCGGTGGGTTACCTTGAGATAACACAAGCACGTCCCTTCATCCCGACTCCCCTCATCGAGGTCTGATTTGTTCCGCGTCTAAACTCTCGTTTGCGTCCAAAGGCTATTAATTTGCAGAGATTGTTTTCTCGCCGCGTCTGGAAGTTCACGGCATTCTCTGCAACCAACATGTGGCAAATGATAATTAAACTTTTAATTACTCCGGCCAGATGAGTAGCGTAATTACCGTCCTTTACAGGAGACTCCAAACCGATTGGCGGCTACCATCGACTCTTGATGCACGCGATTTGGGGGCGCGGGACATTGTTTTACGGAGGTATAATACAATGACTTTACATCTGGTACACAATATTACTGTCGCAGTTAGTGCGGCGAACGTTCTGTGTTCCGCTCATGATCTCCGCTCTGGGAAAACACAAAGCCGGAATGATGGAAAGCTTGCCACCGCGATAATGAACGGGGGAACAGCGGTGGCGAAGTGCACCTGTCATTGGTACGCAGCCCAGGTACACGGTGGTGGATGTTGCGAATGCCGTAAGGAGCTCCAGAGAGCCGTATAACAATATCGCAGACATAACAGGATGTATGTTACAAGTCTGAGAGCCGGTAACGGAGTCCTGCAGGTCGGAGCATTGCGCTTTTTGATACTTTTGCCGCTTTTATGAATTTTGTCACCTTCGTAGAACAAAAATGATGATTACTTATAAATAGATAATTGCTTTTTTTTTATTGCTTTTTTTTAAACTCTATTTATTATTATTATTAAAAAAGTTTTTTTCGAGTTGATAAGGAAAGCTGCGATCTCAAAGTGATATGAAAATATTAATGATCAAATGACAGAAGACAAAATTAAAGGAGAACTGGAGAACTATGGGGTTAAGTCTTTTCCCCATAGTTCTCCTTAGGGTAACGGGAGGACACAAACTAGCGTCCTCTCGGTTTCGCGCACGATGACCGGGCAGTCACGGATCGCACACCACCGACGATCGTACCGTCAGTGCCATTATTTTCTAATGGCACCCCAGTCGTGCCAGGCAGATTGCGTGTTTTCCTGCTGCAATACCACCCTGTTTTAGTAAAACCAGCCCTGCTATTTGCCCGTAGCAGGGCTAAAACAGTGAAAAAACCACTTGCCCGGAACTACACGTCCCGGGCGTCGGGCAATACGAATTCCACACCCCTATATCGGTGCTGATACCGAGTATTTTGTTTCTTTTATCCATTATTATAACCTGCGGCCTGTGCCGGACGAGGACCTAACGGGCATCAAATGGTGATGTAATATAGACAGCGGCGGCCGGTTATTGGGTCATTAAACAGTGAGATTGGAGGAAGAATACGAGCCCGTCTTCCAGCGGAGGGCCCGGAGGAGCGCGGGGCGATCAATATTCTCATTAAATTAGAGGGAGGAAAGTCTTGTGTCGCCACCAGATGACAAAACCCGCCACTTCCTGTTTTTGTTCTTTGTGAATTGTAACATCTGTCGTGTATACCCCATAGAACAATAGATCTGAGTGCTGGACGCTCGCAGCTCCAGCTGAACGGCGGCCACTGGGGTGGTTTAAATAACCGTGGAGGGGATGCTGCGCTCTTCCAGCAGGCTGTGCCGGGTACTTGGTGCCGAATTAAGGAACACCGGCGTCTCATCCAATCACTGAATCATTGGTGGGAGAATGGAGGCAGATTTACAGCTTTCCGGAAGGAAGAGAACGTTTGCGCTTGTAAATCTTGGATCATCGGCGCATGTGAAGAGAGCGAGCATGATTGCACATGGCGATGGCTCATCAGAGGCCCATGTTTTAAGTGGATGTGGAACCCTAACGGAATGGCATTCATTTTGCAAAAGCACCGCGTATCATGAACTATTTCCTTTTAGAAAAACATTTATTTATTTATTTTAATTCCATTGTTGTGACTCAGCGCTGCGGATCTCCTGCAGCCTTTTTGGAAGGGTGTGTGAGGGTTGGACCTTTGCTAAGTTTAAGTTGGCCATACACTTTTTAAGATTTCTCTCATTCAGCCCCCATCTATTCTAAAGAGATCATCTGCACCGCCGGCCGTTGTATTCTGACAGCTGGCACCCGTGGCTGTCAGGATCCCGGAACAGTGTCTGCTGCTGATTGGCTGCGGCCTCTGATAGGCCACCAATCTTCCTCTGACAGAAGTTGATTGAAAACCCCATTACGTTGTTGAGGCAAATTAAACATAGAACATGTGATGATAATACAGTACTGTATCATTAAGGGTTGGAGTTGACTCTTAATCCCCTCTACAATATGGAGATGACAAGGCCGAAGAGAAGTCTTTGGAATCTCGGCATCGTTAGTCATCAGAGGGCCCCCCATCACATTTTTATTTTTTTTTGCTATGGGGCCCCGTGATCTGTAGTTTACGGCCCTGGTCCCTGTAATGAATATTATTGACCCGGAAAGGATCTTCTCGTTCATATCATGTGTAGATTGTAAGCACCCAGTGGCGTCACAAGGGGGTTGCGGCCCGCCGCACCCGGGTGACACCATTGGAGGGGGTGACACCAAAATGACCAAAATGGTGTCACCCCCTACGAAAAGTCGGGCACTCGGTCGGTGACCGAGAGCCTGATAATTTCGGGAGAGAGGAGGGGACCCTGCGGCATACAAGTGAACGTCCCCTCCTCTGCCGTCAATTAGATGACAGCGCGTGCGTGATGACGCCATGGCGGGGAGTCACCCGGTCAACGCTCTGGGTCACACCCGGCCTTGGGAGGCCCCTGTAAGCACCTCTGGGCAGAGGATGATTTGGTCGTCCTCCGGTAAGCGCCAAGTGAAAGAGATCTGAAGTTTCTGCTTTAAATGTATTAAACTTCTGAGCCTCTGGTTATATTTTCACACACCCGCCACTGACCTCTTCTACCCCCCCCCCCCCCCCCCCCCCCCGATTTTCTCCTG
>NW_017306403.1:685055-686526 GCF_000935625.1 Nanorana parkeri | reverse complement strand
CTCCCCCCCTCCCCCGCCCCCCCCCCTCATTTTCATCTGGAAGTTTCCAAACCACAAAGCAATAAATCGCCGGCCAGCTTACCGGCACGCCGAGGTAATTCCGCAACTAGGAGAGCGAAAAGGTCTTTCTTGTTTGGAGGCTAACGCGAAGCGGAAAGTGACGACCGCCATGGGAGGGATCGCGGCCCGGTAACATTTCGGCGGTGTGGACTCATTAAAATGAGACGGCTTTCAGAAGTTCATCGGGAGAGAGTGACTGAGGGCCGGTTCACTCTGTAGGGTTGCGCTATACGCATGGGATACGGTACATGCGTTTGATGCATGCTTTGGTGTCACGTGCTTGGTGTATTTTATTGCCATTCGTTCTAGCTCCCGTCATTGCAGCATCGCGCAATGCACCGGGCAGATCCCATGCGTTCAGGGCAGTGCTATGGTATGACTCGCCCTCAAATAATATCTACAGCAGCAATATCCTTTCCCAAAAAAGCTCCACCATTTATCATTAAAAAGACATCCTTGAGCCCCAGTCCGGTGACTTTGATGACATCATCTCAGCCTAGGCAGTCTGCTTCAGGCAGGAAGAAACATTTCCTTCGTCTCCCCCGGTGTCAGAGATATATATGATTTAATTATCACAGGACAGGAAAAAAACATTCCGCCAGTCCTTTCTAATAACCGTCCACCTGCCTTGGCCGAGACGCTGCGTTCCCGAGCGCCGTGCTGACTGAGCTGGAGGTTTTCGGGGGGAATTACCGACATCGCTTTATTTAAAGGGAAACTAAAGTTTGTTTTCAGTAAGTTCGGAAACAAATTTGTAACATTATTTTTTAATAAGGCTTTCACGGTTTTTGCTTTTCTGCTGTTCCATATTTTACAGATCATATTTCATGTATATTGAGTGGTAAATGCTCCCCCTAGTGGTCAACTGTATGTCAGCAAGAAAGAAAACAGAGAGAACATTGTCATAGTGCAGCGATCTTTGTTACAGATGTATTATGTCTGTGGGTGACATGTACAGGATCACCGGTTAGGTTGCAATGCAGTTCCTCAGTCTCCCCTCCCCCAGTGATCAGACTCCTACAGACAGGAGGAAGCATTTCCTCAGTCTCCCCTCCCCCAGTGATCTGTCTGCTGCAGGCAGGAGGAAGCATTTCCTCAGTCTCCCCTCCCCCAGTGATCAGGGTGCAACATTGTGTCCAGTCACAAGTTGAGATGCAGCAGCAGGGTCTGATCTGTGTCAGACATTTGAACGCAGCCAAGAACTATATGGGAATTTACATGATTGTGGCATCTCAGTTCAGGAAGTAGATGGTGACCCTGGATGACAGCTGAACAAATGTGGCGCGGTCCTTCTGGAGCAAAAAAAAAAAAAGTAGTGGGGAGTGCTGTGATCTCTGTGGGAGGAAGTGTTACACTAACACAGTGCAGATTCTACATGAACTTTGTATAGCTGATCGCATTCATTCTCGCA
>NW_017306403.1:683872-685034 GCF_000935625.1 Nanorana parkeri | reverse complement strand
CATGGATTTCCACGCCAGGCCACCGCTGGCAATGAATTTGTCTCGGCTGGAACACCTGCGATTGGGCCAATGATTGAAATAATAATTGAGATTTTAGCTTTGGTATAAGTAGACAATATGTAGCGGGCCGAGTGCCAGGGAAGAGTTTGAAGGGCAGAGCAATCAATGGCTCGCACACACACGCTGCCCGGGGATACGGGGAAAATGCTGAGAGTAGCTGCTGGCGGGCAGGAAGCCAGCTTAGATTGTAAGCTCCTGCGGGAGCCAATCTCTGCCGTGCTGCATAGTAAATCTGCAGGCTGACATGTTTCCCTCCCTTGTACGGATCGTCTTCTCTGAGGTGTTTCTCACAACAACAAAAAAGCCGTTTCTTGGAGAATTATAATATTTCTGCGTCTTTTGTGTAATTGCCAACTGCAATTTTCAAGCCGTACCCCCCTCCTATCCCCCCATCCACCCCCCCCTCCTCCTTAGTAGTGTTCCAGCTTCTACAACAGATGGGCCGCAGTCCTGGAGATGGGCATTACTAGCGTTTCCACGCGTGGGTTGGGAGCCGCTGGATCACCAGGGACAGAATTGTGTACATACCTTGGCAAGTACTTCCTGGCGGGCAGGAGCTCTGGGACGGCTCCGTCCTGTGGTCTCCCACCCTCATGGGAACATGGTCTCCTCCCTGTATTCAAGCATCTGATACGAGTGTTTTTTCTTTTGTATACTGAGCGTCTTTTCTCCTGAAGAAGCCCTTTTGAGGTGAAACGCGTTGAAACGATACAAACCACTGGAGATGCAAACCACTTACGGCTCCATTTGCAGATACATTATACAATTTTTTTGTTTTTTACTTTGTCACCCTCATGGAAACATCGTCTCCTTTCTGTATTCGAGCATCTGATACAAGTGTTATACTTTTGTATATTGCACATCTTCTCCTGAAGAAGCCCTCTTAAAGCGAAATGTGTACAGACTGAGATGCAAACCACTTTCGGCACTAGTCGCAGTTACATTGCACCTTGTGGTTTTTTCTTTTTTCAACTCTGGACTTTTGTAGAAGCTTATAACAACGTTGAGACTGTTCCGTATTTGCGGTGGCTGTCGGTGGCATATCCAAGACATTTGCAGCCATGACGATGTATATTTCTTTTATTGCTTCATTATCTATATA
>NW_017306403.1:683337-683789 GCF_000935625.1 Nanorana parkeri | reverse complement strand
GCCTGTATCCACCGGAGCCCAGAGAAGAGGCTGTGAGGACTCCCGGGGTCTAGAACCCCTCGGAGGGAGACGGCGGGAGCAGCTAAGTAAAAAGGTATTTGTTCCCGTCCCCTTGGCGTGAGCAGTTAAGTCTTGCAGTGCCAGAGAAACTTTTCATTACCTGGCATTGGGCTTGAAAGTGGACCTGTCATTAAAATCAAAGGCTGAGTTTACTTTTCTGACCGTGTTTCGTGTTACACCGACATTCGGGGGGGTGGGGCAAAACATGGTCCCATTGCAAAAGTACTGAGGTTTTTTGGGGCAGAATCATGTGGTTTTTGGTCCAATTAGACTTCTATGGGAGCGTTTGAAAAGCACGTTACGCACATTTTTCAGGTGCTCGTGTTTTTAAATGTCTTTGGGGGCAAAAACACTAAATTCGGCGCATGCGCTTCAAGCCACGTGTACCAATG
>NW_017306403.1:664498-682414 GCF_000935625.1 Nanorana parkeri | reverse complement strand
CCAAATTGCCTGCTTATGCTCATGCTTAGGTGAGAATGGGGCCCATGAAGCTTCATTAGTACATTTGAAGGGGCAGTCACAGGGTCAAGTGGTGATTTGTGTGACGGCGGGTCCCAGATGACCTTGGAGAAGTCCCCGAGATATATCCTGTTTGGCGCTCCGATTACCCGCCGCCCTCTGAAGATCCCGAGCGAAGTTCTGTTCTCCCCGCTGGTGATGAAACGCAACTCATCCCCTTAACAAAACAGCAATTTAACAACCCGGCGAGCGTCCAGCCGGCCAGATGTATCGCATTGTCTCTCTTTTCTTGGCAGATAAGCGCATAGCATTGCGTGTTATCATTTAATATCGGCCTTGTTCGGAATTCGGAGCCCGCCCGCTCCAGCGCAGAGCCCAGGAACATGTCTGCGGCTGTTTCGTAACTCGAGGAAAACAATGGATCCTCTCAGCGCAGAGCCTCGGGGCCTGAGCTCGTTCCCAGGTCAGGATGAAGGAGAAGCCCGGGGTCTGTTCCAAATCCAGAACAACATACAAATATTTTCTGAAGGTCTCAGGAGGTCCCGCTTATATAAGGCATTAACCCTCCACCCCTGGCTTCTCGAACCAGGATCGCATTTAAAGGGACAGTATTAAGTATTAAACGGCGGACATGTTTAAAGCATAAGAAAAATGCAGCGGGCTGGTTGGTAGATCTTCGTACCTACTGAGTATATCAATCCCAAAGATCAAAACACATGGCAAGGGGGATCCTAATGGGGGGGAATCTGGAGCAGCCGTGCATGACAACCAGTCAGCTTCAGTTTGTTCAGTTAAGTGTTGAAAATGAGAGCTAGATGCTGATTGGTTGCCATGCACAGCTGCTCCAGATTTTTACTCTTATCTTAATAAATTCCCTTCTTTGTATTTTCAGTGAGCAAATAGTTTTGAGATATTCTTGCTCAATGTGATGCGACTTTCACCTATATCGGCGCTCGATCTTCCATTGTTTGTTACTGTATCAAATAGAGTTTTGTCAATGAGCCACTAGAGGGCGCTCTCATTGACTCGGAGCAATTACTTTCTCTCTCTCTCCTATAGTAGATGGAAAGGACACCTAAAGCTGGCCATAGTGGAGTACCACTTTAACAGATTTTGAGATTTGCGCCACACAGCAGGCGCCTTGTTTTCAGGGATTCTGCCGACTCATAGAGTTGCATTGTGAGAAGGGACACAAAAGCGCGTCCAGCTTCAGTCCAGCGATTTCCCCTGCAGTGCATTTTTAGGCCACTAGATGTCCTCAGTCTGATAGCCAGGTCGTCCTGAACCCTTCCCCGACCTGTGACTGGAGAAGCAGCACTGTGATGAGCTCATAGCTGTCACTTTTCTCTCTCCTCCGATCAGCATGCTTCTTGTTAGTGCATGAACTGATTGTGCTGCTTCTTCCACACTCCAGCACTGCTGTACAGGGACTGCAAGAGGCTGATACCAGGTCACATTCAGGTACTTACACTGCCTGCCATTAAAGGAGAACTATTAGGCGAGTGAGCGAACACATGCCGTCGCTCGCTCACTTCTCGATCCTGTCCCTGCAGAAAGCTGTGACTGTCGCTCACGGCTCCCTGCAGTGATTCCCCTCCTCCCCTGTCCGATCCTCCAGCACTGACTGGTGGATCGGACGGGGGAGGGGGCGGGTACAGCTGTCTCTGTCTCTAGATATGCAGAGCCCGCTGTCAATCACACAGCTGGGTGGATCTCGACAGTAATGTCAGAATCCGTCCCGGCTGCGATATATAGAGCTTTGGGTGACGGGAGGACGCTAGTTTGTGTCCTCCCGTTACCCTTAGGGGAACTATGGGGAAAAGCACTGACCACATAGTTCTCCTTTAAATACAGAGCTGTATTAATTTGTCTTTTTATATCAGCCTAGAGTGCAGCTTTAATTATATAGCAGCAACAATATCTGCAGAGCTTTACATTCACATCAGTCCCTGCCCACAAGGTCCAATCTAAGGTCCCTATCTCATATGCACATGAGCCAATTAACCTTCCAGCATGTCTTTGGAGTGTGGGAGGAAACCGGAGTACCCACAGAGAACCCACACAAGCACAGGGAGAACATGCAAACTCCATGCAGATAGTGTCCTGTCCGGGATTCGAACTGGGGACCCCTCCAGTGCTGCAAGAAGTGCTAACCATTACACCATTGTGCTGCCACATATTCCCTGTCACCTCAGGGTCACTTGTACCCAATAGGTGACCTGTCACAGAAGCCTTGACCAGCGTATACCTTTTAGGTCTTTGCAGTGGCCCTTTTCGGGGAGTTATCACGATCCAAGCCATGTCTGCACCCAGGGGGCCCCAGAATGGAAATCCTCGCCCCCAGCAGGAAGGAGTTAAGCCTGGAGTGTCTCCTAGAACGTCCCGGCGTTTAGCGCACTCAATTTTATTTAATAAAGATTAATATAAATAGGATTTCCACATTCGGACCCGGTGTGGCCGCCAGCGAGAGAATATTGGGATTTTAATTATATCCGCATAATAAAGCGGAAACACGGAGATACTTAATCTAAATCAATGTTCATGAGAGCAGCAAACGTGCCGCATATCCCAGCCACTGACAGCTCCCGACACTGTAATGTGAGCAGGAGAGAAATCACTGATATTAATGGAGCGGGCGGCGGGACGCGCGTTTGCCAGCCGCGTGTCACAGAGGGGCCGATTAACCCTCCGCGTGCCGGTGGTAAGTTAATTTGAAGAGAGTATCCTGCTGCACTCCTTACCGGATCAATAGATGTCCTGTATATACAGGCGGGTGCTCGTAGTGACCACGGGTGGCACCGTGAACCGCACATGAATAAGGGGATATCACCAGCACACCAATCAAAGGGATTTCAGCAAAAGTCCTTAGGGATGCACCGATACCACTTTTTTAAGACCGAGTACCGATACTTTTGATCAAGTACTCGCAGATACCAATTACCGATACTTTTTCTTAAAGGGACAGGTCACATTTTTTCTAAAGCAATACAAACTAATGCTTTAAAGTCACTTTCTTAATATTATGATTCATGAGATGACAAGGGAGTATGACGCCGGCTTCCCGGCCAATCAGATTGCCGGGCGCTGCGTCAATACACGGCGCCCGGCTTCCGCATTTGCTACCTTCCTGACCAAGCGGGTCATTGCACACTACCCGGCTTCCTGATTGGCCGGGAAGTCGGCTCCATACTCTCTCATTACAAGTGACGAGAGAGCATGGAGCCGTTTCCTGGCCAATCAGGAAACCGGGCACCGTGTAATGATGCGCTGCCCGGCTTCCTGATACAGGAAGTACTCGTGCTAGGTATCGGAGCATTTGGGCGAGTACGAGTACTCACCCAAATACTCGGTATCGGCACCGATACCGATACTAGTATTGGTGCATCCCTAACACACACACACATACACGACATAAGTCACACCTCCGTCCTGCCATGTATGTGTACAGCCGGCAGGAAAGGGTTAAGCAGTCTGTCGCTTGTCTAAACACAGCAGCTTTTGGTCCCCCCATATAACATAAGTTGATCCCGCCAGGGGATCTGTCATTTTTCTCACTTCCTTTAGCAGGCCAGAGCATGAAAAATGACAGTTACAGGGTTAGGACGGACCATATAACACTGTCGGTGGTGCTTACAACGCTCAACTTTCATTCATATGCCTTAAACCTTAATTTTTTTCCAAAAAAAGCAAAAACTGTTGCTGTAACTTCTTAAGTGTTTTTAAAACTACATTTTCATCTAAGACTACCCTGTGTGTCTCAAGGTGACAACGCTGCTGTGCAATTTCACAGCAGACGATGGCGTTGTCACCCTTTTACAGGAAGTGAAGTATTAATAGAGCCGCTCGCAGGATCAGCCGCTATAAAATTATATTTATGGAGGGCTTAGAAAAATAGAAACCTGATAGCTGAATTCTGATTGGCTCCTATATACAGCAGACTTTCAGTTGTCCTCCCAGTTGTCATAAATCATTGTCCCCTTTCTCTGCGGAGAGCCCTGACCCGGTGTCACCCTTGGCTTTGTTTAGATTATTGAACATATTTCCAGCTCGGGGCTGTCGCGAGATGTTTTTGCAGCTTTGTACATCTTGAAACGCTGTAAGGTACTCAAATCCTCTTGATCATTATTATTTCTAGAAGCGAACACAACGCTCGCTCGCCGCAAACCCAACCTGCTACTCCGCTCTGCGCTGCTGAGGCCCCGACCTAATTGGTAGTCTGGACGGCGGTCACAACGAAGGAGCTTTTAGTCTGCTGTATATGGAATCGTCTGTCTGTTCGTTTTCCTTTTAATGGCTCCTTGAGAAATTCAGGAATGCTGTTAGCGGCTCCCGGAACTTGTTAGGGGTGCGTGTGCTTGAGGATAGAAAACATGTTATCTTGCATCATGTATCAAATGCATACGGCATCCAGGTAACTACAGGGGCGCGTAAAAAAAAGGGGCGGGGTGCTTGTGGTGACATCATTGACCTTATATGGCTACATGGCCATATAAGGTCAATGACACCACTGCATCCCGTCCCTTTGCTGAAGAGCACCTGCGGGTGGGGGATACCCTGTCTGCAGCGCAGTGGCGTAACTACCAGGGTCGCAGAGGTCGCGGCCGCGACCGGGCCTGGAGTTCCGCCACTTGGAGGGGGCCCTTGGTAACCGCTGATTACCAGGATATTTATTATCCCGGTAACCACTAATGTCAGTCCCGGGACCTCTTCCTCCTGTCCTGGGCCCTACATGCTTCACGCTGCTCCCCTCACCTTGTTCCGGGCGCAGCGTGAAGTATCATCCAGCCGGGCAGCAGCCAATGAGTGGGAGCGGTGTAATCCCCGCCCCCTCATCACACAGAACTGCTGCCCAGTGCCGAATAGAGCTGCTGCGGACACGAAGGGGGAGACAGGGAGCTGGAAGCATGAAGGTGACATGGGGTCCGGGAGCAGAAAGCTGGGGACATGAATGTCCCCCTATGGGAGTACGCTGCCATACACTCACCAGCCCTGCACGTCCGTGCGGGTGTCCGTACTCGTATGCTGACAGGATGGAAGGGTGACGTACGGCCGCGTAGTCCCATAGAGAAGGACGGGGGCTGCGTACTAATCACACGCAGCACCCGTCCTGCCCGGGAGCTGCCCGATACGACCATGCATGCAGCACTGAGCTGTACATACCGGCCTTTTCTCGTGTGAATGAGGCCCTAAAAGTGCCTGGACCAGGGGTGGGCAACTCTGGCCCTCCAGCTGTTGTGGAACTACAAATCCCACAAGGCACTGCAAGACTGCCAGTTACAGACATGACTTCCAGAGGGAAAGGCATGTTGGGATTTGTAGGTAAAGCACCTATGGAGGGCTTATGTTTGACTAACCCTTGGTCTGTGAGTCAGGCAGCCCAACAGTCAACTGGAGGAAGTCACATGACAGGCTCATTACTATTTTTAGGCAGTGGCATCGCCCAGCAAGCCTGCAACAGGAAATGCTCTTACTGGCGGGATCTCCAGGGAAGAAGCTTTGTAACAGGTTCATATAAAGAAACATTTGCCTGAGAAATCCGGCCCGGGCCGTCTCATTTTTGAATTGTACATAGTTGGATCTCTACAGTATTTTTGTAATATCCCCTCGAGCTATAAAAGATGTAAACAATGCCCTTCCCTATTGTCAAAGCCCCCCTCTAGTGTTTTCAATCATCCAGGGGACCCCAAAACACACACATTGCCTGATATGGATGCCACCCCACTTTATGAGGCTGCACTAATAAAGGCGCCAACTGCTCTGGAACGTCTCCAGACCGGCGCCATATGGCCGGAGGTACTTTTAGAGCATACGAAGCCTCTTTTCTTTTTCTTCCAGGATGTGTATGTGCCGACGCCGTGATGTAGGATAATTGCTTTGATCGGAGAAGAATCGAAGACTTCTCTGTAATTGACATCTGTCGGGCTGCAGAAGTTGCTGCCCATTGCTGGCTGCCAATGGCGCACCAGGGAAAGGGGAAGCGTCCTCGCGCGAGGTGTTGCTGTGATGTTCCACCTGTTGTCCACAGCGTAGCCCGAGGCACCAATATGCCAATGAAAAGGCAGCATATGCCACCGAATGAAGGGGAATGGCAAGTAGACCCGCCACCCGGCATCAAAGAGTTCCTTCTGATTGGATGCGTCTCTGTGTGTGTTTACTGCACAAAGATTTTATCACCGCGTTTCTGGATTCGTTATATTCATTTACTGCATGCAGGAGGATGATTGTTAAAGTGCGTTACACCCCCATTGCACCTTCATCACAGTGCATTACACCCCCATTGCACCTTCATCACAGTGCATTACACCCCCATTGCCCCTACAACACAGTGCATTACACCCCCATTGCCCCTACAACACAGTGCATTACATCCCCATTGCCCCTACAACACAGTGCATTACATCCCCATTGCCCCTCCAGCACAGTGCATTACACCCCCATCGCCCCTTCAGCACAGTGCATTACATCCCCATTGCCCCTTCATCACAGTGCATTACTCCCCCATTGCCCCTTCATCACAGTGCATTACACCCCCCTCCGACACAGTGCATTACACCCCCATTGCCCCTCGAACACAGTGCATTACACCTACAGTGCATTATACCCCCATTAAACCCCAATTGCCACAATGCACAACAACACGATACCATGCGCTGCGTTGACAATGTCAAGTTTTTTGGGGTGTTTTTGTGCTTTATTTGAATGGACCACCAGCAACATAACACATCGCGTGCAATAATAACGCCAGAGCACCGAGGTCTGAATGAGCCCTCACACAATTTATCAAGCTTCATGAAGCTACTGCAACGTTGTCACCCTTTCAGCATGTTTGTTGAAACCTCTGCAATGTTGTCACCCTTCCAACATGTTCGTTGAAACCTCTGCAATGTTGTCACCCTTCCAGCATGTTCGTTGAAATCCAGCAACATAACACATCGCGTGCAATAATAACGCCAGAGCACCGAGGTCTGAATGAGCCCTCACACAATTTATCAAGCTTCATGAAGCTACTGCAACGTTGTCACCCTTTCAGCATGTTTGTTGAAACCTCTGCAATGTTGTCACCCTTCCAACATGTTCGTTGAAACCTCTGCAATGTTGTCACCCTTCCAGCATGTTCGTTGAAACCTCTGCAATGTTGTCACCCTTCCAGCATGTTCGTTGAAACTATTGCGGCAGAGTCACCCTTCCATCATGCTCATTGAAATGTCTGCAGCGTTGTCACCTTTCTAGCATGCTTGTTGAAACCCCTTGCAGCGTTGTCACCCCCTCCAGCCTCTCAGCCCAGTTGGATTACAGCCGAATGTCAGAAACCAATCGGTCAGTTTTGTTTTTCCGCCCCTATCTGCTGCCAGGCACGCATAGGTCCACCTAGCCACCCCTCCACTTTTAGTGTCTGGAGGATGCGCTGCGTCAATCTGTGGCCGAGTCTCCGCCTACAGCGCGCCCATTTCACCCAATTTAGATTCCAACGAGAGAAAGAAACAACATGATTACAATTGAAGTATTGCCGGGTGACCAATCGGAAGCGTCCTTTATCCCCTCTGCTAGTTGTGGCGGGTCGCCGTCTATTCGCGGGCCGGATCTGTCCTTGTCGCTTTCTTTGCTCGCGCCTCCTCTCGCTCTGGATGTACTGAGACACTTCTGGCTGGAAAGCTTAGCGAATCAATATTCGGCTGAGCTAAGCTCGCCTGACAAGGGCTGATCTCTGGGGATTAGCGCACTGACTCCTTCCACGAAGAGCTTATGTGGATGTACTTCTCGTAGTCAACGGACGATAGTGAGGCCTTGTCTTGTGTCACTTTCTTCCAGAGCCAGCGCCCCCCCGCCACTGGCGATAATACCGACACCCAGATTATCCCCAGGGTTTACATAGCATTCCCCCCGTCAAAACTTTTCATACCAGGACACCTGGAACTTGTAGTCCCCCCACTAGAAGGAAGGTGCAGTTTGCCTTCGATGTGTTACATTGTATCTTTATGTAGCTTTGCCCTATGTAATACTTTGCTTTCTATCCATTTAAAGGTATATTGTAAAGCGCTGCGCAAACTGTTGGCGCTATATAAATCCTGTATAATAATAATAATAATACGCACCAACGCACTTGTATGGTGTGCACAGGACACATGGAGAATAACGGGGCCTTGCATTCAGCCCACGTTGATGAACTCAGGTCAATGCAGCAGATCGAGCCCTTAGGGCAGGTTCATACAATTTCCCTGACCAGATCTGGTCCGGAAAATGGTGTGAACCTGCCCGCAGTTCCAGTGCATTCCAGACCAGACAAAATGAGACATTGCAGTATTTGTCTAGCCTGGTCTGGAAGGGACTGCGCTGGTGTGAACAGATGCCAGAAATAGCATAGGGATACATTGGAATGCATTTTCGGCCCAGAAACAGTCTGGTCTGGAGATGATCTGGATGTGGTGTGAATGGGCCCTTAAGCTGGCCATTCACGTGAAGATTTTAATGGGGCCGAAAGTGATATCACGTGATTCCCTCATCCATGCTATACATAGATGGAGGAATCCCTCCTGACGGGCTATTGTATTATGACATCCAGCACCCACGGCTGGTGAAATACCCCAAACACTAACTGCAATCAATGTTAAAGGAGAACTATGGGGTAAGTGCTTTCCACCATAGTTCTCTTTAGGGTCACGGGAGGACATAAACTAGCGTCCTCCCATGACCCAAAGCTCAGTATATAGCAAGCTACAGCTCACGGTATACTGAGACCGCCGCAGCCGGGACGGATCCCGGCATTACTGTCTGGATCCACCCAGCTGGTGAGTGACAGCTGGCTCTGCCTATCTAGAGGCAGAGCCAGCTGTACCCTCCCCCTCCCCTGTCCGTTCCTCCAGTCAGCTCTGGAGGATCGGACATGGGAGGGGAGGAATCTCTGCAGGGAGATCATCGAGAAGTGAGCAAACGCCGGTATGCGTTTGCTCACTTCCCGATCTATTGAGCCGACGTGTGACAATTTCATTGTCACACGTCGGCTTGTACTATGAGGCTGAGTGAAAATCACTCCCCTCATAGTTCTCCTTTAATTTCCCGCCCGGCTCCTTCAGGAAAAATTGATGGTTCTTGCAGGGTGGGTCACCAATGGATCGACTTTTGGCCGATTTAGCAAGAAATTGCTCCAATCCGTACGACCAGCGTTAGTCTAAGGTGTCTTTAAATCCCAGTTACAAAACGCTTTGTGATGCCGCAACCTAAAAATAGACAAAACACCCCCCCTCCCCCCACCCAATAATACAAAGCTCTTTTTATGTTGTGTTTTTGAGTTTGCACTTACGAGTGTTGGAAGGAAGTGAAGGCCGCATTGTTCCTTCTGGTTTTCATGTTGTCTGCAAAAAGTAAATTAACTTTTTACAAGAAAGAGGAAAAAAAACACCCGAGCCTTTGAACAAAGCCCCCTTTTAGCGGCCGTCTTTGCTGTTGCTTCAGTAAACAGTTTATAAAGGGATCATGGGGGCGCACAGCTCCGGCCTTGTGATGTCTGCGGAATGCGGGAAGTACGCCGCTGGCCGTAGGGGTCAGCCCGCGGGAAAAAGGTGCCACCCTTGCGCTTTTTTTAATTTTATTTTTTCGGCTTCCTCCCCTCCTTCCCCTCCTGCTGGTCAGACCTCATGACAGCAGCTGTTCAAAGGAATTCCATCTGTCCCATGGCTTGTGATAAACATTGGCTCAACAGCTGCCCCACAACTGGCTGTCATACCGGCGGCCAAACTGTCTGAGCCCCGGTGCTCCCAGCCCATCTCTTGGCCAGCAAAAGTGTTACCATGTAGCCGAGGGGCCACTGGACATCAGATCATTAGAAGCTGCAGTTTAAGGGGGCCCCAAATAATTTTTTCAAATACTAGAGCGGCCCTGGGTTGGTGTAAAGATTTCCCAGTGGAAGTCAAGCTTTTTATATTGTTAAAGTGACATTAAAGGAGAACTATGAGGGGACTGCTTTTCACTCACCTCATAGTTCTAGCCGACCTGTGACAATGAGACTGTCACAGGTCAGCTCAGTAGATCGGGAGGTGAGCGAACACATACCGGCGTTCGCTCACTTCTCGATCCTGTCACGGCTGGTTTCCCCCCTCCCCGCTCTCAGGGTCCCTTCTTCTGGGCGACATAGTGACCTATGTCGCCCAGAAGAAGGGACCCTGCCTGGCCCCGAAACGTTGGCTGTATGACGCAGGTGACAATTCAATAAAAAGTGCTTTACTTCTTGCACATATCGAGTGCTGGTGACTTCTATTATGGACTGTATCTGACACGGCGCCATGCGTGTTTTCACTTCAAGCACCAACCTTTCATCCAAGGTCTGTACGCTGTATGGAGTGCAGGTGATTTCGTATTATCGACTGTACCTTAAGGACACGCTATTGTGACATTGCGGTAACGCACGACAGAGCACGCTACATGCATTGGCGTAATGTAGTGCCATTCACTCTGAACAGCACAACACATTTTGCCGACACACGTGTGTTGCAGCGCAGTGTGCGGTAACGCACTAACATGCATCGTGGTGTACTGCCAGAAATGGGTACATGCACATTTGTCGGCAAGGCGCCTTGGGGTGCTATATAGAGTAAATGGCACCGCATTGTACCACTACATTTAGCACGCGTTGCGATGAAGTGCACAGTAACGCATGGGCAGCGGTGTGAACGAGCCCTAAAACGTCATAAACAAGTTACAGGTCTGATTTCCTACCCATAAAATGTCTCCCCGGCATGTAGAGAAGGAATAAAGACGCAGGGGGAGAGACGCCGGCTTCTTTTTAATAAACATCTCACTTTTTTTTCTTCTTTTAATGCGCAGCGGAGGGTTGTACAAAGAAACATGTGGTGGAGATGATGTCCACTGAAGGGAGAAAAGAATTACATGGAAAACAAATAAGGTTTTTGGCCAAGTAGCTGGCACGCAAGGCCCCTCTCTCTTGTGCTTTTCTGCGGCTGCGATCGGCCCGGAGAACAGTGAAGGGTTTTTCTGAAAAGGTTGCCGCGTGTGTTTGAGGCAGATAAGCCCCTGGCTTTGAAGTGTGGCCACGTCGAGCTCCCGCTCCTGTTGCTGCTGCCAGTCACAGGGAATTAATCACCTCCGCCGAGAGATAAGGGCGCAGAGTTTCGTCAAAAAAAGTCTAGCGGGAGGGGCATAATTTTTTTTCATTTCTTTCCATTTTTTTATTTTATCGCTAACACTACCTTCTGAACATACAAATTTTGTATTATTGCCCCGCGACTGTTAACCTTTCCATCTACCAACATGCCGCTGCTGAATTCTGATTTTGGCAGTTACCCAATATGGCTTTAATGTGGATCTAAACCCAATCACTAAAATCTCATTAAAGCTTTAACATGTTCAATGAATTTTCAGAAATTTGCTGTCAATATTTTTTTTATTTATCTCTGCAGTATTCATTAAAAGAATACCTGGTGATCCTGCCATGGAGGCCCATGCTTCCTGATATGGGGTGACAACGGTGTCCCATTTGTTCTCTGTTGTCACCCTGCCATATACGCCCCCTGGTGGAGATTCTATGCGACCTTGTCGGCGCACATTGCACAGGCATGGTCCACTGTTGTCACTGTCGGTCTACAGCTGTGATGTGCAGCTGACGATGGACCGAGGGCATGCAGACAGGAAGTGACTGAAAGCGGTTGAAGATCACCAACCTTGAGATTAAAAAGAAGAAAGATTACACTGTAATATATAAAAGAAAAATAACAATTAGTTGATACACAAATGTTTAGTTTTAGTGAAACTTTGGTTTTGCTGAGGATGTTTTAATTCTTCCGCACACTGACCGAAATGTAATAAAACAGTTTTTAATAGAGTTGGATTTAGATTAATGGTTGTCACGTCTTCTGATATAGGGGGCCTCAGCTGAGACCCCCGACATTACCAAAGGGCCACACCTAAAATTCAGTCAATGTAATGCTACAGAAAGCTGACAGATTTCAGGCATGTGATAAGAGGTGGTCAGGGATCATGCATGACTTAAAATGCTACAGGAGATGGTCAGAGATCATGCATGACAAGACATGCTACAGGAGATGGTCAGATCATGCATGACCAGACATGCTACAGGAGATAGTCAGAGACCATGCATGACCAGACATGCTACAGAGACCATGCATGACCAGACATGCTACAGAGACCATGCATGACCAAACATGCTATAAGAGATAGTCAGAGACCCGGCACGACCAAAGGTTCTACAGGAGGTGGTCAGAGAACATGCATGACCAAACAAGCTATAGGACATGGTCAGAGACCATGTATGACCTAACATGCTACAGAGTCCATGCATGAAGAAACATGTTAGAGGGGAAGGTCAGAGACCATGCATGAACAAACATGTTAGAGGAGATGATCAGAAACCACGCATGAATAAATATGCTACAGAAGATGGACAGAAACCAAGCATGACCAGACAAGCTACAGGAGATGGTCAGAGACCATACATGACCAATCATGCTATAGAGACCATGAACAAACATGTTAGTGGAGATGGCCAGAGACCATGCATGACCAGACATGCTAGGGGAGGTGATTAGAGACCATACATGACCAAACAAGCTACAGAGTCCATGCATTAAGAAACATGTTAGAGGAGATGATCAGAAACCATACATGACCAGACAAGCTACAGGAGATGGTCAGAGACCATACATGACCAGACAAGCTACAGGAGATGGTCAGAGACGAGGAACATGCTTCAGGAGGAAGTCATAGATGTGATGCATTACTATAGATTGCTAGAGATCACTACTATTGCAGCCCCTTTACAAGTCAATGCTTCCATATGTGTGCTCCTTACAGACCCCTTAAACATTTCTTGGGGCCACATTTATATACAAGTTTAGAGGGAAAAAAACCCAGAGAAAAGAGATGGACACCAGAGAAAATCAGTTAGACTCTGTGGGAACCAGTCTATGTTCCTTCATTGGCTTACTGGCTTGTTGGCACCAAAGCGACCTTGAGGGCTGCACATTAAGGGCCGAATGTGGCCCCCGGGCAGCAGTGTCCAGCAGAATTGATTGTGCTATAAACTTGGACATGTACATTTCTGGATCCTTTCCCCTCGTTCTTCTTCCACATTGCTGCCCTTTGCACTGTCTCATTCAAGTAGGTCGTCGGCCATTAATCAGGCGGTATAATGACCCACGTGGTTCCCCCTCATCTGGGTTCTTGTGAAGACCCTTTCCCATCAAGGGAGGAGGCTAATATAAGAGCGCTCCTGTTTGGTTGGAATACATGCTCTCTTCCCACCCAGTGACAGAACCGTTCCTCCATCTTTCCACATTTCCCACTTTAAAGACGCGTTACTAATGACCGCAATTAATCTCCGTCATTTCTCTAATCATAATTAACTAGACGCCAAGACTTTGCGGCTCATCCAGGAACTAATAAACAAAGAATTATTACCTGGCAAGACCGGCCGTCAGGGGCCTGCCAGGAGATGGAACCGGAAACCTGAACTAATCTATAGATTAACAACTTTACAGCGAGGCCAAGAATGCGGCTCGTGACCCGTCACTGTGCATTGTGGGTACTCTTGTCTGTACTCTGGATTGTAATGGCAGTGATGAGGGGGAATTGCTGATCATTAAATGTATTAGGATTGCCACTGTTACTCGGGTGTGAGTACCCAGTGCCATCACAGACTATGGGGCACATTTATAAAGCAGCGAATCTGACAACTAGCAAACATTCTCTGCAGGTGAATCTTTCAGGTTCATTGACCTTGATTGATTCTCCGCCAGGCAACGTTTCGTGAAGTCACATTCACTGCTTTATAAATCGACCCCCTTGCTTCTCTATCCAGGCTTACATGGGTACCTGGTAGGTGAATAAGGGACCCTACCTTCCAGTAACTTTACAAGTCTGCATGAATAAAATCCTGTCAATGTCTCAGTATACAGCAACAATATATTTCTCCATAAAGTTCCAGTTTTTATTGTTAAAAAAACCTGGAGACCCAATCAATGGCTTTGCTTAGGCTGAGATGATGTCATCAGTCTGCTGCAGGCCAGAGATAGCATTTCCTCAGTCTCCCCTCCCCAAGTGATCAGACTGCTGCAGGTCAGATATGGCATTTCCTCAGTCTCCCCTCCCCAAGTGATCAGACTGCAACATTGTAACTTTGTAGCAAGTCACAGGGGCTGATATGTGTCAGCCAGGAATTACGTTTACATGAATGCAGGGGCGTCCCGAGGCTGGGTGACACCCAGAGCGGAGACCGGGTGACACCCTGCTGTGACGTCATCGCACATGTGCGGTCTTATTGAGGCCTGCCGACGGCCATCTTGGTGATGGACGCCATCAGAGAGAGGAGGGGACGTTCATCCAGCGGGATAAGGAATGCCGCCGGGTCCCTTCTTCTCTCCTGACACTGTCGGGCTCTGGGTCCGTGACCGAGTGCCCGACTTTTCAAAGGGGGTGACACCAAAATGAGTCATTTTGGTGTCACCCCTTTAATGGTGGCATCCCACGCATACCCCTTGTGACGCCACTGCCTGAATATATCATCTCTAAGCCAGCAGCTCAGTCCAGGAAGTAGCTGGTGACCCTGGGTGTTGCCTGAACAAAGATGGGGCTGTGCTTCTGGAGAGGAAAGCAGATGAAGACATTGTCGGGGGGATCTCTGTGAGAGGTTATAAATACCTAGGAACGTTAGGCACATTACTCGGCATGCAGCACTTATAAAAAGAGTATCTAATGTTCCGTCCACTTTTGCCGGGTTATCAGAATTATTCTTAATGATGCCAAAAGAGGCGGATTACAGGGATCTGTCAGGATGGAGATTGGCGTTGCCTTTGCAGACATATTTCTCGAGTTTTAGATTTCAAAGTCATCCTTATCCCGGCTTTAGTGCCTAATGAGTGACTGATCTGGAACAAGCACACAACGCATGATGTTTGATCTGCATGCTTGTGTCAAGTCAGTGACTTAAAGTAATGATCCGCCATCCAGCCGACAGCCCTGGAACTTGCAGCTTGAAAAACATGTCCTCACTGAGGGCTTCAGTATGCGTGTCCTAATGGACTTATCTGCACAATAGATTCCAGGATGGGCATCCATAGGGAATTGGTATACAGAAGAGGGCTGGGTGCAAGCCCACCCAAAACTCTGACCGCCACCCCTGGGGCCCAGGAAACCCCACCCACTACAGGCCGCCTGCATAAAACTACAGGAGGGGGTGCGGAGACGAGACCAGTCACCCTGCACAAGGTGAGAGAGCAGCAGTGACCGGTCTTTATTACAGGAGGGGGCGGAGACGAGACCAGTCACCCTGCACAAGGTGAGAGAGCGGCAGTGACCGGTCTTTATTACAGGAGGGGGCGGAGACGAGACCAGTCACCCTGCACAAGGTGAGAGAGCGGCAGTGATCAGTCTTCATTGCAGTAAACTCCAAGTTATGCACAGAGCTGGAGGAAATGTACACAGCTCATTGACATTCGAGGAACAATACACATGACTCTTGTATGGGGACGATATTTGCTTATTCCGGAGTTCAGCTTTTACCCGCGGAAGCAAATCAGGACGCCAACTGGTTCTAAGAAAATCTTGAGCGACTTGTGCGCATTTTTTTATTCTTTGCTCTGGCTTTGTGTCATTCCGGATATGGGCTGCGCATAATAGGACACTTTTCAGCCCTCTCCTTCCTCTGGCTGTCACTGTAAGTTAACGTGAGCCGCCCGGCCCTTCCAAATCAGAGCTGACATTCATAGTAAGCCTGTTAGGAGGGTGGAAGGCATTAGCAGCAAAGCAAAGAGCGGAATGGCCGCCGTCACATCACCGATCACCGCCGCCCGCCTGTACTGGAGTCTGTGGCGGTGCATTGGTTAATAAGGGTCTTAAAGGGGAGTTGCTCTTTTACAGGTTGGTTCTCTCTGCTGAGATTCTGACATTGAGCAAATAAAGATTCAGATTTCTGAATGAGCTAGGTCAGGGGTCGGCAACCTGGGCACTCCAGTTGTGGTCGAACTACCAATCCCATTGGGAGTCATGCCTGTGGCTGTCAGTCTTTGCAATGGCTCATGGGAATTGTAGTTCCACAACAACGGGAGTGCAGAAGATGCTGACCCCTGATCTAGGTTTTCATGTTATCACTCCCTCATATGGTATGTATTCTATTGGCTGTAGACAATCCAATTTTGCCCAACACGTCGTGCATTACGACTTCCGGATCGATCCCTGCCTGCTGAGAACTTGTTCACCCTTCCAAATTGGAACAGGAATAGAGGGGAAATCTTCCAATGGGGGCACTTGTTTGGGTGACTAAGAGGAGATTTTTTTTTTTACTTAGGACACAAGACTCCACCTATAACGAAGTATCAGGTTGGCCCTTTCAAGAACCTTAGTAGAGGTGTAAATGGCCCTAAGAATATCTTGACCTCCAATGAAGGAGCCTTAGATGATCCCTAGTAAATGAATTACACCCAGTGGTGCTACTTGGTGACTTCCACCCAAAATGTAGGGCCCTTTCACCAATGCACATTACATGCATTGGTGGATGCGGTGATATTCCTCAAAGTTCCTTGATAATGAGCATGCGCTCTGTGCTACCAATAATGATGCATGCTCCATGTTTGATGCAATGGCAGGGCTGTCTTAAAGGGCTAGTTCACCAAAGATGTAAACGTCACCCGTTGATCTCACAACACCCTCCCCTCCCAAAGCCCCGGTCCTCGCAGCACATTATTATTATTATACAGGGTTTATATAGCGCCAACAGTGTGCGCAGCGCTTTACAATATAAGGAAGACATTACAATAACAATACAATTCAAGACAAGATGGTAAGGAGGGCCCTGCCCCTGAGGGCTTACAATCTAAAAGGGAGGGGGAAGTAATACATGAGGAGGTAGCTGTGTGGGGATGAATTGTTTGAGAACGTGATGGTTGAGTGGTTAGGTTGAGGTGGGATAGGCTTCCCTGGAGAGATGAATCTTAAGGGATCGCCTAAAGGCAGTCAGAGTGGGAAATAGTCGGACAGGTTGGGGTAAAGAGTTCCAGAGGATGGGAGAGATTCTAGAGAAGTCCTTATCTCCTGGTATCTCCAACTCCAGCCGCCCACATCAGCCAGTGTAATGGGTCAGGCATTTAAAAAACGTCAGTATGTTTCCCCGGAGGCTGGTGATGCCGGCAATGGGGAGAGTTCATTGGTCAGCGCGGCCACATGACAGAACGGGCTCCGGGGCTGCAGACTGAAGTTTTTAAGTGCCCGACCCGTGACACCGGCTGATGTGGGTGGCAGGAGATGGAAATAACTGGAGAAGTGCTGCAGGGACCCATTGCGGGTGGTCTTGTTAAGTGGGGGCGGGTTTGGAGATAGTTTGCCCTCCGACTCAGCGCATGGGGCATAACACGGTGTGAATGGGCCCTAAAGCATCGGGTGGAGCACAACGTATATACAAATATTGGCTCTCCGTGTGCGTTGGCTCTGCTCTCCTCCCAAATCTATTATTACGTGCTAATATCCCTTTGTTCCAGAGCGCTTAGTCTCTATTGACCCACATTTCAGTCCTCCGCTAACTTCCTCGCGTTTTCACAAAATTTCTTTATTTTCTCCTCATTAAAATATGTAATTTGACAGCTGTAGCCAAAAGGGTTTCATTGGATTTGGTTTTTTTTAGTTACATTTTTCTTTTTTCTTTTTTTTTCTCCTTTTCCCTCGACTGGAGCTTGTTACAGCTCAATTATACAATTACCCCGGAATTCTCGTGGAGGCTGAAGACACTGAAAACCAAAATATGTTTTAATAGACACGTTATTTTGTTATCAGCTGTGCTGATCCTGACTGTAATTGGGGGAAAAAAACAAACAAATATCTCTCTTTTGTGGGAAGAGGGAGGAGGGGAGGTTTTTTGCATCTATTTTTCTTGTGAGATGC
>NW_017306403.1:641721-655198 GCF_000935625.1 Nanorana parkeri | reverse complement strand
TATATATTGTTATAAATAAGAATTGTAGTAATAATGTTTTATTATTATTAGAATTAATATTATTTATTAGTGTTTTATAATAGTGATTCTTTTATTTATACCATGTTTTATTATTTATATTATATATCATTTATATTCCATTATTATTATTATTATTATTATCCTTATTTGAGTCTTGAAAGGAGTCTGCAAATGATTAAAATAACTGTTGATCCTTAAAGTTGGTATGCGCTCATAATCGCTTCCTCCATGGTAACGTGTAGGACATGATGACTACTTCTAAGTACAATGCGTAAACATACATAGCACATACATGAATCAGTTGTCCCATGTAAACCCAATGGTACGTCTGCATGATCATTGCAGATTGTGTTCCCAAATGCATAAATTGCGCAATCATCGTCCCTGGACTACGGCCGGCCATACACTGTGAGAATTTCCTCAGATCTTTTTGGCTTTAGACTTTTGTTGTAGAAGCCGGGCTGAAATGTTACGATGGAGGCGGCAGCAAAGCCCCCTCGGCCTCCTCGCCGTGGTCATAGGTATCTTAGAATACGAGAGCACCTTTCATGCTGTAATCCATTTTCTATTTTGCAGACTCGTGCAGCCATGAGGAGTTTTATAGCATCTGGCCGGGATTGCGATCCACATATAAATGTATACGATGTGTGTGCGTCTGTGGAACGCCCCCCTCGCCGGCAACCGGCCCAGACAAACATTACTTATGGAGATCAGCCCTGATGGCGTGACATCCAGATTCTGCTGACGGTGTCACACTGCGCTCTTCTTCCATGGTGAGCCTGTGGAGACTCGGCAGAAATTCAGCCTTGATGCACCCGTGTTAAATACACACACACGCATTCCTTACCGGGAATAAAGGATGAGCGCTCCAAAATATGGCCGACAGGAAAATAAATTGCAGATCTCCGTGGTGGCAGAGCTTTTTGCAACAGAGGGCATAAGTGTTCAGTTTCTAACTTTGTTGACTGTAAAATTGTGTGCGTGTGTGTATATATTAGGGTTGCACCGATACCAGTATTTCGGTATCGAGTAGCGATATTTTTTTTTCCCACCGATACCAGGCGGCGTGTAATGACTCGCCACCCGGCTTCACGATTAGCAGTGAAGCCATCCCCATGCTTCTCGTCACCAGGTAACGAGAAAGCATGGAGCCGGCTTTCCGGCCAATCAGGAAGCCGGGCAGCATGTAATGACGCGGAGCACGGCTTCCTGATACTGGAAGTATCGGGCTAGGCATCGGAGCATTTGGATGAGGACGAGTACTCGCCCACTTACTCGGTATCGGCACCGATACTAGTATCGGCGCATCCCTAGTGTGTGTGTGTGTGTGTGTGTGTGTATATATATATATATATTCTTTTGTTTTGGATAATATTGAAGATGTGTCTTCCCATTGGAGAGATCTCCCCACACATCCTGTCCTGGTGACACAGCATGAAGTGATGAGAATGCTCATCATTAACTACTTCCCCCAGACTGGGAGGGGAAATCTCCCAACACATACACCTGCCCCAAGACACATGACTGTGGTGGAATTTTCACTCATTTGGAAAAAAAATTCTTATTGTGCCCCCGAAACAGGAAGTGAGAACAATTCTGCCAAATGGGCACACAGGCAACAGTTGAGGTTCTAACAACCATTGAGGCTCGGTTCACACCTAGACGACACCTCACCGCGCGGCAATCGTGCACGATTCTGCGTGGATTGCCGCACGTTCAGGAGTCGAGGTGTGAACCAAGCACGCTGTAGGTGCCATTATTTTCTAATGGCACCCCAGTCGCGCCGGGTGGATTGCACGGTTTCCCGCTGCGATTCCGCCCATGCTTCCCAACACGAAAACAGCCGCGTGTCGTGTATCGACAAAAAAGGTACTTGTACCTTTTTTCTGCAATTGATTTGAGTGGCTGTGCACAGCACTTCTGGCTCCCAGGAAGGGAAATGCACCCAATTTTTTTTAAATGATCAATGCGGTGTTACCAGTGTTAGGGAAAAAAAGGACGTTGTTGCCCACAGCAGCCATTTGGCTTATAAGAGTGGCCATTTTTGGGAGCCAGAGATCTGTGCTGTCCCTTTAAATCTCTGCATTGCCATTACCCCCCTATGTTGGCCTTAATCTGACCTGCGGGCTGGTGGACAGGAAAACCTCTTCATCTTGGTGGATCTTCATTATATTATAAGTGATTCTCAAGCCAGTCTATATTGTGACAAAGCCAGCCACTATATTTAAACCAGACGTGTTTGTAAACAATGGGGCCTGTTCCTTTAAATCCGCTTAGGGTCCGCTCCCTTAATTAAGTGCATTTGTTTAGTGAAACTGCCTAAAAATAATCCTCAGCTGATGTTATTGGGATGCTGGCGGAGAATCAAAGCCTTGCCTCTAATTAAACGAGGCCTGTGATTTGTTTACGAGCTGGCATATATTTCCATGCTAATGAGCCCGCTCTGAGGATCCCGGGCCCTCTGCTCCCAGCCTGAGGGGTGGGTACTTGGCACGGAGGCTTCTGGCACGGCCTATACGGCTCCATCTTGATGCCTTTGAGGGGCTTAGTCAGGTCCGAGCGCTTCTGTGACTTTTATGCTCCGATAGTCAAGTTGCCTCAATGTTTCCATTACAGAAGATGTTTTTGTTATTTTTGATTTTGTAGAAGTAGAGATATTATTGAAGGATTCTGGCGGAATTTAGGAAATGACGGCAAGCAGCCGAATCTGTCTTCAAACCTTTCCCTTATGACTGGATATCTCTATAATAAACTGTAACGTGAAAATTTTATTCAAAAATTTCCCTCTACTGCCAATGATCCTTGCACTTCCTGTGACAACACTCTGTGCCTATCTTCCTTTTCTTCTCCTGTCCCGCGGTCCTCCGATGGCGGCTATGAGCAGCCGCGCCTAAGCACCTTGCACAGTCAAGGTCTACAGTTGTCACCATGGGGGAACCAGCGATGGCTGAATGGCGTTTCTCAAGGCCGGTGGTGCTTCTAGACAGGAAGTGTCTAAAATTTAATTGCACTTCCTGTGACAACACTCTGTGCCTATCTTCCTTTTCTTCTCCTGTCCCGCGGTCCTCCGATGGCGGCTATGAGCAGCCGCGCCTAAGCACCTTGCACAGTCAAGGTCTACAGTTGTCACCATGGGGGAACCAGCGATGGCTGAATGGCGTTTCTCAAGGCCGGTGGTGCTTCTAGACAGGAAGTGTCTAAAATTTAATTTAGCAAGTGTTGTAAGTTTCGATGATCGGGGACACAGAGGAATCTAGGGAAGATGCAGATTAGAAGACAAGGGCCTTCACAGTGTTCCGGATCAACTTCCAGGGACTTTTTATTTTTTTATTAAATAAACGGATGTCACCAGCACACCAATGGTGTTGAAGTACAAAGTGTTTGTACTGCAAGGGTTAATTGCTTCTTTCGACCTTCCGAGGCCAATCTTGGATTAAATCTAAAAAAATTGTAATGTTCTTGCAAGGATCCCTTGTCTTCGATTACTGCTCCCCCCCTTGACCATTTTCACACCATGTTCCGGCGTTTCACTAGCTGCTTTCTTGTTGCCGCCGTTGCCCGGGCAACCTTGCCCATCCGCAGCTAATGTCATCCTGACACTGTACAGAGCCCTCCTGCGTTTGTTGACTGCTCAGCCATCTTACAGGGTGTTGGTGGTAGTGGGGAAGGGGGGGGCTCTTTGGTGTCTTTTGTGTTAATATTTGCTTTCCTCTGGAGCAGGTCTATCTGTCGTCCGTGTTTAATCACTGTAAAGCACTCACACTGGCTTATACACTCACAGCGAGCGTTCGCCGCGCGGCTATACAACACTTCACGAATGTCAAGTTGGCGCGGCAATTGTGATCCCATGTTTGTCTAATACTGCATGTGTTTGCCCGTGTCCTTCTAATCTTTTTAATAGCGCTGGGGAGTTTGTTTGAAGGGCTCAATCGCGTGTTTATCAGCTGCCGCTTGCCTCCATCGTGGTAAACACGGCCGAGGCCCTTGTAGCGGTTTCGGATTAGCGCGTGTATTGACCGAGAAGTGATGAGACGGTCCCAGGGATCGAGCGGTCTGTAATTAAACAGCCTTCGCCGGGAGAATCCGCAAACTAATTAAACCGCTTGTTTTAACTCTTTCTTTGTGACTTTCTTGCATATTAAGGGCCTCGGGGGGTAAATTATCTTAAGGAAGGAGTGTTCTTGTGGCCCTTTAGAGTCCGATGAGGCTTCCCGTCATTGCTTTGTTCTGCCCGGGGACAGAGATGAGTTTTTGGTTGCTATGTGGAGCAAGAAAATGTGTGTTTAGGCCTTTTATTCCGTTTTTCTTCTCCTCTAGACATCCGAGTGCTTCTCCTTATGTTGACCAAGAATATGGCAATTGTGGGGAATTTTTACATCAATTTTCAATTGGAAAAAAAAATGATTGTAGGGAATAGAACTGTCCACAGTCTTCGGACTGGAATTGGAGTGGCTTCTAGTTATTTTAACACTGGGAAACTATTGAAGCTAAAAGTGGCAGGTTGAGGAGTCTCTTGCAAGTCATTTTTTTTTTTTAAACTAAAAGGTAACGGAACATTTACAAAATTGCATCTTGTGTAGTCCGCAGCAATTTGTTATGCCCTTAAAGTTCAATTTTTACAGTCAAATTCAGAACCCCCCCCACTATTTGTGTGTTCCCATTTATACAGTATACCTAAGACATTTAAATATAATATTTCTTACCGTTCTGTTGGTTTAGTAGATCTTTGGGCAGACTGCAAGTTACTCTTTTGTAGAAGGACATACTGAGGGAAAGCGTATTAACCTAAAAAGCTCCATCCAAGCTTTGAGGTCTTTAGAGCCCATTCACACCATGTCCAGATCATCTCCAGACCAGATAAGATTGTATCCGGACCAAAAATGCATCCTAATGTATCCCTATGCTATTTCTTGGCTTTGTTCATGCCAGTGCAGTCCATTCCAGACCAGACCAGAAAAATACTGCTTGTCTTAATTTCTGGTCTGGAATGCAATGGAACGTATAGAAACGCACTGGAACGCACCTGTAAGACCATTTTAAGCTAACAAAAAAAAAAAAATCTCTCGGACGCAGCAAAATCGCTGCAAAACGCAATGCACTGCCTTCCAAATCGGGTCCGAAAAATGGTGTGAATTTGCCCTGAGAGTACAACTGAATCCAAAACCTTTTTGTTTTTTAGTTTTAGATAGAGTGGAGATGGATTAGGAAACCTGTTTTTATTGCTGTTTGGGCCCCTGTTAAGGAGATTCACCCTCTCTATTTGTCCTGGGGTCCGTTATCGCTGAAAGGAAACCCAAAATATTGGGTTGTCTACCGAACTGGAATAGATGGGAAATCTTTCAATGGGGAAACAGGTACTGGTGACTCTGCTGACCACCTGGGATCTTTCTCTCTTTGGAGGGATTTAGTCTCGCTTTCTGTTGTGACTGTCAGACAGGAAGTGAAATCTCCCCAATGGAGATGGCAAAAAAGCGGACAGGGGTTATAACTAGGGCTGCTGAAATTAACGATTAATTCCTCGATTAATCGTTAACATTTTTGATCGATTAAAATGCTTTTGATCGCTAATGAAAAAACTCACCTCTCCGCCGGCTTCACGGACATTGACGTCACCGGACTCCCCCCTTCCCCAAGTGGCTCCGTCGGCTAACGAAGGGAAGGGGGGGAGGAGTCCGGTGACGTCTATGTCCGTGACGGCTAACGAAGGGAAGGGGGGAGGAGTCCGGTGACGTCGATGTCCGTGACGGCTAACAAAGGGAAGGGGGGAGGAGTCCGGTGACGTCTATGTCCGTGACATAGACGTTACGTATATAGCCGTCGGAGCCACTTGGGCCGGTGAGTTTGCCAAAGAAACTTGTTCTGCCCTATCAATTTTTAAATAGGTTATACTTGCATGTAAAGGGAACATCACTGTGCAGCCTGGCAATGGACATCGAACCTTTCTTCTACCATCTTCCCAGCTGGTCAGTGTGCCCACAAGTGTAGACCAAACTCCAAGGCATCAGCCTATACACATACAGCAAAGCAATGAAGTAATAAAATTAACTAGGATCACACTAATCCAGCACGTTATTAATCTCACGTGCCCCACTCAATATGGCCGCCGCTTGAGTGAGGAAACTCAGAATAATAACGTGCTGGATTAGTGTGATCCTAGTTAATTTTATTACTTCATTGCTGTGCTGTATGTGCATAGGCCAATGTAGTTGGATCTGTATGTGCGTTATAATGAATCGAAATTAATCGATTAAAAAAAATTTTGATAATCGAACACGAAAATTGTAATCATTACCAGCCCTAGTTATAACCCTTCCTTACTCTATAAACCCTTCCTTACTCCATCCAAAACTTAAAAAAAAAAAAGAAAGTTTAGGCTTTAGATATAGTTCAACTCTTTGTTAGGACAGACGGTGTTGTTATCTACTTTACATCTGATAATGAGATCTGCCAGCACAGTAAACACAGGGTTAACTATGGTAAACATCTCCCCAGCCCCCTCCTTACAGTTGCATAAGAAGATGCTAGGTAGGATTTTTTACCAGAACATCCTCCTGACATTTATGTGGAAATCTATTTGCGTCACTTTTTTATATGCTTTGCTTTTGAGTTGGCTGATTTTATTTATTTATGTATTTCATTTGTTTCTTGTACAGATCTTGGTGGACCTGTCCAGTCCGTCCGCCCACGCCTCGCAGCAGTATGAGATCGTACTGGTTCACGAAGGAAACACCATCCTCAGGGACTTGGTTCTGAGCCCCGACCGCCAGTATATCTACGCCATGACCGAGAAGCAGGTAACGCTGATGGGTTTTAATATGAATGTATAATAAAGTCCGGGAACATCAGTGGGGTCTATTTTACGAAGCAGTTCAATCATAGAATTCATAGAATCAGAGTTCAATCATAGAATTTAGAAATCCGCTTTCACTGACCTGAGTAATTTCTTATTTCCTCCTCTGTTCCTAAAAGCATATTTTTTAACCATGCACTTTTTTGTGCGTCTTTCATGCTAGGAGATCTGATGTAGGATTTACTGCACTGCATTCATGTAGTCACTAGAGAAAACTTTCAAAACTGATCGGCCTTGTACAAGACTAATGGACCATTCACACCTTGTCCGGATCATCTCCAGACCAGACCAGATTGTTCCTGGACCCAAAATGCATCTTAATGAATCCTTATGCTATTTCTGGCCGCTGTTCACACCAGCGCAGTCCGTAGCAGACCAGAACAATACTGCTTTTCCTATTTTGTCTGGTCTGGAATGCACTGGACCTGCGGGCAGGTTCACGCCGTATTCCGGACCAGATCACGTCCGGAAAATGGTGTGAACCTGCCCTAAAGGGAACTCGTGTGTGGAGCCGTGAACAGGGCCAACTGATCAGAAGCCGATTAATCGATTATTGAAAAAGTTGACAACTTTTTCAATAATCGATTATAATCGATTATGTCGATTAGTTGTTGCAGCCCTAGTCTGGAATGCACTGGAACTGCGGGCAGGTTCACGCCATATTCCGGACCAGATCACGTCCGGAAAATGGTGTGAACCTGCCCTAAAAGGAACCTGTCTTGAAAGAATCATGGAGGCTTCTGTTGCTGACCATTCTTTCTATAAATGCCAGTTGCCTGGTGTTCACATGCATTGGCTTCAAAGTGTATATAAACCCATCAACAAGCATGTCTTATATTGCAGCTCATCAGTCCTTCCATGTGTTGGCTGCGTTTGTTTTGTTTTTTCATGCCATGTACATTTTTTGCTAGTACAGACAGCTGTGAGCTGTCCATGATACTTTTTTTTTGATTTGCACCAACAGTTACATTTTCTGGACAAGCTTTTGGGGGTGTAACCCCTTCTTCTAAGGTCCAAGCAATACTTAGATACACTGCCTGCCCCCCCCAAAAAAAAGTCACACACTAATATTTCATTGGACCTCCTTTAGCTTTGATCACGGCACACATCCACCATGACATCGTTTCGGTAAGTTGATGCAATGTCGCAACATTTATTATCCATCCAGAGTTGCATTCATTTTTCACCAAGGTCTTGTAGTGATGATGGGAGAGTCGGACCACGGCGTAAAGTCTTCTCTAGCACATCCCATAGATTCTCAATGGGGTTAAAAGAGAATTATGGGGTAACCTTTTTATCCCATAGTTCTCTTAAGGGTCACGGGAGGACATATTCTAACATCCTCCCGTGACCCAAAGCTCAGTATATAGCGGGCTATTGCTCACTATATACCGAGATCGCCGCAGCCGGGACGGATCCCGACAATGTTGTCGAGATCCACCCAGCTGCGTGAGTAACAGCGGGCTCTGCCTATCTAGAGCCAGCTGTGCCCGCCCCCTCCCCGTCTGTTTCTCCACTCAGCGCTGGAGGATTTGGGAGGGGATGGGGAAATCCCTGCTGAAAGCCGTGACTGACGGATCGGAAAGCAAGCGAGCGACGGTATGCGCTCGATCCCTTCCCGATCTATAGAGTTGACCGGTGACAGTTTGAATGTCACAGGTCGGCTCGAACTATGAGGTTGAGTGAAAATCACTCGCCTCATAGTTCTCCTTTTAAGGTCTGGACTCTGTGGTGGCCAATCCATGTGTGACAATGATGTCTCATGCTCCCTGAACCACTCTTTTACAATCTGAGCCCGATGAATCCTGGCATTGCCATCTTGGAATGAAAAAAGAAGGAAAAAAAATGAATTGGTGAAAAATCCTGTATATTCAGGGGGCAGCTGACCTAATTTTTAGGGCACATACCATTGCTGAACCTAAACCTGACCAACTGAAGCAAACCCAGATCATAACACTGCCCGAAATCCAGGCGGTGACTTTTTTTGGCCCGGCAGTGTACTATGGTTTATGGAAAAAAAGTTTTGAATCGGTACTTCTTGGACCTAAGAAGAAGGTAGACCTCCGAAAGCTCGTCATGCGAAACGTACCTATTAGTGTAAATTAAACACTTATCATGGACGGCACTCAATTGTGATATTATACGTTTAGAAATATGGTCACAGTCACCCTATGCAAGTACCGAAAGATACCTATTGATCTTGTCAGAAATCCTCTGCCCCTATAACTGCCTGTGCACTGATCAGAGATGTCAAACAATCTGATCAGCCTTACTAGATATCTTCTGTCAACTACAGGCCACTCCCTTCCTATTTAAAGGAGAACTATGGGGTCAGGGCTTTTCCCCATAGTTCTCCTAAGGGTAACGGGAGGACACAAACTAGCGTCCTCCCGTCACCCTAAGCTCTCTATACCGCGAGCTACAGCGTGCGGTATACTGAGACGCCGCAGCCGGAGCGGATCCCGACATCGATGTCGAGATCCCCCCAGCTGCGTGAGTGACAGCTGGCTCTGCCTATCTAGAGGCAGAGCCAGCTGTACCCGCCCCCTCCCCCATCCGTTCCGCCAGTCAGCAGAGAGCCATGACAGGATCGAGAGGTGAGCGAAAGCCGGTATGTGTTCGCTCACCTCCCGATCTACTGAGCCGACCTGTGACAGTCTCATTGTCACAGGTCGGCTAGAACTATGAGGTGAGTGAAAAGCACTCATCTCATAGTTCTCCTTTAATGGAGGATGGAGGTATTTGGAGTCTAAATCAGGAGCACAGCCTAGGGTTACTATCTGCATGGAGTTTGCATGTTCTCCCTGTGCTTGCTATGGGTTTCCTCCAGGCAGTTTGGTTTTTGAGTAACAGCGGGCTCTGCCTATCTAGAGCCAGCTGTGCCCGCCCCCTCCCCGTCTGTTTCTCCACTCAGCGCTGGAGGATTTGGGAGGGGATGGGGAAATCCCTGCTGAAAGCCGTGACTGACGGATCGGAAAGCAAGCGAGCGACGGTATGCGCTCGATCCCTTCCCGATCTATAGAGTTGACCGGTGACAGTTTGAATACAGCCTAGGGTTACTATCTGCATGGAGTTTGCATGTTCTCCCTGTGCTTGCTATGGGTTTCCTCCAGGCAGTTTGGTTTTCTCCCACACTCCAAAGACATGCTGGCAAGTTAATTGGCTCCTGCCTAGAATAACTCCTAGTATGCGTGTGCGTGTATGAATGCATATGAGATAGGAACGTTACATTGTAACCTCCTTCAGGGAAGGGGCTGATGTGAATGAGCAGTTTGCAAAGCACTGCATACATTGTCAGAGCTATATAAATGCCTGGAATAAATAAATAGGGTGACAACACAGCTCCTCTACAGATACGGTGGAGCAAGTGAAAGTTGTCACCTCAGTACAGGAAGATTTTAGCTAGGGAGCCTACCAGTAACATAGAAAGCAGAAACAGCTTCTTCTCCCCCCGGAGGTCAGCGCTCGCTTCTTCTTCCCCCGCAGGTCAGCACTCGCTTCTTCCCCCGGAGGTCAGCGCTCGCTTCTTCTCCCCCCGGAGGTCAGCGCTCGCTTCTTCTCCCCCCGGAGGTCAGCGCTCGCTTCTTCTCCCCCCGGAGGTCAGCGCTATGACCTCTGCAGTCCTTAGACCGCCGGAGCACAGGGAAGAAGAACTGTGAGGATGGGAGATGATGGATCAGGAGCCGGGGATCAGGTAAATAAAACAACTTTAATAGTGTGCCCTATACAAAAGGAGCACTTACCCCTTGCAGTGGTGTGGTGGTAACCCCACTGCAAGGGCAAGTTTTTTTTTTTTTTTTGTTCTTTCCTCGGAGATCGGCTTTAAAGGAAACAAATGCAAGCTGCAATATAAGATATTTTTGTTCTTGGGTTTAGATTTGTTGAAAACAAGTACAGAGACGAGGAATTCTGACGCTCGGATGCCTCCCCCTCTCATTGCATCTTTATTTTCTGTAAAGTTAACAGATCCACTTTGTACTGTTTTTGTAACTATTTTGCACTGATGCCGATCCGTGTTACTCTGCTGACAGTGATTTCCTGGTCCGCAGCCCACGAGCTCTACCGAAAAATTGTCCGTGCAATGACACATTTGCCTATGAAAGAGCTTTTCTATGTATTTGCTGGGATACAGTTATCACACACGATCACCCGCTCCGAGCGACCTTTGACTTGCTCGCCGTTGCTAGGGGTTTATCTGCCTTGGTATGAGAGGTTTTCATGTAGGTTGCTGGTGGTCCCCGGTGTCCGTAGTGTCGTCCATGAATTGTGATGCTAATGTATGGCTTTGTTAGGTGAATAAAAAGAGCATTTAAAATGTGCTTAGGGCAAGCTAAAGATCCACCGGGGTACGTGAGAGATTAAAGGAACAGAAAGGAGAAGGCAAAGGGGAGATTCACACAGTCCCTTAGCAATGTTTAAAGTAGAACTCTTTAAGATAGGCTGGGAATGTTTTAGAATCCCTTCTAGGAGAGTAAAGCTGGCCCTACACCTAAATATTATCTGCAGATTTTCTATGGTCAGATGGAAAAAGTGCAACAGGTTCCTCCATCTAGGAGGAACCTGTTGCTAGTCGGCTCCGCTGGCTGTCAAAATACCTGAACAATCTGATTGGTTGCAGGCACCGTTCAGTTATTTTGAGAGCCAGCGGGGCCGACTAGCAAGATGCTGAAGCTTGGCCCAGCGGGAGATTTCTCCATCCACACACTTTAGGCTGGGTTCACACCTAGGCGTATTGAATATGCCCGTCTGTCGCGCGTTTTTTTAACCGCGATTCGCGGTAAAAAAAAAAACGCGCGACAAACGCACGTTTCACAGTGCTACTTGGCTGTATCCCAATGGAAACGCCCAACAAAAACGGCCCAAAGAAGTACATGTACTTGTTTGAGCGTAGGCCGTTTTGTAGGGCGTTTCAGACGGGCGGAAATACGGAAAGGTGTCAACCATACCCATAGAAAACAATGGGATTTTCATGTTTGTACGTTTTGTAGAGCGTTCATAGAGCGTTGAAAGTGCGACAAAACGTAAAGGTGTGAACAGGGCCTTAGAGTAGATGGAGGAATCTGTTTCCATCTGACCATAGAAAATCTGCAGATAATCTATAGCTGTATGGACAGCTTAACTCACTTCCTGTTTTGGCAATGGTTGTCACTAGAACAGGAAGTGAGAGTAAATGATCAATCTTTGAAGAGGAAAGCTCCACTTATGTTTAAAATATCGATAACACATCCAACTGCTACACAAACCATTGGCAACTTTCTTCAAAAACATTGTCTCTGGGAAACAATTGAATATTTTAGGCTCAATTCACAAAGCTTTACGTAAGGAAAAAGAGCTTTATTACTAAGGTCTTGTGCACGGGTGGATGAACCCCTGCAATGTACATTGTGGCATACTTACCTCTTGCGCCATGGAGCAATAGGTGCGGCACAAAGCCTCCCATAGAAGTCAATGGCTCTATGCGGCTGTGCATGGGTATTCACCTGTACTTGCATACAGCCGTGCATGCGTATGGAGAACCTGCATCCAGGGATTTGCAAATCCTGCCATTGACTTCTATGGGAGGAGGTACGTGGCACCTATGGCTCCTTGCCATTGGGGTAAATATGCCATAATTTACTGCGAATGTGCAGGAGCCATTCAAATTTAAAGTAACATGAAGCTCTTTATTCTTGTGTAAAGCTCTGGGAATGGAGCCTATATTTAATTTTTCCAGGAACAATGATTTTGAAGGAAGTGGCCAATGGCTGGTGTAGTCGTTGGATGTGTTGTATTTGTATACAGGTGGAGCTTTTCCTCTGCAAATTTACTCTCACTTCCTGTTCTAGGTTTTTGAAGGAAGCTGCAAATGACTTTGTGTATACGGTGGATATGTTCCATCAATATTTTAATGTAAATAGAACTTTCCTCTACGAAGGTTGCCTGAGAATTTGAGAAAGCTCCTCTCCAAATCACAATTTGGCATTATAAAGCCCCTGAAATGTCTTCGTGCTCATGAATTCAAGCTCAGAAAAAGAACACCGCGGAGCCTTTCCCGACTTCCGTTGGCAGCTGGATAATTGCACCTCTGCAGAGCATTCCGCCATCTCACTCTTTCTCTGCTTCCTCCATCTCTGCCTACTCTCCTCTTGTTGATTAAAGTGCCCACGTCAAACTGACTTACAGCTGCCAACGTCCTTCCCAAGGAACTGTCTGCAAATAAGAGTACATGTAACAAACAGAAAAGTAAGCAGGTGACAAGGCCTTGTCAGCCAAGGCGCCATCATTAGGATGTGAAGTACGCAGTCCTGATTGGACGCCTCGTCTCAGGATGGAGTAGAAGAACGGCGCCAAGCAAGAAGTCCTTTCAGAGAACCTTCGTCGTCGTTATCCATGCATGCGCCTCTCTTGGTTGGAGACTGGATGGCTGACAGCTTCGCTCTCCTATACCCCTGGCTTTGATGGATTGGAGGAGCTCAGAACCATGCGGGCCCCTTTTTCTCTATCCATGTGTGACAGCCTCTCTGTTCTGTTCAGCTTCCCGCGGCCCCCTCCTGCGACTGCCAGGAGGAACTTCTGAGGTGTTTCAAATAATACTCTGACAGCTGTGGGGGGTTTTCACACCTAATA
>NW_017306403.1:635987-641708 GCF_000935625.1 Nanorana parkeri | reverse complement strand
CCCCCAGGGATGTCTTTTGTAAAGGATTCTCTGTGCTCAGTTGCTGAGAGGGCCGTTGTATAAATAGCATCTGAGCGTGCACACATTCATGTCATATCTCATGAACAAACTTCTTTTTCTGCGTCCTGAAGCTGGAGAAAGTGACAGTACGAAGGATTCCAACTCCCGCGGCTGCCGTCCCCGAACAGGAAACGATATGGATTTTAGTAAATTGTTTGGGGAGTGCCAGGCCGGCTTTGCGTAAGGCAACAAGTTGGAAGAATACATTCTGAAAGTCTTAGGGCGATTATTAAACTCCAGTCAAAACTGAAGATTAAAATGGAGCTTTTAGTCTTTTCGTAGACCTTTTGTATGGGTTGGGCATTGCACCTGTGATCCACTGATCGTGGTTACCAATGCAAAAAATGAATAAATGAACTTTTCTTTTTCTTTCATAGATCTAATGCATCGAATATTTTTTTTGCAAAAGGCAGAATATTTACTTGTGTTACCGGACTCCGAACCTTACCAAGCTGTCCAGTGTAGGGTAGTTATCATATACTCGATAATTACCTGAATGGTGTTCCAGGTGTACTTCTAGGGATGCAGCGTTACCAGTTTTACCGGTACCAAGTACGAGTCCCGTTAAGGAGGCCAGGTGGCGTGTAAAGACTCGCCACCTGACTTCCTGATAAGCCGGGAAGCCCTTCCTATGCTTCTCGTCACTAGGTGATGAGACAGTATGGAGCCAGCTTTCTGGCCAATCGGGAAGCCGGTCGCTGTGTAATGGTGTGTCGCCTGGCTTCCAGATTGGCCGGGTCCATGCCCCCTCGTCATGAAGTGACGAGGAAGCATGAAGCCAGCTTCTCTTGCCAATCAGAAAGCCGGGCAGTAAGTCATTACACGCTGCCCGGCTTCCTGATTGGCCGACTCCATGCTCCCTCGTCAAGTGATGAGCGCGCATTGAGCCGGCTTCCCGGCCAATCAGGAAGCCGGGCAGCGTGTAATGACTCGCTTCCTGATACCGGAAGTATCGGGCTTGGCATCGGAGCATTTGGGCGAGTACAAATACTCGGCATCGGCACTAATACTAGTACCGGTGCATCCCTATGTACTACTCATGCATTCGTACTACCAATTGGTCAATAAATAAATTAATAATTAGCTTGTTGGATATACATGAGACGAGGTGGATTACTATATAAAGTAGGGATGCATTGATACCGGTCATTTGGGCGAGTACTCCTGCTCACTCAAATGCTTCAATACTATTCCTGATACTGGAACTTCCGGTATCAGGAAGTATCATTACACTTGGTGAGGAGTGAGCTTGGAGCTGGCTTCCCGGCCAATCAGGAAGCTGGACGGCATGTAATGACTTGGTACCCGGCTTCCAGATTGATCGGGAAGCTGGGCAATCAGGAAGCCAGGCAGCGAGTCATTACCCTCCCTCTGGCTTCCTGATTGGCCAGAAAGCCGGCTCCATGCTTCCTCGTCACCTGGTGACCAGGGAGCATAGAGTCGGCTTCCCGGCTAATCAGAAAGTCGGCCATCGAGTCTTTACATGCCATTCGGCTTCCTTAGTAAGACTTCTGGTATCGGTACTCGTACCCGATACCTGAGAACTGGTATCGGTGCATCCCTAATATAAAGGATCAGTTATAAGGCCTTTTCTGTAGACGTCCTCCGATTGTTACAGAGCAGGATTTGATGGTGGGGTGAGCATACAAAAGTTCTATACCAAAACAGCAGGTAATCTTTGTCCCATACTTTGCCTTACGTGGAACATAATCCTAATAGATTTATTGATTTATTATGTTTTTGGACATTTTTTAATTAGGCCATCTCCCACCGCCTTTGCTGTTTGTATAATTGGGCTTCCACATTTGGGAACACTTCAGATTTGTAGTTTTTTCTGTTCGTTAACTTTTTCTTCATAAACCATATGTTGGTCTGTATGGGCCACTTGGGAGGAAGCAGGAAGTACTACAATCCTGAGAGTTTGCGTTCTATATGCTGCATACATCCATTACGTATATAATTGGATTCTTCCTGGTTCCAGAGTTCCAGCTGCAGAAAACGGAGTGGTTTTCTTTAAAACTGTGGAAGTCATTTTTTAAATGGGGTCAACGACCATCTCTACATATACAGCGGTCCTTTCCATTGAATACTTCCTACTTGATTTCATGGAGGCTTTTCTTGACCATGTTTGGATTGGCAGGGACCTCATTGCCTAATGAGCAGCTCTGTGCATTTGCAGGACACTAGGCAGTTCAGGCAAGTGTAGTAATGTGGCACCCCCATGTACTTTTGGCCACCATGTTTTAGATTATTATTATACAGGATTTATATAGCGCCAACAGTTTGCGTAGCGCTTTACAATATAAGGACGACATTACAATACAATTCAAGACAAGATGGTAAGGAGGGCCCTGCCCCTGAGGGCTTATAATCTAAAGGGGAGGGGGAAGTGATACATGAGGAGGTAGCTGTGTGGGGATGAATTGTTTGAGAAAGAGTTCAGTGGTTAGGTTGAGGTGGGATAGGCTTCCCTGGAGAGATGAGTCTTAAGGTATGGCTAAAGGCAGTCAGGGTGGGAGATAGACAAACAGGTTTGGGTACAGAGTTCCATAGGATGGGAGAGGCTCTAGTGAAGTCCTGGAGGCGAGCATGTGAGGAGTTGACGAGGGAGCTGGAACGCAGGAGGTCTTTTGAAGAGCGGAGGGGACGGTTAGGGTGATACTTTGAGACAAGGTTTGAGATACAGCCGGGGGCGGAGTTGTGGATGGCTTTGTAAGTGGTTGTTAATATTTTGAAATTTATCCTTTTGGGCTATTGGAAGCCAGTGCAGGGATTGGCAGATGGGTGGGGGAAGGGGTTGCAGTCACTGAGCGGTTAGTTAGGTGAATGATCGGTAAGAATAAAATGGAGCAGTTGGTCTAATTGCCCATTATCCTGTGATGTCATAAATGAAGACACCGTCTTAGAGCTCATCCTTGGGTTGGTGTGCTAATGCATGTGGTGTCTAAATGTTCTCATTTATCCAGGTCATTGTATATCTAATAGTTGTTAGTCAGACCAAGTCCATTGAGAAACGTCTTCCCTTTTTGGCCGGAAAAAAACAAGTAATTGGCATTCAACATGTGTTAGAATGTCTGTGCGCAATATCGAGAGCTTCCAAGCCCAAATGTTCTTCCAGTTCCTGTGAAGACATCACGTTGAGCGTTCACCTCATTGCTGACCGTTTCATCTTCATCGGGCCGGCCTTCCTGTCAGATTTTGGCCCTGGCTCAGGTGATCTCTTTAAATGGAGAATTAGCAAGAATCCGAACAATGCATGTCTATCACTATCCAGCAGGTCTGCTTCTTTTTTTTTTTGTTGGGACCATTCCAGAAGCATCCCCGTCTTAATCCGAATGATTTGGTCCCCGTCCAAGCCGCTCTCGGAGGGAGATAAGGAATTTCAGAGAAGTTTATTTGTAAGATTAAGATCGATGTTGTTAGCCTGGAGGCTTTCTTCCAGCGACGAATGAAAGGAGAGAGAGATTGGACGGGACATTTCTTTGAGGAACTCGAATTACAATTTGGAGCCATTTTTCAAATCTTTTTTTTTGTTAGTGCAGACACTTTTCTGTGGAGTTGTAGGAAGGATCGGGACACGACTAGTTCCTTTTACTTTTGGAAGACCTTTTCTGAGCTGGAGATGTGTAGTAGATATTTACTGGTTGGGCAACTGAAGGCAAATGTCTCCTCCTAGTGACAGGTCATCACAGAACTCCGGCCTGGCACGGTTCCTGTACTGAAATTGCTTACTCTGTTTTCACTGCACACTGTGAGCTCCTAACAATGTGCATTAGAAGCTGGAGCATAGAGCCCGCCTCTTTTCCTGGCTGGAGGACATTCGCTTGCCTCTCCATCCTGACTGTCTCTTCCCCACCTCCTTTCATTCATTGAATTTCAGTTCTTCTGTCAGCTCTGATGAAGAGGGCATGGAAGCACATCAATGGAGGATGCACATCAAAGCTCAGGCAGGTGTAGCATTGCATGGAGGAGGGTGTTGGGCAATACTTTGCAGGTATGGAGAACTAAATGAGGTTTATACCCGTAGGCTTTGTTCACATCTCTTCGATGCAGCATTGCATGCTCACTAGCGGGTGATACCTACCTACCACAGTAATGGCAGGTAGGTCCTATGCGGAATGGGCTACGTACCACAGTAATAGAAATGCATGCACCTCTTTTTCAAATTGCATTGCATTACACCACAACACATGGTAATAGGTGACTAGTACTGGTAGTGTGTCACCGTGAGTACTGGTAGTGTGTCACCGTGAGTGCTGGTAGTGTGTCACCGTGAGTGCTGGTAGTGTGTCACCGTGAGTACTGGTAGTGTGTCACCACGAGTGCTGGTAGTGTGTCACCACGAGTGCTGGTAGTGCGTCACCACGGTTGCTGGTAGTGCGTCACCACGGTTGCTGGTAGTGCGTCACCACGGTTGCTGGTTGCTGGTAGTATGTCACCACGAGTGCCGGTAGTATGTTACCATGATTACTTGCAATATGTTACCATGCAATATAGTGCAATGCAACGCACATGCAATGGCTAGGTGCATTGGGATGCCATTATTTTTTAATGGCATCCCCCGACACACCTAGCCATTACATGTACGTTGCCTTGCACCACATCACATGGTTACATATTAGTGCAGCATGCGATGCCGAGTCATGTGCAGAAACACGCGCTCTCCCGCAATGCAGAGATGTAAATGGAGCCCCTGACTGGCCTTAAATAACAAGCTCATCACACGTAGCATTTAATCTGTATATTAGTACATGTTCCTCTGATTTTCCTCATCCCATTGAGCTCCGGATTCCTCATCCCATTGAGCTCCGGATTCCTCTTTTTTAGATTTAGAATTCAGCTAAAGCGCGGCCCCATTAAACCCGATACCAGCCACATCTGATTTTGAGGTGGCAGACACCAGGGGCAGCTCCCTCTTGCACCTCTATTTAACGCACCGAGTATACTAAAGATGTATTAGTAACGATCTGAAGAGGTCTGTATGGCCGGATCAATAGCCTTCCAACAAGCAATCCTATTTTCTCATTCCACAGGGAACCCAACTAGATGAAAGCCTATCTGGTCCCCCCCTCCCTCAACTGTCCCCTCCGCGCAGGATACCGTTGGAGGCCTAGAGAGCATCAGGCAGCCTAGAAGGGTTACAGGCATTCCATTAATTGCTCCTTCTACATTTGATTAAAATCCTTCATGGCCCTTCAAGCTCACTTACAACTGTGCATTTAATTACATTCTCTGCTGCCCTGATAACTGTAACCCCCGATCAAATATTTCACTTTATTAACAAAGGGGGACAGCCAGGCAGCCAGCTATAGTTCAAGCAGGGGCGCTCGGGGGATAAAGGGAGAAAGAAAAAAAAAAAAAACATTCAAAAAGTACAAGCAGAAAAGAAATTGCAGAAAAAAAAAAAGAGTTTCTGTATTATTTAGAGATGCTGTTTTATTGGATTATCGGCTGTAGTAAGAAACGGACGCGCGAAAAAAAGAAAAAGCATCTTAAAATAACGGAATAGGAACCGAAAATCCCCCTACTGTGCCGAGAATATTTGAAGTATTTCTGAAATGTTTTTATAGCAGCACATTTTGGGGAGAGGGGAATAAATAAATGAACAAAATACTTAAAAAATAGTAATAATAAAAAAATAAATGGTAATAATAATAAATA
>NW_017306403.1:626668-635918 GCF_000935625.1 Nanorana parkeri | reverse complement strand
ACATACATTATAAACAATAACAGTAATCATTATTATTGCCTTTATTTGGCCTCTCATTGGCCACTAAAATAAAACTACAGAACACTTTCCCTTTTTATTAAGTTGAGGGGAGGGCCAAGTGTTCCGTAAGAGATGACTTGGGCACGGATGACAACACTGCTTTTGTTTTCAATGAAGCAAAGGCAGCGTTGCCAGCTCACCACAGGAAGTTGGACCCTCGCAGGGTTGCTAGCAGATCAGCCGGTATTTTTCGGTACTTGTACTGTTTTTAAAATGATTAGGACGGGGTAGGCAACACTGACACGCCAGCTGTGATGGAACTACAAGTCCCATTAAGCATTTCACATCTGACAGCCACAAACATGATTTAGTGGCAAGGGTATGATGGGGTCTATTATTATTATTATTATTATACAGGATTTATATAGCGCCAACAGTTTGCGCAGCACTTTACAATATAAGGAAGACATTACAATCACAATACAATTCAAGACAAGATGGTAAGGAGGGCCCTGCCCCTGAGGGCTTACAATCTAAAAGGGAGGGGCCAGTGATACATGAGGAGGGAGCTGTGTGGGGATGAATTGTTTGAGAACGTGATGGTTCAGTGGTTAGGTTGAGGTGGGATATAATCAATCACAATACAATTCAAGACAAGATGGTAAGGAGGGATTTGAAATTTCACCACAGCTGGAGTGCCGGGTTACCTATCCCTGCATTAGGATATATTCATGTGTTGCATAGATGTACTGAATTTCTAATTTTTCCCCCCCTAAACATACCCTTTCATACCCAAACATTCACCGCCGGTTAATCTTTCTGGTGCATGTGTTTTTGTGTTAAATGACCGTGATTGTTTCACCACCAGAGAATGTTTTGTGAAAATCACATTCACTGCTTTATCAATAGGCCCCCTCTAAGCATCACACTCTGAGCACAGCAGCCTAAGACCGTGCCTATTGTAGGCAGAATTCTTTGCGCACGTTATTTTTTTGAACGTACGTTTTGCATCCCGCTATATTTTATTACCGCTGTACGTGAAGAAAATGGTTCCGCGGCAGAACTTGAAGTTTAAAAAAAAAAAAAAGAAGAAATCCTGCCCCAGTAAATGTAAAGGCTCCATTTTTAATATTGATTGAAATCACAGTTTGGTCGCCACCGCTGTGCATAGGCGGTCAGGTACGTCTAAAATTTCCACCTAAGTAGGACACAGCTCCAGGCCTCCTCTATAAATAATTGTCCCTGACCGTTTCCTGCTGTGCACACCCCCCATTCAATGCTGACTTTTAAATGGAATATATATTGTCTCCTTCAAGCCTGTCACCCATTTTATTGATTGGCCGCCGTACAATCTCCTCTAAACACGCCGCGGATCTGGATCACCTTCTTCATCTTCCTCGTTCCTCCTGTCCCCGGGAACGCAAAACTCCGGGTGATGCACCCCGGCGATGGGGACAGGTGGCACACGAAGGTGTCCTTCACAAGATAGATTATCTGGCCTAGATTTGTGGCCCAGTGATGCATTGAAGTTGCTTTTATCTAGTAAGGTTGGGAGTCCAGCTGTGCGTCCTACATCCACGTGTCTCATGCTTCGTTAAATTGTCCTTCTAATGCCCCGGTAATCTGTTGTCCTCCATAATGACACCATATTTCATTGTTTCCCCACGTTATCTAGCATGCATAGATGCGTACGAGCTGGCGTTCAGCGCTAGGTGTCGGGTCAGCCATGTTGAAAGCTGGTGGATTTGAAACCCAAGTTCGCCCATTTACTTTTTCTACCATTGACTTATTTGTGCATTCTTTGATTTCTCTGATTCATTTCATTGTTTCTCTCCTCTGAAGATGAATGATGCTCAGTTCTTTGTCCCTTACCGAGCCTCGATCCTTGGGCCAATGCTCCGTGCTCCTCCAGTTTGGGTGTTTGGTGAGCTTGAACTGTCAAGAGTTGTATCTGCTCAGTCCAACCTTGCAGTGACACGTGACTGAAGACTAAGTTTTTTGGGTTTGGTTGTCACTGTGCCTTGCCATCGGAGGTCCTGCTCCTTCTACATATATAGCAGCAGTCACGTGACTAAAAGATTATGTAGAGACATCTCAGCAGCTTGTACAAGGAGAGTGACTCTATCTTGTTCACAACAATAAAGACTTTTATTGACTTTGTTTCCACTTCCATTCTTCTCCACTTTGCTGTGTTTATCTGGATCATTTTTTCTGTGTTTACTGGCTGTCATGGGCAATTTGCACACACAGAGCCAACTCTACGTCTACAGGAAAAATAATAGTGATGGAATCGCCCTACTTTAAAGTAGAACTCCTGCACAGCGGGAATGCATATATAACTGAAAACCTCTTGTAGTTCCATCATCCCGATCATTGTGCTCCTCAAGGTGCTTGACCTCGCGTTTCTAGATTAAAGCTGAGCAGTGCAACTTGGCCACGACCGGCTGAGAACTGGCAAATTGGCAACGACTGGCTGAGCAGTGCAACTTGGCCACGACCGGCTGAGCAGTGCAACTTGGCCACCACCGGCTGAGCAGTGCAACTTGGCCACCACCGGCTGAGCAGTGCAACTTGGCCACCACCGGCTGAGCAGTGCAACTTGGCCACCACCGGCTGAGCAGTGCAACTTGGCCACCACCGGCTGAGCAGTCCAACTTGGCCACCACCGGCTGAGCAGTGCAACTTGGCCACCACCGGCTGAGCAGTGCATCTTGGCCACCACCGGCTGAGCGGTGCAACTTGGTCACCACCCAATGAACAATGCAACTTGGTGAGCGGTGCAACTTGGTCACCACCCACTAAACAATGCAACTTGGTGAGCAGTACACCTTGGTCACCACCGGCTGGTCGGGGCAATTTGGTCACCACTGGCTGAGCGGGACAACTTGGTCAACTGACACCCTCTGTGTCTGCTGATGGATGAGGATGGGACACAAGATGTAATTTCTATGTTTGACACCATTGTGGACTGATCCTTATGGACTTACCCTGTTGGAATGAACACCTGACCCAGACTCTCTGAGCATAGTCCTCATGTATTGGGGTAAATTGGGGGCTAACATAAGTACAGTTTTGGGGTAGCTAAGCTAGCAATATTTAAAAATTAATTTTTAAGTGGATACTTGTATGAAAAAGTGTCTTTTTAAAAATATTTGCATGAGTTTATTGCAAGAAATATGTATAGAGAGGGGGAGGTTTCACATTAAATATTATATCTGGCTGGTCGTAGACGCGCCAACTGAGAACTTTCCACATATGGGAGTCGCATGTCGCTGTTGTGGGGCACGCCAGGCTTTTAATTGCAGGTTTTGAGAGGACCCGGGTAAATTAACAAGGCGTTCCGTGCGGGATTTAATTACCTAACCGCCTGCGGGCGAATATTAACACATTTCATAAATACCATCGACCGTCGTATGAAATGAAAGCATCTGCTCCTCGCGCTCTCTGTTCCGGAGGATTGAAGAGACGGAGGCCCCAGCCTGGTACCGGAGACTATCTCTTCGCCGTCTCTCTTTAGGAGTGTTTATTGATAGAGCTGGAGGGAGCGTGCTTCTATCAAAGAACACTCGGATACATTCGGAATTTAATGTAGCGTCTCCGAAAAAAAACTGGAAGAAGCAGCAAGAAAGACAAAAACCGTTATTGTATTTTTATTTGCCTGTCGAGTATTCAGCAAGCCAAGTCCTCCGAGGAAAAATGTCTTAAACTGTTTTAGTAAGCAAGTAAATATGTTGTAAACGCGTTTTCCATCTTTCCGCTTCCTGCCGGCGGTGACCGATTCGAGGACGGCGTCGCTCCAGCTTGACCCCTCTTTTGGCCCCAAATGCCATCTGTAGAAATTGTTTTTGTATTAAATGACGCGTTTTCTCTAAATGTGCTAATATCGCAATTAACATCTCTTAAAGAGGAACTCCAGCTAATAAGAAATATTAACTCTTGCAGTGTTCAGGGCTCCAGGGGCCGGCTTGTTTTGGTCTAGGGACCGGAATAAAGAAATGCTCCCCTTATCCTCAGTCCTGCGGCAGTGAGCGCTCACCTCACTCCCCTCCTCTCCGGCTGTGTATTGTCCCTCAGAGTCCTCCATCTGATGCACATGAATGGACTGCATTAGACATGATGACATCACAGGTCCTTAGACCACCGGAGCCCAGGGGGAGAAGAGGATGCAGGGACCGGTCTAGCAGCCCTGCGAGATTCAGGATCAGGAGAGTATATCTTTAATCCAGCCCCTAGATCATAATGAGCGCTTAGCCTATGCAGTGCAGAGGTTGGCCCCACTGCAAGGGTAAATTATGTTAATTCCTGGAGTTCCTCTTTAAACTCATTAATAATGAAAAAAAAATCCGACGTTACAATGTATCTGGTACGTGGCAGCGCTGAACCTAAGGGGAATGGCGATTGGTTCTGGCATATGTCCAAAAAGGGGGGTGGTCTCTTTTAAGGAGGTAGACCGGGTATCTGATCCTTGGCTGCCGCCCCTCTGATGACAGTGGAGGAATTGTCATTAGGAGATCAGAGTCGGCTGACTTCGCTGCTGTCGGGTTACGCTGACATTTTCAGCACCATTTTACCCATTTCCTTAGTCCCCCCCTCCCCCAGGGATCAGTCTGCTGCAGACAGGGGGAAGCATTTCCTCAGTCTCCCCTCCCCCAGCGATCAGTCTGCTGCAGGCAGGAGGAAGCATTTCCTAATCTCCCCTCCCCCAGGGATCAGTCTGCTGCAGGCAGGAGGAAGCATTTCCTAATCTCTCCTCCCCCAGGGATCAGTCTGCTGCAGGCAGGAGGAAGCATTTCCTAATCTCCCCTCCCCCAGTGAACATATTTCTGCTAAACTGCTGTGTCCCTTTTTATGGAATATTCGGGGTAATTTAGTAGCCAATAAGTTGCTGACATTGCCAGCGTTTATATTGTGCGCTGCTGACAGTACCAACGTTTATATTGTGTTTTCTTTATATTGCTAATGATTGGGTTGTGATGCAAAGATTTTTCTTTCCTGCGTTCTAATGAAGTTCCCGGCAGCACTTGGATGATGGAATTTTTTTAGTCCCGCAGAATTCCGACGCATTGCGCGGGTAGCAATTGCTGGGTGAAGTGAGCGAGGGGCATGACATAGGCAGGTTTAATCAGGACGTTAAAGCGGCGGCTCGGAAATCACCTTGAGTAATTCCTGTTCCCGGGTCTGCCAATCGCGCTGCGGAGGCGAGACGCCCAAGACGGCGGCGGCGGCACTCCTGAAATTTACCAGTCTCCATGCAAATGTAATCAGCGTGTGTTCCTGATCACGCTGTGGAGTGGGGCGCCGATCTATGATCTCGGCAATGTTTGGGCTAAGTATCTACTGTCTTCTCCCGGATGCGGAATGATGAAAACTATTTGCAGCTTCTTAGAATTGTTTTTTCTCTTCTTAACCCATTAGATGAACTCTTAATGCTAAATTCCTGGCAGATATATTATGATACAGTGTGTGTGTGTCCAAATCTGACCTGAGGTGAGCCTCTTGAAGTCCCTGTACAGCAGCGCTCAGACTGGGAAAGGACAGAGCACAAGGAGCCAATTAGGTGTGCTACAGTGCATGCTGATAGGCAGGGCCGGATTTACTCTCTACTCTCTCCAAGGCCAGGTTCCTCGATGCGCCCCCCTCCCCGCCTGAAGCAGGGCGGCAGAGTTGTTGTTTTTTTATCACTTTTTTAATTATTATCACCTTTTTACTTTATATATTTTTTTTTCTTATTTTTTTCACTTAACTTTATTGCTATCACACAGGAGCTAACAAGCCCTGTGTGATAGCATTTGGAGGTGACAGGTTCTCTTTATTGAACAGACGTTCTCCGCTCTACACCCCGCTCTCCATTCTGAACTACCTTGCCGAGGACCCCAACAATGGGGGGGGGTGGCAGGGGAGGACAGACAAGCAGGCTAATTACAAGTGATCTCAGCATCGCCGAGATCACTTGTACAAAATGAGCAGCAGCCTCCCCACTCTAAATTTAGCCCTGCTGCTTTGCCCGAAGCAGCACTAAATGTAGAAAGAAACGACCTATCTGGCGCGCAGGACTGCATGTCCCGGACCCGAGGATATGAATTCCTCACCTCTGCTGCCCCTCTCTTCCCTGCTGCCCCGAGGCCAGGCCTTGGAGGAAATCCGGCCCTCCTGATAGGAGGAGAGAGCAGAGAGAAGAGGTCATCAGTCTGCTGCTTCTTTCAATGTCCAGTCACAGGTTGAGGGAGGGACAAGACCTGTCAGTGTTACTTAAAGGAGAACTATGGGGTCAGTGTTTTTCCCCATAGTTCTCCTTAGGGTAACGGGAGGACACAAACTAGCGTCCTCCCGTCACTCTAGGCTCAGTATACCGCGAGCTACAGCTCCCTTTATACTGAGACGCCGCAGCGGATCCCGACGTAGATGCCGGGATCCGCCCAGCTGCGTGACTGACAGCTGGCTCTGCCTACCTAGAGGGAGAGCCAGCTGTACCCGCCCCCTCCCCCATCCGTTCCGCCAGTCAGCGCTGGCGGATCGGAGCGGGGAGGGGGGAATCCAGCCCCTCCCCTGTCGCGGTAGAGAGCCGTGACAAGATCGAGAGGTGAGAGAACGCCGGTATGTGTTCGCTCACCTCCCGATCTACTGAGCCGACCTGTGACAGTCTCATTGTCACAGGTCGGCTAGAACTATGAGGTGAGTGAAAAGCACCCCCCTCATAGTTCTCCTTTAAAGAAGAACTCCATGCAAAATGTTTCTTAACGCTTGCAACGGGCCTAGGTGTGCTAGGTGAAAAATAACAGATATACTCAGCCCAAATCTCTGAGCTGGCTGCCTGTTACAGCTCTCCCTTCAGTCTGTCTTTTCCTCTGCTGCAACAATGGTATGTCTCTCGGCATCCTCACGCCTTATACACAGCATTGTCAGGTCATGTGATCTCTGTGAGATGTAATAAATACCTGGAAGTGTTACACTGACACATTACTTGGACGGAACATGATAAACATTATCTTATGACAGGTCCACTTTTTTCCCGTCTTGGCTTATAAAGGTATCCATCTACAATGGGTCCTGAGAGTTGTTTATGAACCCTGTGTATGTTGTTCATCCATTTTATATAAGAGTTTATATTGTAGGACGTGTGACAACGTTGCTTGTGTCGCTCTGACTCTCTTCTCTGCACTCTTTCAGGTCACGCGTGTGCCGGTGGAAAGCTGCGAGCAGTACGAGAGCTGCGACACCTGCCTGGGCTCTCGGGACCCTCACTGCGGCTGGTGTGTGCTGCACAACACGTAAGTACGGCAGCTTCTCCCGTAGTCTCCCCGGGGACCCCCGCACAAGGCAGCGTGCCCTGTTGTCACTGACAGCCCCTTTCAGTCTTCCTCTTTAAATAGCGTCAGCCTCCTCCCCCTCCTGATCCTCCACAGACTGGTCCCCGGTCCCCCGGGATCCTAGAAGAGCGAGGAGCAGTCATTTAGGCCAGGTGCGCAGGAGACGGGGCTGCACTAGCCAGTATTATTTTCCCAGGGACCTGAGCATGATGAAATGGTTCCGTGGAGGCGCATTTGTCATAGAAAGCAGGTGGCCGTTCTTAGAAATCCGGATTATTTGTCAGCCTCGGAGAGGAGAGAATTAGGCAAACAATGGGAATCTATCAAATGTGATGTGAACACGGTATAAGATTCACACACGCGTGTCTGCATGTTTGTGTCGGTGAACGTCGTCTACCTGTATGTTTTATTCTGTAAATCTCATCTTAATGGAGAATTACCGTATATACTCGAGTATAAGCCGTCCGGAATATAAGCCGAGGTACCTAATTTTACCACAAAAAACTGGGGAAAAGTATTGACTCGAGTATAAGCCTAGGGTGGGAAAGATAGATACCAATAAAATTACATGAATATTTATTTAGGAGTATGGGCTGAAAAACTCGGCTTATACTCGAGTATATACGGTAAGTGTTTTTCCCCATAGTAATTCTAAGGGTCACGGGAGGACATAAACTATCGTCATCCCGTCGCCCAAAGCTCAGTATACCTTTTGCTGGGCACAGCTTCCAGAGTTCAGGCCGTCTTGATCCGTCTACCACAATTTCACTTCCAGGCTGCTCGAAACTGATCATATCAACACAATCATTTCACTTCCAGGCTCCTGAGAAATAATACCGATCCTCTAATAACATAATGTCATTGCTGCTTCGTACAGCGGAGGTACCAACTGAAATATAATGGTTAGCTGTGTGTGCTGTTATTTAGTTGGATTCTCTCCCTGTCAAAGCAGAAGTGCCAGGCTGTAAAGAAGAGGCTGACCAGTCCCCTGCCTGAGCTCAGGGCTGATACATGACTGTGGACCTGTGTCTTTATTCAACCTCAACAACTATGTCTATATGTTACGGCTGCAACAACTATTCGATTAAATTGATAATAGTTGGTTGGGGGTGGGACTAATCCAGGGGTAGCCAAACTGCGGCCCTCCAGCTGTACTACAAATACTATCACGCATCTGCCTCACTAGGCCATGCCTGTGGCTGTCAGAGATTTGCAATGCCTCATGGGACTTGTAGTTTCATCACAGCTGGAGGGCTGCAGTTTGGCTACCCCTGGACTAATAGCTTAAAGTGACATTAAACCCTCAGATTTTTTAACATAAACCAATACTGTAATGTGCGCCTTACTGTAATCCATGGCTGTTTCCCTTCTCTTTGCTGCTCTTCCTTTTAAATCCTCATGTCTTCTCATGCTGGGCAGAACTTCTGCCTTGTCTCTGGAATGGATACATGGTGTCTGTGTGCAGGTTCACAACCTTAGCCAGCACTACAGGAAGAGGCACTCAGCTGCAAAGGGAAGTTCTCCCCAAGCTAGAGAAGACATGAGGATTTAAAAGGAAGAGCAGCAAAGAGAAGGGAAACAACCATGGATTACAGTAAGGTACACATTACAGTATTTTATGTTAAAAAATCTGAGGGTTTAATGTCACTTTAATCGAAAAAATAATCGGGACAACTAATCGGTTATGAAAATAATCGTTAGCTGCAGCCCCAATATATGTAATTATGTAACAAAGCCAAACAGAACAGTTTTGTTCTTAGCACTGAGCTCAGGCAGTAGACAGGGTGGCCTTGCAGCCTGAGACCTCGGGTCCTACAAGGAGAGAATACAAGTAAATAATCAAAAGGTCATGAAATCTCTGGGAGGTAAAGCTGCAATATTAGACTGATGATTCGGAATCCTTCCAACTCCCACTGGTGACCGGTTCTCTTCAAGGCAAGAGA
>NW_017306403.1:625306-626531 GCF_000935625.1 Nanorana parkeri | reverse complement strand
TTCTCTCAAAGGAAGGGGGGGATAAACCCCCCCCCCCCCGTAAACTGCTATGAAGAACTGGATGTGCACATGACTGCGGGTAATCCCTTCACAGAATATTACATTTGGGGTTTATGGAAGGATTATATCTATTTGTTCTGACTAATGCTCCAGGAGAGCCGGGCTCTTGGCAGGGTCAGTGGAAAAACAACAGCACGCCGCCTGACTCTTAACCTGGCACACTATCGGCATTGTGTCAATTGGCGCATCATTCCGCGCAGGTGACGGCGGAAGCCGTTGGAGCGTAATCCCGCAGGAAGACGGGTCAGTGTGTGTAAACAACACATGTGAAATCGTCCTTCTACTGGCAGAGCGGAATACAAACTTGGGGAAGGAAGATTTCCGGGACCGCTCAAGACGAGGAACTCCGCTGAGCCGGCCTCGGATCTGTGCTGATCACATGACGCTGCTGCCGGGGTCATTATAAGAAGTCGGCACGGAGGGGAAAAAAGATTTGCCGCCTTTTTATAGCCATTTCTCTCTTTTACTGAAGAAGAAAAAAATATTGATTATTTGCTGGTTTGTCTATTTCCGCACGTTGAAATTCGGACTCTTTTTTTTTTACATATTTTTTACACAGTCATGAAATCAGAACGTCACCTAATAATAATAATAACGTATCAAATCAGAACACTGATATCAAAGTATATTAAAGGAAAAATCACTGAAAACTAAAATGTGATTTCTAAAGTCATTTTTAATCTTTTAAAATAATCCCCCGGTGATCCTGCCATGAAAATCCTTTTTGGGGCTCTTCCCGTTGTAGGGTGACAACGCTCTGTCCTGGTCTCCCAGTTTTGCTCCAGTGTGGTCACTTTGGCATATGCACCACCGATACAGCGTGATAAGTAAGGCCTGTTGTGGTCTAAAACAGGAATTATGTTGGGTGTGCAGCAACTACAAGTGGCCATGCCAGCACACAAGCATGGACCACCATGACCTAGTCTAGGTCAATGAGGTACGGTCCACTCTGATGGGAGTGCATAGAGATAGGAAGAGGCAAGCACCAGTGAGGAGGAGGGGGGGAAAAAGGGGAAAACTATTTTGCTTGTAAGCTAGTCAGCTTGAGGTAGTAGATAACCGGAGAACCCACTTGGAGTGTGTAAGGCTCTAGACTTGGCTGCCCTCCCATGCAATGTGCAGAGTTGTGTTAACTGGATATATTTACAGATTTTAATTATTATTA
>NW_017306403.1:617499-625087 GCF_000935625.1 Nanorana parkeri | reverse complement strand
ATTCCCTGCCCCCCCCTCCAAGGAGCTTTCAATCTAAGGTCCCTATCTCGCATCCATATGCACATTCAATTTAAACATGATCCAATAACCTACCAGCATAATTTTGGAGTGTGGTAGAAAACCGGAGTACCCGGTAACCCATGCAAACTCCATGCAGATGGTGTTCTGACCAGGATTCAGACCGAAGACCCCAGTGCTGCAGGACAGAAGTGCTCGCCACTATTTCCCGGCTTTCCATGGGTCCCTATAACATCTTTAATATTTTTATTTTTTAATATATATATATATGTGTGTTGGTAATGGAACTTTCCCGGGTCTTTTTTTTTTCTCTGCGCTGAGTGACGGTCGGACATGTCTGGCAGGTCCGCGGGCTGATAATCCCCCAAGGTACGGAGCTGCCAGTCTCGCCAAGCGGACGCACTTCAAGTGTCCAGCCTGGCAGAGATTACATGTGGCGGACGTGGCGTGAGCGAGGGATCACGTCGGATTTTTGGGACGGGAGAGCTGTCAGTCCGGCGGTATTACATTCCTCTGTTGTCTTGCGCCGGATCGTTCAGCTGTCAGCTCTCCTGCCGAGCGCTTGGCATGTGACGGAAAGTCCTTCTCACCTTCCCCGCTGCCTCTTCACCTCTAAACGCTGTCTGGAGAGCCAATTAAGTTGGCCGGCTTGACCACGGAACTCCGAAACATTTCCTCTTTCCACAGCAAAGGGTTCCGCGTGCGGGTCAGCGGCCCCCAAATCTGACGTTTGTTCTGAATAATAGCTGACAAGTCGCGTTTTATGCGGCCGCCTTCTCGCCAGACTTCCCGCGTCTCTCCAACTGTTATGAGGCCGTATATCATCTTCCCGCTTCTCCCTAATAAATTATAAATGTGAGGAATAAATATAAATAATTGTGGAGCCGAGCTGCCAGAGAGAGAGAAATGTCTTCATTATGGGCTGAGGGAGAGATTATTAGCACAAAATCCGTACCTCTACAGCCTCCAGGAAAGAGGACCTGTCATTTTGATCACACGGATTCAAACAATCCTTTATATCATTGAATTAGGGCTGCAGCTAACGATTATTTTCAAAATCGATTAGTTAGCCGATTATTAAGTTCGATTAATCTGATTTTTTTTTTTTAAATGGCTCCAGTGATGGACTACTAGTTTGTATTGAGATTGTAGTCCATCACGGGAGCAAGCGTGGAGCGGTGGAAGTAAAAAAAAGTGTGGTGTGCAATATAGTACATTATACAGCGGCGCAATGCAGAATGCCACCAGCTATAGAGGTATACAATAAATCCCAGCAATAGTACATTATACTATAATGTACTATTGCTGGGATTTGTAGTCCTCTATAGCTGGTGTTCTCCATTGAGCCCTATAATATATTATTGCTGGGATTTGTAGTCCTCTGTAGCTGGTGTTCTGCATTGCGCTGTATATAATGTACTATTGCTGGGATTTGTAGTCCTCTATAGCTGGTGGTATTCTGCATTGCGTTGTAGATAATGTACTATTGCTGGGATTTGTAGTCCTCTATAGCTGGTGGTATTCTGCATTGCGTTGTAGATAATGTACTATTGCTGGGATTTGTAGTCCTCTATAGCTGGTGGTATTCTGCATTGCGTTGTAGATAATGTACTATTGCTGGGATTTGTAGTCCTCTATAGCTGGAGGTATTCTGCATTGCGCTGTATAATGCAGAATACCACCATCTATGTAGGAATACAACAAATGCCAGCAATAGTACATTATACATACAGTGTATAATGTATTGCTGGGATTTGTATTCCTCTATAGCTGATGGTACATTGTATATATTATAGAGAGCAATGTACCATCAGCTATAGAGGACTACAAATCCCACTATCCCAGCAATACATCATCGAGCACCGTGGGGGGGACTGGGGGGGAGTGCAGGCTTACCTGAGCAGATTGTGGGCCTGTCTGGCAGCTGCCTTCCTCCCTTGCCTGCTCTGTGTGCGTGAGGCGAGTCCAAATGGCGGGGTGGAGAAGCGGCGTGCAGCGAGTCCGTGAGGCGGAGAGGAGTCGTTTCGTGCAGGGAGGAGTCAGTGTCGTGTGGCGAGGCGGGAGGAGACGCGTAGTGCGGCGCGAGGCGGGAGGAGAAGTAGCGTGCGGGGAGCCGCAAGAAGGCAAACTAATTGAAATTCAACTAATCGATGATGGAAAACATTGACAACGTTTTCCACCATCGATTATAATCGACTTAGTCGATTAATTGTTGCAGCCCTACATTGAATGCTGCAGTTCTTATATACCCTTTATATTCCTTGTATTCCTCTTTGCATACGTTTGAAGGCTGGCCTGGATTTGTAGGAGGAGACTGGCCCTTAAATACAAGTAAAAGATGGACACCGGCACTCCCGAGGCAAATCCAGTACGTCACTTGTTTGCTTGATGAAGGGGATCCTATGAGATCCTGAAACCTATCATTATTATTGTACGGGATTTATATAGCGCCTACAGCGTGCGCAGCGCTTTACAATATAAGGAAAACATTACAATACAATACAATTCAAGACAGGATGGTAAGGAGGGCCCTGCCCCTGAGGGCTTACAATCTAAAGGGGAGGAGCCAGTTATACATGAGGAGGTAGTTTGGATATGCAACAAGTACGTGAATAAACAGACGTACTGGACTTGCCTTGGAGTGCCGGTGTCCATCTCTTATACTGTGACGTAAGCCACCCGTTCACACTCATATCTGATGGAGCAGCGGCTCTGAGTGCGATGCGTAACACGGACTGTGGCCCTTAAATACAGCACGGCTTACCATGCTCGTACATCGGCGGGTTCCCACCATCCCATACCCCTTTTTTTCTATTTCATGTCACCAGGTATGCCCCCTTTTAGGCATACTCCCCTAGGCGGCCAAGGCACACTTCAGGTGGTGGGGCATAGGGAATCACACGTGTCAAGGTCAGGCTCGGACCACAAATTATATTGTTTCATTCATTTCAATATGGCCGCTCTCTGCTTCTACAATACAATGTTTCAGGCCGTCGGAGGTCTATGGGAAGGCGCAGACCGGAGAGAAGGGATGTTGCTGGCATCACATGACCAAGCATACCAGGAAGGTTCGGCAGTGGCTGTCTTATCAGTCCGGCATGGTCTCAATGCCGCTGCGGGCCGTGACCTGGGACCTCCATGATTGATTTGACACTTTTCACTCTTCAGATGCTTGAGGAACTATGTGATTTATAATAAAATGTATAATTATATAATTCCGGGTTTACATCAGAAACTTATTTCCTGCACACGGTGATATTGGGGTGTTTCAAGGGAGCTGCAGAATCATTTATTTCATCTTTTCTGTGTGTGTTTCAGGTGTTCCCGGAAAGACAAGTGCGAGCGGGCGGACGAGCTTCACCGCTTCACCACCGACCAGCGGCAGTGCGTCCAGCTGATGGTGCAGCCCAAGAACATCTCCGTTACAATGTCTGAGGTCCCGGTGAGTGTTATGAATGATGAGTGTGAAAATATGACCCCGTGGGGTTCTGTTCATCCAGTTTGGACAGCGCCGACCTTATAGGGATTGTGGAGGAAGAGAACTAACTCTTGTTATTTGCATCAGAGATGCTGAGCGGGTGATGTGCACTCAATGCTTGTAATGAGCCCTCAGATCATCAACTTAGACAGGTAAGCTGAGGGCTGGGGGTAGCCTAAGCTTGAGGGCTGCGTGTAACCTAAGCTTGAGGGCTGGGGGTAGCCTAAGCCTGAGGGCTACAGGTAGCCTAAGCCTGAGGGCTACAGGTAGCCTAAGCTTGAGGGCTGCGGGTAGCCTAAGCTTGAGGGCTACAGGTAGCCTAAGCCTGAGGGCTACAGGTAGCCTAAGCTTGAGGGCTGCGGGTAGCCTAAGCTTGAGGGCTGGGGGTAGCCTAAACTTGAGGGCTGCAGGTAGCCTAAGCTTGAGGGCTGCGGGTAGCCTAAGCTTGAGGGCTGCGGGTAGCCTAAACCTGAGGGCTGCGTGTAGCCTAAGCTTGAGGGCTGGGGGTAGCCTAAACTTGAGGGCTGCAGGTAGCCTAAGCTTGAGGGCTGCGGGTAGCCTAAGCTTGAGGGCTGGGGGTAGCCTAAACTTGAGGGCTGCAGGTAGCCTAAACTTGAGGGCTGCGGGTAGCCTAAGCTTGAGGGCTGGGGGTAGCCTAAACTTGAGGGCTGCGGGTAGCCTAAGCTTGAGGGCTGCGGGTAGCCTAAGCTTGAGGGCTGGGGGTAGCCTAAGCTTGAGGGCTGCGGGTAGCCTAAGCTTGAGGGCTGCGGGTAGCCTAAGCTTGAGGGCTGCGGGTAGCCTAAGCTTGAGGGCTGGGGGTAGCCTAAGCTTGAGGGCTGCGGGTAGCCTAAGCTTGAGGGCTGCGGGTAGCCTAAGCTTGAGGGCTGCGGGTAGCCTAAGCTTGAGGGCTGCGGGTAGCCTAAGCTTGAGGGCTGCGGGTAGCCTAAGCTTGAGGGCTGGGGGTAGCCTAAGCTTGAGGGCTGCGGGTAGCCTAAGCTTGAGGGCTGCGGGTAGCCTAAGCTTGAGGGCTGCGGGTAGCCTAAGCTTGAGGGCTGCGGGTAGCCTAAACCTGAGGGCTGCGTGTAGCCTAAGCTTGAGGGCTGCATGTAGCCTAAGCTTGAGGGCTGCGTGTAGCCTAAGCTTGAGGGCTGCGTGTAGCCTAAGCTTGAGAGCTGCGTGTAGCCTAAGCTTGAGGGCTGCGGGTAGCCTAGGCTTGAGGGCTGGGGGTAGCCTAGGCTTGAGGGCTGGGGGTAGCCTAGGCTTGAGGGCTGGGGGTAGCCTAGGCTTGAGGGCTGCGTGTAGCCTGAACCCTTATCTGAAACTAGCCAACTGCTGCCATAGATATAGAATGACGTAGGCAACTATGGAGGCCCACAGTCTGTTTCAGCGCGGGCTCAGGCCTCACACACCCTCCAGCTCTTCAGTAGAAGTTATTGAGCTGAATTTCCTCTATTGATAAGTGGAAGTTCCTGGAAGAACCTGTTTTAAACCCTCAGTCCACCCAGAACTGATACTTTGCCATCATTCTTAAGGTCACTGGAGAGAGAAACCACTCGGCAGTGAACTATTTTGGGACTTTTTGAGTTTTGCTAATGAAATGATATCGGCGGATGTTTGCCTTGGATATAAATAGCGCTGAATGGAGTTCTTCTTTAAAGGGACGGCTCCACCCACAAGTGATATTCCACATAGAAGTGAAGTTGCATATAAGGGACCTTTAAGAACTCATCTCATTACCGTTGTCCGTGTTTGTTCCCGCCTGTCGGCATATCGCACTGCCTTTCCGGGTCTTTTGCATCCCATCATGTAAAATCACATAAGAACCCAGCAGAAGATTTGCGGACACGGAAACATGAGCACAAAGGTGGTTTGACTGAAATATCGCTTCTGAGTGGATTCATTTATCATAGATGTGCCTGTCTTGTCTGTCTGTCTGCAGCGAGTTTGGCCAGCAGTCTTCCAATGACGTGAGGCCATTTAATGGTCACATGACTGGATGGTTAAACAGGCCGCGCAGCACGCTTCCAGGTCTCATGTTTTTCCCCCCTCCTCTGTGTTGCAGATGGTTTTACAAGCCTGGAATGTCCCTGACCTTTCCGCCGGGGTGAACTGCTCCTTCGAGGATTTCACAGAGATGGAGGGACACATAGAGGAAGGCAAGATCTACTGCAGCTCTCCCTCTGCCAAGGACGTGATCCCCATCACACGAGGCCAGGGTGAGTGGTGGGGGGGGCACGGGTCATACATGGGCACCGGGGTCCTGCGGCCAGCTGGCACACTCACACGCGCGCACACACGCACACATACTGTTCTAGTGATAGATCTCAGCTGTGCATGTAAACATCCAGTTCTGTGTCTGAGCTCCAAGCCCCGCAACATGTCAGCATTGTACAGATGTTCCCACATTCTCCTTCAAAGACAAAGTAACCTAAATAATGAAAAGATCACAACTCCCAACATCCGGGGATAGCACCATGTAATGTGGAAGATTAAACAAACCTTAAAGTGCAGCTTTTTTTAGTTTTGGATGGAGTGGAGAGGGGTTGGACCCCCTGTCAGGTTTTTGTTGCTGTCTGTGTCCCTGTTAGGGAGACACCCTCTGTTTTGTTCTGGTGAATCACTGAAAGTAAAAAAGATCCCAAATTTTGGGTTGTCACTAGAACAGGAATACATAGGAAAACTTCCATTGGTTACCCTACTGACCACCAAGCATTTCCCTCTCTTTGGAGGGATTTCCTATCACTTCCTGTTGTAGTTGTTGAACAGGAAGTGAAGGGAAATCTTCCCAATGGGACACGGTTGGCAAAAAAAAAAGCTGATGGAGTTATAACCTTCCCTAAGGCCCCACTCACACTGAGCGACATGAAAATCGCGATTTTGAGCGATATTGCGCCACTTGTCGCGCGACATCACGCTACTTTTTCCTATTGGGCTGTATGCAATCAGGAGCAATATCGCTCGAAAAAAGGGTCATGTAGGAGCGACAAACTACAAGCGACGAGCTACAAGCGATATTGATCGACGAGATGTGAACAGCTCCATTGAAATGGATTGGAGAAGCGTCATAGAGCGATATAGCGTGGAAATATGAGCGCTATCGCTGCAAAAATTGCTTGATATATCGCTCAGTGTGAATGGGGCCTTATGCTATCCAAAAAGAGAAAGTTTTTTTGGCTTTGGTACTACTTTGTACCGGCACTGACCGATGAGACGCGCTTCTGGCCTCGCTGACCAATGAGAAGCGCTTCTGGCCTCGCTGACCAATGAGAAGCGCTTCTGGCCTCGCTGACCAATGAGATGCGCTTCTGGCCGCGCTGACCAAGGAGAAGCGCTTCTGGCCGCGCTGACCAAGGAGAAGCGCTTCTGGCCGCGCTGACTAAGGAGAAGCGCTTCTGGCCGCGCTGACCAAGGAGAAGCGCTTCTGGCCGCGCTGACCAAGGAGAAGGGCTTCTGGCCGCGCTGACCAAGGAGAAGGGCTTCTGGCCGCGCTGACCAAGGAGAAGGGCTTCTGGCCGCGCTGACCAAGGAGAAGGGCTTCTGGCCGCGCTGACTAAGGAGAAGCGCCTCTGGCCGCGCTGACCAAGGAGAAGCGCTTCTGGCCGCGCTGACCAATGAGATGCGCTTCTGACTGCTAATCGGGAGATAGTCGCTCTGAGCAGGAGCTGTCGTTGATGGCGCTGTCACCGCGGCTGTGTCGTTGACAGCGCCGTCACCGCGACAGCACACATTGTCAGCGCATGAACTGATTGGCTCCTTGTCCTGCTTCTTCCTCTCCCAGTCTGAGCTCTGCTGTACAGGGACTGACGGAAGCTGATACCAGGTCAGAGTCGGGAACTTGCACTGGTTGCATATTGGTGAATTCCGAGCTGCATTCATGTGATTTGATGTCTATATGGAGACCGGCTTTCAGCCCCGGCCAGCTAACACTAGAATGAGAGAAAACTACGGACATAGAGCCGTCTGCTTTAAATGCCGCACATCCATATCAAGTATGTGGGCGCATATGAATCAAGTATGTGGGCGCATATGAATCAAATATGTGGGCGCATATGAATCAAATATGTGGGCGCATATGAAGCAGCCTTTTTTTTG
>NW_017306403.1:616869-617351 GCF_000935625.1 Nanorana parkeri | reverse complement strand
GTGGTCATAATACCAGCGCTTCCTGCAGACCTGTAAAGTAAAGTTCAGTACACACGTCACACATGTCCGCGTCCCCCCCTATATGTACATATGCGATGTAAATCACTTGCCTGTCCTGTGAGTGGGCCGGGGGGAGTAGAAATGGCAGCACAGTCTCCGCTCAGCAGAGAAGGGTCCGGCGCATGACGCAGCGCGGGTAACCGCAGGCGTCGGTGACTGTCGGCCAGGACACAGAAGGGACCGGCCTGTTTGCCGCCTTCATTCCAGCTTCATAAATAGAGCCGGAGACTCACAACAAAAGACCCCAGTTTGTCAGAAAACGCCTACTCAGCTCTTGCGCGCTCGGCCCTAATTCTGCTTTTTAAGAGCTGACTTTTGTTTGAGAACAGAAGCCGCCTCTGTTTTTTAACATGTCTCCCCCCCCCCCCCCCTTGCCCCCGCCCCCCCCCCCGTGCTCTTCCATTGCCACTGTGCCAATCTGT
>NW_017306403.1:601977-616445 GCF_000935625.1 Nanorana parkeri | reverse complement strand
CCCCCCCCCTTGTCCCCGATCCCGCCGCCGAGTCCTCAGTAAAACTGTTCTGCTGCATTAACATTCACGGCAGAGGCTACGCTCATCCAAAGTGGCCATTTTGGACAATGCATTGGAAAGCGTGATGTCACGCCGGTGGGAGGGGCCTAGGCACTCACAGCTGCTTGGCTGAAACAAAATACATTGCAGCAGATTATTTATTTATTGGGGGAAAATGCCCAAAAAGTAACTTTGTTATTAAAGTGAATCTCAACCCAAGAACAGGAATGTCATATATTTGCCACTCGCATGTCCTTGGATCTGGCGGCTGCATTCGCTTTCAGCCTTTTTTTCCCTTTAATTTCTGCTGCCAGCAACACACTTCCTGTCCTAGGGTGACAACACTCACTGCACTTGTCACCCTGCCACAGGAAGTATGTATAGGGCTAGAAGAGGTTTATTGTTAGGTTTTACATGCACTTTAAATCTGACCTCCGGCCTTCCCTTCAGCCGTGCTCAGTTGTACCGACAATGTGCATTAGAAGCTGCAGCACGTTAGATAGAGCCCGCCTCGTTCTCTGGCTGGAGGACATCCATCATCATCTAGTACTTTCCTCCCCAGTCTGACTTCGCCCCCCTTTATTCATTGGATTTCAGTTCTTTCATGGCTAGCACACGCTCTCACATGTGGGGGTTACTTAGGCCGGTCTACATGCAAATACAGCCTGGCTAGGAACGCCCACTCCTCCAGACTGACGTCCACCCATCAAAGCGTTATGATATTTGCATAACTCCTCCCAAGAGCCCGCTCACTGCTTGCGTCAGGACTGAGGGATCTTGAGAGGAATACTAAGGCAGGGTGCTGTGATGTTTTCATAAAAGCAATGTACAGCACCCTGCTGGCCCCTCCCACCAGCCATGATCTGCCGGCATTGCATAAAGAAGCACAGGGACGTAGTGATAATGTCAGTAATCAGTAACCTGGGTAGCGAGTAATGACCCACCTTCCTGATTTCCCAGGAAGCCGGCACCATGGCAGCGGAAGCACCGGTATCGGTACTCTATCGGCGAGTGCAGAAAGCAAAACATCGGTACTCGATACCGAAAAACCGGTATTGGTGCATCCCTACTTTAAAGTCTCACAACTTCAGAATGGGAAACGGAAAGTTCAGCTCAGAGACGGGGACACAGACATCAGTAGAGGCGCTAACCCTATTCTGCCGTATCTGAAGGAATGTGCTTTGGCTGGAGTTCCCCTTTAAACCTCTCTAAATGGTAGAGCCCCTTTAAGCCGCGTAATATAAATGCACACTGTGCTCCTGCAGGTGCAGATACATCAGCAGCAATTATCACAGAGAAATATGACGGCGAATTCAATGTGTAACGCGGGGATATAAACGCTCATAACGGAGAAGAGGAAGTGCGACATTTCTAGAGGGCTGGAAGTCACAGGATGACGGGCAGTCTTCTTTCTGCTGATGGCGGCGTTGTGTGGTGACCGTCTTCTTTGTCTTCTAGGTGACAAGAGAGTTGTGAAACTGTTTCTGAAGTCCAAGGAAACCGGGAAGAAGTTTGCCAGCGTGGATTTTGTTTTCTACAACTGCAGCGTCCACCAGTCGTAAGTCATATTTCATGTTTGTGTGTGTGTTTATATCTTATAGGGATGCACCGATACTGGTTCTTCAGAAGTCACATTAAGGAAGGCGGGCGGCGTCTAATGATTCACCGCCCAGCTCCCTGATTAGCTGGGAAGCCGGCTCCATGCTCCCTCATCACCAGGTGACGAGGAAGCATGGAGCCTGCTTTCTGGCCAATCAGGAAGCTGGGTGGCGAGTCATTTCACACCGTCTAGCTCCCTGATTGGCCGTGAAGCCAGCTCCATGCTCCCTAGTCACCCAGTGATGAGGGGGCATAGAGCTGCCTTCACAGCCAATCATGAAGCCGAGGGGCAAGTCGTTACCAGCTCCCTGGATACCTGATTGCCCCGGGAAGCCAGCTCCATGTTCCCTGGTGATGAGGGAGCATGGAGCCGACTGCCCGGCCAATCAGGAAGCCGGGCAGCTTGTAATGACCTCGCCGCCCGGCTTCCTGATACTGGAAGTTCCTCGCCCAAACACTCTATCGGCACTGATACTAGTTTCGGTGTATCCCTAATATAGAGAGCGATAGATAGATTGTGTGTGTGTGTGTGTGTGTATGTATGAATCCCATGTCCTTGTAAGTTCCTGAACTGAAATCTCAAACAATGTTACCAGCCTTTGCAGCTATCTCTGTATCCTATAGGACACCTCCACAACTTGTAATGGAGATGGGGGAGGTAATTGCTGTCCGATTCAGAGGTAGGGTGACGCTGCTCCTCCATAGACACAGTACAGTGAGAGAGCGTTGTCACCCTGGAACAGGAAGTATGGTAATGGCAGGATCACCAGGTGAAAATTAAAGCAGAACTCTGAGGCAAAAGTGTTCTTAAACCTTGCAGTGGGGCTGCCCCTGGATTGTAAGGGTTAAGTGCTCATTTTTGTCTAGGCGCTAAAAAAAAAATATACTCGGCCAAACCGCAGAGCCGGCTGGCTGCTACTCCGCTCCCCGAAGCCCGTCTTCTCCTCTGCTGCTGTGATGGTATGTTTGTCGGCATCCTCATGTTCTATACACAGTGAATAGAACGTGATGACTCAAGGATCCTTAGACCGGAGCGAGGCTCCAGGGACCGGTCTAGGAACTCACTCGATCCTCCCAGCCAGCTTGGTCTTAGACTGGTCCCCCTCCGCTGCAGCGCTCTAAGGATCCTTGAGTCATCACGTTCTGTACACTGTGTATGGGATGTCGAGGGACGTATCGTCGCTGCAATGGAGGGGGGAGACGTGCCGGAGTAGCAGCCAGCCGGCTCCACAGTTCAGATGAGTATAACTTTTTATTTTTTTTGCCATGTAGACAAAAAAAGAGCCTTTAACCCTTGCAGTGCGGGGGTAGCCACCCCTTCAAGGCTTAACACTTTTACCCGCAGTTCTCCTTTAAGAAATGAAGGCCTGAATATAAAGAAACCAATGTAGCCTAAGGGACTGGTAAGTGGTCGTACATTCCATTACCGGTGACCTGAAATGGCCATAAAACCTTTTTTGCATCCCTCACGTTTGCTCGCAGGCATAGGGCGGCCGCCGGTTGCTTCTGTACAAAGAGGGCGGGAAAAGTGCTTCTTATACGGGTCTCTGCTCTTTTCCTGCCTGTTGTGACTCAGAGGCCCGGGCTGTGCTGTGATCACAATGGCCATTTATGGAGCAACGAAACGTGCCAGGGCAGTATTCAGAGGCACGGGGGTAATACCCCGGAGGGGGGGGGGGGTCATGTATTCGCCGACTTCTTTATACCTCTGTTATATTACATTGTGTGCGTCACGTCACTTTCCGCTACGCTGGCCCTTTTATGAAGGGCTCTGCTAATGGAGACGTCTCTGGGTTTTCCTGTACTATGGGCAGCAAGTCTAGCTGCAGGGCAAATGTGCTGGAGCGGGGGCAAGCCGGAGCGTAACGTATATCGTGTGCAGAACATGAGATTTACCATCTTCCCTTTTAATCGGCACGGATTTAGCATCTCCCCGGCACAACGGACCCCAGAGGATGCTGGGAAATTCCCTGCTACCTTTCCTGAACCTCCGCTATGCATTGTCTGTATAGCATATCCCTAATTTGAGTTCAGAGAACAAGGACCCCCATATTTCCAGCCAGGCACATATGGAAGAATTATGTGCAGAGAACTGAAAACGAGATGGCTAAAAAAATCTATATTCAATTATTGTTGTAACTGTACCTCTGCCTGTTGCAGCGGACGCCAGCAATTTTGTTTGTCATAATGATCATGTGATCACCAGGAATGCCTGTTATAATGGTCACATGATCAGCAATCAAGCTGATTGGCTCCCGATTGTTCATGTAGACTGGCGGCTGTGGGTGACAGAGCAGTCTTAGAACTAGGAACATGCACAGCTGCATGCTCCTAGTTCTGCAATAGAACGTAGATCACCATTCTGCGTCATGCTTCACAGAAAGAACATTGATCTATTCTATAGAATACATACAGCCCTCTGCTCCTGCACCAAAGGAGCTTACAATCTAATATTCTTACCACCGTTATAAACACCAGAACCAGTTTGAAGCTGATTCACTTGACAGGTTTTGGTCCATGTAGGAAAACTGCCCATACTTAAAGGAGAACTATGAGATGCGTGATTTCCACTCACCTCATAGTTCTAGCCGACCTGTGACAATGAGACTGTCACAGGTCGGCTCAGTAGATCGGGAGGTGAGCGAACACATACCGGGTTCGCTCACCTCTCGATCCTGTCTCACGGCTCCCTGCCGTGACAGGGGAGGGACTGGATTCCCCCCTCCCCGCTCCGATTCTCCAGCGCTGACTGGCAGAACGGACGGGGCAGGTACAGCTGTCTCTGCCTCTAGATAGGCAGAGCCAGCTGTCAGTCACGCAGCTGGGCGGATCCCAACGTCCAGGTCGGGATCCGCTCCGGCTGCGGCGTCTTGTGTAGGGTGACTGGTCTTGCCTGTAGATTTCTTCAGGCTGTCTGTAGTGGGCGGGGCCTAATGGGCCCCCTCCCTCAGCTCTGCATAAGCTGTGTTCAACAAAGTGATGATGCAACTGCTACTACAAAGGCATTTGGTCCACACTGAGTGGATATAATATCTGCTTTGTGGCTATTGAGGGAGATATGTCGGTGAAAGTTTTGATGGCGGCAGTTCAGCTTCAACCCTCCGTATCCTTCCTCAGATAACTTTGGTCTCGGGGCGCTTGCATCGATGACGTCTGCCCCTCTTACCCTCTCAGGTATCTCAGCACTTCTCTCCTCATATGAGGGTTCAGCACCTGCCTCTTCCCCGACTCGCCTCCCAGACTCACCAGAGAGTGACGGCTGCACGCTGCCTTCAGATTAATATCCGCCGCCGAAATCAAACTGCATAAATTTGCATAAAGAACAGGCCAATTAACATGTTTGTAGGTAAAGCTAAAGGCTTCTCATTTCTAAAACGAGGGGAGAGATGTTTGCAAGAATGATTTTTTTTCCTTTTCTTTCAGGATCGGCTTAATTAAATATTTCTTCAGCGTTGTTGTTGTTGGCGTGTGTGTGTGTATTTTCCGTGTGTGTCGCCTGCGCAACGCGGATTTATATTTAATGGCTTCTGAGCATCGGCTGCCGGTGTGTTTTGCTGCAAGGGGGACCCCGGGCTGCGGTACGCTCCTCCGCTGAGACCTCCCTACCTTGGCATATTAAAGTGTAAATCCGAGGGGGGAATTGGAAGAGATCCTTGGAATTTCAAATGCAATGATTTCCCTGCGCGGCTGTAAATGATTTTTCAGGTTGTGAAGCTGCGCCGGATGTTTCCAAAGTGTCAGGCCCCTTCTTCACGGTGACAGATGAGATACATTTTTGTTAGCGGTTAAGGGACCTGAATGCATGTGAAGGTTTAATTCCTGAGTTTAGCGTCACTTTAAAGTCAATCGCTAACCAATCTGTAAAAAAAAAAATCAAGGCAACTGGACTATTGCAGACGTTTTCCTGGTCATCCGACCAGCTTTCTCCATCCGGAATACAGAATTGAGAAAGCTGGTTGGATGACCAGAAAAACGTCTTCAAGAACAATACAACAAGTCCAGCTGCCTCGATATATTTCTTACCGATATTCCTTGACCTGGATGAGTGAGAACCTTCACAGACGATCGCCAGCCAAGTTTTAAATAGAGGAGGGACGTAGTAGCAGTGGTCGCAGGTGACACCATTGGAAGATTTCCTCTTATTTCTTGTTCTGGTGACGAGTGTAAAAGTTTGGATGTCCCCATGACTTTCTATCCTGCATACGAAGAGGGTGAATCTCCCTAGCAGAGAAGGGAATGTTCACCCATAGGTTGGCTTCGACGTAGCTAATTGGCTGCAGTCGCTGTTCGGCTGAAAATTTCGGATCGGCTCTGAAACATTGACTTGCTGAATGGAGGGTTGGCGACTGAGTCAGGTCCTGGTCAAATTTCCAGCAGTGTATGGCTAGCTTAGGCTAGGTTCAGATCTGTACGATCCCGGGACGCGCGATCGTTTGCAGGTGCACACAGTGGTTGCCGCGCGGCCCCATTGATTTCAATGAGGTTAAATCCGCATGACAATCGCTGAAAAAAGGTACATGTACTTTTTTTGTGACGCACAGCTTTTTTTTAGTGTTTGAATGGGCAGAATCCTGCGCGATCCGCCCGGCGTGGTGACTGGGGTGCCATTGGAAAATAATGGCACCAACAGCGCTCAGCAATCCGCGCGCTTTCGTGCACAATTGCCACGTGGTCACGGATCGCACAGGTGTGTACCTAGCCTTAAAGGAGAACTATGGTGTTAAGGCTTTTCCCCATAGTTCTCCTTAGGGTAACGGGAGGACACAAACTAGCGTCCTCCCCTCACCCTAAGCTCAGTATACTGTGAGCTACAGCTCGCGGTATACTGAGACGCCGCAGCTGAAGCGGATCCCGACAATTATGTCTGGATCCGCCCAGCTGCTTGAGTGACAGAGAGAATGACTTTGACATGTTAAAGGTTATATGAGATTTTATGAATCGCTTGTAAAAGTGCTTTAAAGGAGAACTATGGGGTTAAGACTTTTCCACATAGTTCTCCTTAGGGTAACGGGAGGGCACAAACTAGCGTCCTCCCGTCACCCTAGGCTCAGTATACCGCGAGTTGTAGCTCGCGGTATACTGAGATGCCGAAGCTGAAGCGGATCCCGACAATTGTGCCGGGATCCGCCCAGCTGTGTAACTGACAGCTGGCTCTGCCTATCTAGAGGCAGAGCCAGCTGTACCCGCCCCCTCCCCCGTCCGTTCCGCCAGTCAGTGCTGGCGGATCGGAGCGGGGAGGTGGGAATCCAGCTCCTCCCCTGTCACGGCAGAGAGCCGTGACAAGATTGAGAGGTGAGTGAACGCCGGTATGTGTTCGCTCACCTCCCGATCTACTGAGCCGACCTGTGACAGTCTCATTGTCACAGGTCGGCTAGAACTATGAGGTGAGTGAAAAGCACCCCCTCATAGTTCTCCTTTAAGCAGCAATGCCATCGATGTGATAAGGACACGCTGGTCTTCTACCTGGACAAGCTGTAAGCACTGTAGCCTTGCAGCGTCAGGGTCCTGGGTTATTTACCTCTGGTATGTTCCCCATTGTTTTTGGGGGGCTCCCTATGGCTGCTCCGATTTCCTCCTTTCACATACAGCAGAAGGATTATTTATGACACTTTATCTTCCATCAGCCTCTGTACTGCGAGCTGTAGATGTGCGTGTCTGATTATGCCACATCGCTCTCTCCTTGGAAGACGCACAGCCGAAGAACATAGAGGGCCGTTTGTCCCATGGAAGATGACTCCCTTTATGCTCTCGGGGTTCAAAGGTCAAAGATACAGACCAGAGCCACGGGGTGAGCGGCGATTAGCATATATCCCAATTCTCTGCGGTTTGTTAAACGGCCGAGCCAAGATATTATCTGTTCCGGGCGTGACCCCTGACCCCCAGTACCCTGAATGCACAAAGCCAGCGATGAATGGTTGGAATGGTGACATCATGGGGGCGAGGAATCCATACATAGGATCCGCTCCCGAGAACAAATTGAATAGTTATGTTTATTTTCTTCCTTTTAATAAACCGCCCTGAATGGGAAGATCGATACGTAATCTCGGAGCGTTCTTTAATAGGAGAGTTATTTGTTTTTGTTTGATGCGCTTCTTAAATAAAGAACCGGAGAGAAGGGGGAGAGACGTTCCAAGGTGATGATATTGGCGGTATAACAAGTAGAGGAAAGCGCCATACAAATGAATAGAAGACAACTTTATTCAGTGCGTCAGCGTGCAAAGAGCTCGTAAACTGATGGTCCTTCCATGAACGTGCCGGAATATGGAGTGCTAAATGTTGTAAAAATAGTTTAGAATCGAAGGCTGAACATGCTGCATTTAATGTGAACCTGAGGCCAAGTGATGGCTGGCACTCCACTATTTACATAGGAGCTATAAAGCTCTCATTGACGCCTATAACTGCAGGCACTGTGGAGGAATTCATCCTCAAAATGCACAGCTGAAGTGCCTAAGTTATCCGAGCTTGCTTGGCTTCCCCCTCCCAGTTATTCAGAAGCTCAACTCCTATCAGCAGTGGCTCAGAAGATCAGCTCCCCCTCCCAGCAGTGGCTCAGAAGCTCTACTCCTCCTCCCAGCCGTGGCTCAGAAGCTCTACTCCTCCTCTCAGCCATGGCTCAGAAGCTCTACTCCTCCTCTCAGCAGTGGCTCAGAAGCTCTACTCCTCTCAGCAGTGGCTCAGAAGCTCTACTCCTCTTCCCAGCAGTGGCTCAGAAGCTCTACTCCTCTCAGCCGTGGCTCAGAAGCTCTACTCCTCTTCCCAGTAGTGGCTCAGAAGCTCTACTCCTCTCAGCCGTGGCTCAGAAGCGCAACTCCTCCTCTCAGCCGTGGCTCAGAAGCGCAACTCCTCCTCTCGGCAGTGGCTCAGAAGATCAGCTCCCCCTCCCAGCCGTGCCTCAGCCGTTCCACACCCCTTGTTGTCCTCTCCCATCTGTGCCTTAGCAGCTATCCAGCATTCTGATGTCTCAGCTTAACGCTCAGTTCACCCTTCTCCCTCTTACAGCAGTGCCTTAGCAACTCGGCTTCCCCTTCTTCCCCTTCACAGCAATGGCTAAGCAGCTCAGCACCCCCTGTTCCCCCACCTAGCAGTGACTAAGCAGCTCAGCACCACTTGCTCCCCTTCCCAGCAGTAACTCAGCAGCCCTTCATACCCTGCACCCCCCTCCCAGCAGTTCCTTAGCACCCCTTGTTGTCCTCTCCCATTGGTGGCTTAGCAGCCTTCTGATGTCTCTAGTTAACGCTGACGGGTTCTCTTTAAGCTTCCCGTCGCCTCAGCAGGACCTTCCGATGCGTCTCTTCATTGAGGTGGCGGGGAGGAAGTCCATTACCTGGCAGACAGATGAATCTGATCTTTGCATTATCCAGCTAATTGCTCCTCATTGTTGGCGGTCACGCTCGCTAATTGACGCGGAGGATCCGATCCTTTCTGGAGGAGCGTTATTTACAAAGCGCACTTCACAGTTTGTTAGGGGGAACCCTGGAGGTGGTGAGAGCTCTTGAGGCGGCCGCCATTTCACTTCCCTGCGTCTCCCTGGATCCATATTATAATGAGTGCGCCTCTCCAGCCGAGCCGCCAGACATAGAGAGGAGACGCACGCAGGAAGTGTTATAGCTGCCCGATGATGTGCCCACCACTTGCCTGACCCCCCCCCCCAATGGAGGTTGGTGGACTGTCACTGGCTTCAGTACTTTCCAAGCCGCTGACCTGGGACCAGTATGGAGGAATGTTAGAGATAGGTCAGTCGTGTGTACCGGCATACTACAGAAGAAGGATGAGCATGACAGCAGGTGACGTGCATTTTCAGGAGGGTCAGCAATTGCATTCTCTGAACCGGAAATCCCCCAAAAAAACAGCCGAGCCGCTTAGATCTCCAAATAGAACAAATTCTAATAGATGGATATCGGAGGGAGAGCTCATTCCAAGGACAAAGATGTCATATACTGCACCTTGAATGTGGCAGCTGCATTAGTTTTCCTTTTCAGCAAGTACAGAAAAATACCTGTTGATCCTGCCAGAAATCCAGTGTTGTCACTTCCTGTGCGCAGAGCCGTGATCTCTGACCATCAGTTTTTCCAGCTGTCTTTTCTGAACCATAAAATGCCTCCTCCCCTATGTAATGGAGAGGAGTACAGGGGACGATGTTCTGTAGTCCTGTCTTAGGCTTGGTTCAGAGCAACACCTGGGACGTGCATCCCGGGACAGTGGTTGCCGCGCGGTCCTCATTGATTTCAATGGGGTTACATCCGCGCGGCAATCATTACAAAAAGTACCTTTTTTGTTTTTTTTGTGACACACCAGGCGCGGCTTTTTCTTTATCGTGTTCAATTGCACGGACGGAATCTCTTGCGAACCGCCCTGCGCGACTGGGGTGCCATTAGAAAATCCAGTCCAAACGGCTGTGGTGGACGACTCCGGCAATCCGCGCATTTTTGTGCACAATTGCCGCGCGGTCAGGAGTGGCCCCGGTGTAAACCTAGCCTTAGGGTGACCACGCTGCTCCACCATAGTGCAGTGAGTTGGCGTTGTCACTAGTGATGCACCGATACTGGTATTTTGGTACCGAGTACCGATAATTTTTTTTCGGTACTTGCCGATACCAATTACCGAGTAACGGAAGTCCCATTCAGGAAGCCAGGCAGCGTGTAATGACTCGCCACCTGGCTTCATGATTAGCCGGGCAGCGTGTAAAGAGTCGCCACCCGGCTTCCCGATTAACAAAAAAGTCCCCTCTTACCTTAGTATGTGCAGCCTGTCATCCCCCGGGGCCTCTGCAGCGAGAACGCGTCTTCGTCCGGTACCCAGCTGGAGCCGTCTAGCCGTCCAATCAGGAAGCCGGGCGCCGTCTAATGACGCCCTGCTTTCTGATTGTCCGGGAGGCCGGCTCCATGCTCTCTTGTCATGAGATGACGAGGGGAGCATGAACCCAGCTTCCCGGACAATCAGAAAGCAGGGCGTCATTAGACGGCGCCCGGCTTCCTGATTGGACGGCTCGGGCTGGGTACCGGACGAAGGCCGCATTCTCACTGGAGGGGCCCCGGGGGATGACAGGCTACACATACTAAGGTAAGGTAACCTTACCTCACGAGGCCAGCTTCCGGTCAATCGCGAAACCGGGCAGCGTGTAATAACGCGCTGCCCGGCTTCCTGATACCGGAAGTACTCGTGCTAGGCATCGGAGCATTTGGACGAGTACAAGTACTTGCCCAAATACTCGGAATCGGCACCGATATTGATACTAGTATCGGTGCATCCCTAGTTGTCACCCTAGGACAGGAAGCGTTACTGGCAGGATCGCCAGGTAAAAATAAAGGGGGTGGGGGGAAGCCAGAAAGAAAACTATTGCAGCCACCGCATCTCTTCACACTGGTGAAAGTTGCATTCATCGCTTTATAAACGAGCCCCTTTGTGTTCATGCCGGCGCGTTAGTAAAATAAACCCTCCGGGGGTCGTGCTGTGTGCTCGGACGGTGCTCAGCGGAGTCCTCGTTTAAAGCCCAGCCGGCTCCTGCGTGTCGGCCTCGATGAGCGTCCTCAGGATTCCTCTGCGCTCCGCCGAAGCCCCGAAATGCGTCTTATTAACTCTCCATTTACTTTACCTAATAGCTACAACGTTTTCGCTAAACGCACGCATTTACCAAATGTCAGGGCCGTTCATTGAAGGAGTCTCCAGAGTAAATAAAATTATATCCGCTTCTATTAAAATGACTAATGACATCTACGTATTCAAATAGAAGGAGAGACGCGCCGGGCGGGGGAAAGAGGGAGGGGGAAAAAAATGACATTTGGAGGGAGACGGTCGCGTTTTGTTTCAGGGAGCGTTTGTTACAGGTTGTGGCGTTCACCTGAAAGTGAATATTGTATTATGATGATGACAGCACTCCAAGCAAACGCATGCAGCAACCCGCCGCGGGCGCACAGGCTCTACGGGATCCCCCCACATAAGCTGCGCTTTGTTGTAATTTCTTTTTTTTACTGAATCAAAACAAACTTTATTGGTACCAGATTGACAGACAGACAATCTCTGCCAATAAGCTGCAGTCACTGTTCATGTGCTCTGACAGCGGCACAACCCCCATCTGTGCTGTTTAGTATAAGGCCAGCTTTGAGCCCATTGGGCGAAACATGTCACTTTTTGCCTAGGCTGAGATGATGTCATCAGTCTGCTGCAGGCATGAGGAAGCATTTCCTCAGTCTCCCCTCCCCCAGTGATCAGTCTGCTGCAGGCAGGAGGAAGCATTGCACATCTAATTCTAAACGGGTCACCATTAAGAGAACCTGTCATGACAACCACGTCTGAGGCGGTTCTGTGAACTGTGAGCTCACTGGGTCCTTGTGACCTCTCTGTAGCTCGGATGCGGCTTTTCCACAGTGTACAGACTGGCTGAATTCTTGTCATTCACACACTAAAGACCTCACTGTCCTTATAGACCGTCAGTGACAGGTACTCTTTACGGAGAGCAGATTGACACTACATGTCTCTTGCGGTATCTGTGCCGTTGCTGAGTTGCGCATCACAAGCAGCGCACACGGAACCGCCTATCGCACAGCGGCTGAAGCATTGCAGATGAGCTGCCCGGGTTCCCATAGAGGGGAGTGACTGGCATTTTAATTGGATTTTCCCACTTCATTGGCCGGAGTCTGTACAGGAAGATCAATTCTCCCCAAATTACCATCGAGCGGAACTTCTGCTCCGCATCCCAAATCCCCAGCGGGATCAGCAGCCGAAACTTCAGTCTCAGGTGTTACTTTAGTCTCCGTTTGGCGGGATGGTGGGGATATCCAACTCTGTGCACGGAAAAAAACGATTACAATCCCAATCAACCAGCTTCAACCTGGTACCCAGTGAAATCAGAGTAAGTTTCAGTCCAGGAGAGGAGCCGGTACCACCGTGCAAGACTGAAGGGAAGGCCGGTGGTCAACTTTTAATGTACCTCCAGCCATTTTAATTGTTTAGGTTGGAGCAGAACCTTTGTCAGACTTGCCTGCGTCCCCACTGTAGAGATTTCCGTTTACTTCCTGCTTCTCCAATCATCTTCCAGGACAGCAAGTCTACTTCCTGTTTTGTGACACTGATTTCTCCATAGCAAAATCACAGACATCAGTTAAAGCCAAAGAATCAAATCCTAGCCCAAGCCTTTAATATGAAAATATCTGGACGAGATCCCTTTAAATCAGGGGTGGACAAACTCCGGCCCTTCAGCTGTGCTGAGACTACAAGTCCCATCATGCATCTGTCTTCTGGGAGTCACGCCTGCGGCTGTGAGATTCTTTCAGTGCCTCATGGGACTTGTAGTTCCACAACATCTGGAAGGCCGGAGTTTTGCCCACCTCTGATTTTAAGTCTAACAAGCAAGTAATATATTGCAGCCCACAGTCCTTAGATGTGGCGACCGCATTCGTTTAGATGTTTCAGGCTTTCTTCCATCTGGTGATCCTGCCAGTAACACACTTCCTGTCTTAGGACATAGGAGGAACTTTGGACTTTCCCCGGAGTTCAGCTTTAATGTTTGCTGCAATAACAATGTCTCTCTTCGGATGCTTTGTGGGAATTCCTTGGTGCTGTCCTCCGTCTCTCACCATGTCCCTTCTCTTTCCTGCAGCTGCCTGTCCTGTGTGAACGGATCGTTCCCCTGTCACTGGTGCAAGTATCGGCACGTGTGTACCCACAATGCAGCGGACTGCTCCTTCCTGGAGGGCCGGGTGAAGATGTCAGAGGTAGGGATGTGATACAATGTAACATTCCTTCCATTGGTATGTGCAGCGTCCTGTATGAGGTTTGTTTTGGCAGAGGCGGGGGATCAGTGAACATTTTTTAGGCTCCGATGTCACTTTTCCCGTCTGAACGCTGCAATGCTAAAACACACCGGATGTATACCCGTCGCCATAGAAGCCAAAAAACCCCCCATAGGGGCCCAAAATGGTATAGTAAACTGTGATGTTGCACTCGGTCCGTGCAAAAACCAATAGTTCTAATAAGTCAAAAGTGAGCAACGTCCTTGTATCACTGTTCCATTTCCATATCTAAATTCATAAAGATAAGTGCATTGAAAACTCCAATACAGTGATCCCTGACCCGCATACGTATCAGATCTAAGTACTAGGGCTGTGGAAATTAAAGATTAATTTCTCGATTAATCGTTAAACTTTTTGATCGATTAAAATGATTTTGATTGCTAATGAAAACACCTCTCCGGGAGTTCCGTCGGCGATCCGGTGACGTCACGGACATTAATGTCACCGGACTCCTCCGGCTCAAAAAATAATGGCAACTCGTTTCGAGGGCTCAAAACTTCCCCTTCATCAGGGTTAAGGGACCAGGTAACCTAAAATAATCCAAGGGGGAGGCAACCTTGGAACTACAAGCCGCATGAGGCATTGCAAGACTGACAGCCACAGGCATGATTCCCAGAGGCAGAAAAATGGTGGGATTTGTAGTTTCAGCACAGCTGGAATGCCAAGGTTGCTTACCCCTGAAATAATGTAACGTGGAACGGATCAGATTTATGTATCGGTTTCTACTTCGTATTTGATTGGTTTTATGATTTTATTTAAATTATGTCATTATATGTGATGTTTTCTCAGGATCTAATTACCTCATATCGATACTCATGCGCGATACTGAAATACCGGTATCGGTGCATCCCTTATCTCTGCAGTTGTTCTGCAGTCACAATGGTCACACCTACAAGACTGAGGATCGAAAAATGAAAGTATAAAATACAAAATGTGAGCCAATTAAAAATCTAGCTAGAGGTAACATTGCTGCAATTCATTCTGTGCAATCATTGAGAATATGCTCCAGGTACATTCCTCCAGCATATGCAATGCTCGGGG
>NW_017306403.1:600755-601765 GCF_000935625.1 Nanorana parkeri | reverse complement strand
CTCCCTCCTCCCGTGCACTACATATAGGTCAGACGTGTCCCGGGGTTATTGTTCGGATATATGGTGACTGACAGTTCTGGGAAGGGGAAGGTTAGGAAGGGGAACACATCTGTCCTTGCCTCTACTACATGTCCTTAACCTTCCCCGGCTCTGCAATGGACTGGAGGTGCTGCGGCGCCCCTGGCAGTGTCGGGATTAAGCTTTCGCTCTCTCTGTTGCCGCTTCTCCCAGAATCCTCTGCAGGCCGGCTAAGCATCACTGATTCTAGATGGCAGCCGGGGCAGAAAGAAGAATTCCGTCGGGGGGGGAAAATCATCCGGCTTTGTTTTCTATGGAGCTTTGTTTGCTGATGTTGGTTAGACGCTTTTTTTTTGCATCTTGATTGATTGGATGTTCACTGGATGAAAATATCAATACATTCTGTGTATTGTCCGGAGTATTCAATGTATACGCTCCATTCAGAAATGATGATAAAGCATTGGAATGCATAGACGGAGCACAGACTGGCTGCTCTATACTTTAGTACATAGCCCCTCCCACTCACTCTGGAGATCCGGGAACCCCTGTTTGTAATGCAGGAGAAGGAATACCAGGACACACCCCCTACTACAAGCATCACATATCTAAATCTGTGTTGAGGTTTCCTCAGCCACCAATCAGATGTAAACTTTCCTTGAAAGGTTGCACCGGATCAGCACTGGCTTCAGGAAGCTGACCTTCCCTCGGACCATGTGCATGGATTACAGAGGGCCGGTGGTCCTTCTGTCTTTAGAATGGCTTCAGTGTTTGCTGGGTCGCTTTCACATGTTGCCAGTTACTGCTTTGGCCATGCAGGGAAAAGTGACAGGTTACCTTTAATGCAGATTCCCCCCCATAGATACATATACTTACCTTCCCTTTGCTGTATTCTAACTGGAGTCCAGGGCTATGTCTACTAAACTGTGCTTGGCCCAGGGCTGTGATATGGGGTGAAGTCACAGTGCTGGCAGGAGAGCAAAGGTAAGGCAAGT
>NW_017306403.1:598232-600740 GCF_000935625.1 Nanorana parkeri | reverse complement strand
CGTAAGAGTTCCCACCCCCCATCCTTCCCTGCAAGAGTTAAATGCTCATCAAGTCTACATACTTTTGTCTTCACTCCTGGGAGCGTCCTTCATTTTATGCAAGCGGTCCCCTGAAGCCTCTTGTCTAGGGCTCCCTGGCTGGCTATCATACTCTGATGCCATTGCATTCAATGCAGACCCAGTAGTCCTGCAGTGTACATGAGGATGGCGTGCGCCCAAAGCCTGCAAGAACAAGGAATGAGCCCAGCATTGCACCTTTCTTCCTCTACCCACTAGACCGAACCAGCATTTAACCCTTGCAGTGCAGGTGGACCCCATTGCGAGGGTGTTTGTGTAGTTCCCGGAGTGCAGCTTTAAACTCCCTGATTGCCTTTGGTGTTTGAGGCCCCATAGCTATGGAGCAATGTATACTGAATACATGAGCGCATTGCACACCGTAAAGGACGTCATTTTGTTCCCAGAGCCAGTACCAGTGAACAGGCAGGCTATACATTTTTGGAAACGGGTGATATTGTGGCTGAATCTGGTTATTTCCTCCTTAAAATCCTCAATTATTAGCATTCCAACGGGTATTACAAACATTCGATGACTTCATTTTAGCGGCTTTTACAAGCTCTCCTGCAGCTTTTATAGAAGTCATTGCCTTTCTCTTTGTGCTTCTGTTTCCATTGGATGTGGCACAGAGCCGCACTCTGAATCCTGTACAGGCGGAGCAGTAAAGCCAATGGAAACAACCAGCCAGGACAGGGAATAATAAAGATAAAATACACAGATGTGGCGCCACCCCCCTTTTACCCCTGAGTGCAGCCTGCCATATTAAATACTCAGCGGGGCTCTGTTCGGCTCCGCACAGCTTTTCCCACTGCTCCCATTCCAAGTGGAATACAGCTCACCCATAGGAATGAATGGAGCCGCTACCATACTAGCTGCAAAGCAGGGACGCCACTCGGAGTTTAACCAGCCATATGCAGTGTCATTGTGCCCCGAAGAGGACCGCTGAGGCTGGACTGAGGACGAAGTTGGGGTAGAGGTGGAAGCTGGGGATAACAGTGGGCTGAGGCAGAAGTTGGGGGGTAGCACTGGACTAAGTAGGAAGTCGGGGTGGTGGTGGACCAATGAGGAAGTGAGGGGGGGCACTGGACCAAGGAAGAAGTGAGGGGTGGCACTGGACCAGGGAGGAAGTCAGGGGTGGTGCTGGACCAGGGAGAAAGTTGGGGGTGGCGCTGGACCATGGAGGAAGTTGGGGGTGGCGCTGGACCAAGGAGGAAGTTGGGGGTGGCGCTGGACCAAGGAGGAAGTTGGGGGTGGCGCTGGACCAAGGAGGAAGTTGGGGGTGGCGCTGGACCAAGGAGGAAGTTGGGGGTGGCGCTGGACCAAGGAGGAAGTTGGGGGTGGCGCTGGACCAAGGAGGAAGTTGGGGGTGGCGCTGGACCAAGGAGGAAGTTGGGGGTGGCGCTGGACCAAGGAGGAGGGGGGGGGTGGCGCTGGACCATGGAGGAAGTTGGGGGTGGCGCTTTACCAAGGAGGAAGTTGAGGGTGGCGCTGAAGTAGGAGAAAGTTGGTGTTTATTTCAGCTCCAACCTGAGACTTCTCTCACAGAAGTCTGGCTCCTTGACAGTCCCCCTTGAAGCAGACCCCACACCTACAGATTTTTTTTTTTCTGTGACAACGTTTGTGACGTTTTTGGAAAACCGCCATTTTTTTAATATTCCTCTTCTCAGAGGGGATTTCACCAACATTTTCCAGCATGCCGGAAAATCTACCGTAACCAACACGCTGATTTTCTCGGCTTTCACCATCCCCTGATCCTAAACGCTACCAAGATGTGGGTAGCTGAGCCCAATCTTTTGGTTTGCTGGAGAATCATAGCAACGGTGGTTTGTTTAAGTGCTAGCGGGGTGAAGACCGCGTCCCGCCACTGGCAAAACGTGCATCTGCCGGTGCGACGCTGCCTGTTATCTATGCATTACAAGGAGGGGGACCTTCTGAACCGCCGAGGAGAGAGGCTGCAATTCAGCCGTGATTAATGATGTGTCCAGAACCAGTCCGCACAAATATTTCCTGCCTCTATTCTCCACAATTATTCCGCCCGTCTCCCTGGCAGCCTCCTCCAGTGGCCGCAGATGACCAAATGTGCCGGCAATAAAAAAAGAAAGTATTCAGCAGCCTGTAGATTGGAAAGCGGCGGCCGTGTCTACTTCTGCACAGTGAGGGTGACGGAACTGTCCAGGCCCCTCATAAATATATTGGCCACCATCCAGTACACCTGTATGTCACATTACACAGCGCTGGACCGGCTGCAGAAACACTATCCAGATGGGCACCAGCGATCGTTAAAAAAAAAAGTTAAAATGTATCTAAAGCCAATTTTTTTCATTTTGGATTGTGTAGGCAATTGCTAAAACCACTTTAATTTTTTTGCTATCGGTGTCTCATTGGGGATATTTCCCTTCACTTCCGGCCCTGTAGACACAACAGGAAGTGGGGGAAAATCTCTTCAAAGTGAGG
>NW_017306403.1:570889-598205 GCF_000935625.1 Nanorana parkeri | reverse complement strand
CCTCCCCTCACCTGGTTTTCACTAAAACAAGTGTCCCCTTTATAAGATTTATTCACTGTTGCTGTTGTGGTGACCACTTATATTTTGGATCCCATCACTTTTAGTCCCGGTGACCATGGTCACTAAAGAGAGGGGGTGAATCTTCCTTATAGGAGCACAGAGGGCAATACAAGGTCCTGGCAGGCATTATAACCTTTCCCTCACCCTATCCAAAGCTACATTATTTCTAGGCTTTACATACATTTTAAAAGAGGTGAAGCAAATATAACCCTAATTTAGTGACAGTTCCTCATTTATGTATACTTTAATAATTTATTGAGATACTCCACTTGCATCATGGGATGACGCGTGAGCGCCACTCAGTCCTGGCGTGCATGATGGTGGTTATATAACAGGGTTATATATATGATGTGGAGGGTTCACAGGAAATTGGCTGAATGACATTGAGGACCATTGGCGCTGGACCAAGTTGAGGTTGATGCTGGACCAAGGTGGAAGTTGGGGACCCGCTGGAACAAGGAAGAAGTTGGGGGTAGCGCTGGACTGAGGAGGAAGTCGGGGGTGGCGCTGGACCAAGGAGGAAGTTGGGGGTGGCACTGGACCAAGGAGGAAATTGGAGTGCGGTGGCACTGGACCAAGGAGGAAGTCGGCGGTGGCACTGCACCAAGGAGGAAGTCGGCGGTGGCACTGCACCAAGGAGGAAGTCGGCGGTGGCACTGGGCCAAGGAGGAAGTCGGGTGGCACTGGACCAAGGAGGAAGTTGGGTGGCACTGGACCAAGGAGGAAGTTGGGTGGCACTGGACCAAGGAGGGAGTCGGAGGGTGGCACTGCACCAAGGAGGAAGTCGGCGGTGGCACTGGGCCAAGGAGGAAGTCGGCGGTGGCACTGGGCCAAGGAGGAAGTCGGGGTGGCACGGGACCAAGGAGGAAGTTGGGGTGGTGCTTGTTGGAAATGCAACAGCATATAACCCTATTATGTCTTTTGTAGATGGTGCTGTAGCGCAATGTTAGTCTCTATGTGCATGCCTATCTATGATACACAGGAAGTTCTTTTTTCTCTGTTTCCTTCACAATGCCATATTCACACATGTAATGTTCTTCTAAGCAAGTAAAACCTCATTCAGCATTCCTCAACATCCTCAGTGCTTCATCTAAACATATAACCAACAGTGCTGAACCTAGGAGGAAGTTGGGAGTGGTGCTGGACCAAGGAGGAAAAGGGTGGGGGGGGGGGTTAGTGTCAATTGTGTCTTTTATTTTTGTCAAGGGGAGGAGTAAAAATTTAATTCCTGGAGTTCTATCTTGTAGTTTATCTGTTGGGAATGTTCATGAGATTATAAATGGGAGGAAGTTTGTGATATTCATACCAAGCCTGCGTTTTCTAAACGTGGTACCCAAGGAGCGCAGCAGTCAATGGGCCTTCGGTGCCGATAAACAAACGATCCGCCGCGTTAGACTCTTCATCTTAATTACGCGGCCCGCTGTTCTCCTGCAGACTTTATCTCCTGCATGTGGCGAGCTGGAGTTTAGGAGGAAGGGGTGGGGGCAGAAGGTGTACGCCGGCAAGTCCCGTCTTTGTAACTCGGCGAGCCTTATGCGATGCCGGCAATTAAAAATGAATTATCGTTTAATAAAAAGTCTGATCTCTCCGGATTAGCCGGCTGGCCCCGATTGCTCGCAGTGAAGGTTGCGTGTGAATTGAGGCCGGGTTCAGAGGAAGGTGACTCAAAGTTATTTTGAAGGAATTTTTTTTCCGCTCCCCTTTAATGCCGGGGATCAGATCAGCTCTCTGCGGCCCAGCCGATCGCTCATTATACTCCTTATAGTTACATTCCAGGAGCCGATCGCACTTGGAGAACTGGAGTCTGTGAAGGAAATGGTACGGCATTTGTAAAGTTTAAAAGGGCGCTACGTTTAATTTAACCCCGATCACTGAAATCTCATAGAAGCTTTACCGAGTTAATGATTTCCAAAAGTTGTTTTCAATCTTTTAAAATCTGCACCTTTTGTTAAAGGTGAACTCCGGACGCACAAAACCCCATTTACAAATATACCTCAATATCCACAGAGGCTATAAATCCAAATTGTGCACCAAATACCTTTTAAAGACCCAGATATTACATTGTAAAGGTAGCAGTGCATCATCACTGGGCTGTACATAGCTTGAGCAGAGCTGTGGGAGGGACCAGACAGGCCACACCCTCTACTAGCTTCCTATAGAAGATTTCAGGAGGGGGCGGAGACAAGACCAGTGACTGTACAAGGAGAGACAGAGCTGCAGTGACAGATTTTTATTAACCCCTTCATTCACAGATCTGGAAGAAATACACAAAGCTCACCAAGATGCAAGGTAGAATACACATGACTCTTGTATGCGGACAATATTTGCTTATCTCAGAGTTCAGCCTTAAAATCATCCCTGGTGATCCTGCCATGAAGGTCCCAGAATAGGGACGCCAAGGCGCCACAAACCGTTGCAGGCTATGTCCCCTAAACCACGCTACCTGATTGGCTGTCACCTCTGCTGCCGTCGCTCTTCACTTTCTAATCCGGTATCACTTGTGTAATATTCTGCAGAATGCAAATCGCCAATTGAAATAGTCATCCCCATTACCTTCTCTCAAGCTGTAATCCAGCAAGGACTTGAAATCAGCATTCAGACTTGTTATTTGATTGTAAAAGTCCTGATTTCCTCCGTTTCCGCTCCTTCCTGGAATGCCAATGAGGGCGAGAGAGACGAGCTTCGGAATAATAGCGTAGACCCGGGTTGCGGCAAAACTGCCATTCCAGTTATTGCACTCCTGACCGGTCCCAAAGTTCGCGGCGGGTGCTGCAGTGACAAGCGGATGGTGCCGCAATCACAAATGATATATGCGAGTCAACGGCACACTGACTGTGATATAACTCCATCCTTTGATGCTCAATATTTTGCAAAGCAAACAACGTTTTGGGGCCACAGGGGGTCCCTTCATCAGGCTGACAATGTGTCCCATGATGGACAGGAAGCGTTGTATCGATTTGTATCAATTCTGCCGTGCCCCAGGTTTCTGTTCGGTTGTCACCTTTCCCGTTTCCTTCTGAAGGCGCCTTGCATCCCTCTCCTTCATGTTCATCATGGCGACCAGGAGCCATCCGTCTGCCATCTAAAGAGCATGACGGAGGATGCAGTTAGGGGAGGACGGCGGAGGGCCAGCGGCTGTGACCTTTCTAATTACGGAACTCTCTGTCTCCATCAGATTGGCGCTGTGACTGAGCCCTGTGACTAATGAAAGCCATTCTGCCATGGTGAGCCGAGGATACTCACCCACCCACTCCATTTGCCGCTTGGCATAACCCGATCGGCAGCGCAGGCTCCGGTGCAAATGTAAAATTCAGAGACTTAAAGGTCTCCTCCACTCCGGATTGACAATTAACCCCTAAAAAGGTGCAAAAATGATACACGGCCAGAAAAGTATTATAGGCGGATCTCAAAGAGCACCATTGAATCCAGTTATGAGTACGTTGGAAGGGGGAGTAGCCCAAGGAACGGAGGTTCTATTAGCTGTATTCCTTAAAGGAGAACTGAGGATTGAGGGTCATGTGTGTGTGTGTGTGTATGTATGTATATATATATATATATATATATATATATGTATATATATATGTATATATATATGTATTTATGTATATATGTATATATATATATAATGTATGTATATATATATATCTTTTTTTTTTTATTATTGTTGCCCCTAGAGAAAAACAAGCCGGTAACCCTTACATTGCAGGCGTAGCTCCACTGCAAGGGTTAATGTTTCTATTAAAAAAACGGGAGTTCTTCTTTAAATACAGCTAGTAGAAGTACCTGGGTTCCTTGAACGTATTTGCCTCTCCCCTGGGAGAGGTAGTGGCAGAACTCTGAGCTTGTTTCACAATCATCACTGCTGATGACTCTTATTCCAGTAACATCATTCCCACATAGAATAATACGGGAAGCTTGAACTGAGTCCAGTCACTTTTCTCACTACATCTCAAACCCTGATGAAGGTGGAGTGTTTTCACCCTCGGATGTCTTTTATCTGTGAACCTTTTAAAAGATTTTCAGTATGGTTCTCCTTCCTGCGGTGCATGCTTTGAGAACTTTGGGTAAAAGTCCTGATTTCCTACGTTTCCGCTTGTTCCTGGAATGCCAATGAGGGCTCGAGATATGAGCTTTCAGGGTTCTCAGTGTAACACAGGGAATGTGCTTACAGGAGGGCAGAACACAGGAATACCTTCATTGATACCTTACTTCCTTTTGTTTTACAAAAGAGGAAGTTGTACAGAACAGGAACCGGTGGTGAAGGTTCAGCATGGATGAGGACTAAAGTGACAATGCGAAGCCAATTAGCTAATTGACACCAAATAAATCACCCAAGCAAAGGAAAATATTCAATAGAGGATAAGAGTCCTGATGAAAGCGGGAAGCATTATGGTTAAGTCTGCAGCTAACTATTATTTTCATAATCGATTAGTTGCCAGATTTATTTTTTCTGATTAATCGATTAGTTGTATGAGGAAATCCCCCCAACCAACTAATCGGTAACGAGAATAGTTGACAACTATTCTTATCGATTTCATTGATTAGTTGTTGCAGACCCAATGGTAACATAAAGAAGATGTCGACTGTTTGAGCAGCAGAGGAAAAATACTTTTTGCGGGAGGAAAATGCAGAACAGAAGAAATATGCAAGTCAGGAGATAAGAGAAAAAGTAGACGTGAGGGGATGAGAGAAGAGGAAAAGAAAGCAGAAAAGGAAACTAAGTGTTTTTTTTTCATTGTTTTTGGCAGGTCAGTGATCAAACTAAGCTACCGAATCTCAGTGCAGGAAAGGGAGGTCACTGACCTGGCCGTGTTGTTTGGCAGGGGTACCTTGATCACAAGACTAATGAACAGAAATGTCCCCTGCACAGCATACAGCAATCAGGACTTTTGATGCTTGAAATAGCAGTGGTGCTGGCAGTGATGTCCACGGACGGTGTCGTGCCAATCCAGAGATCATGGCAATGAAGATCACCGGCACTCGCAGGATGGAATCAATCCAAAGGTTCTTTTTATTGCAGAACAACATCACGTGTATAATATAGCAACGTTTCGGAACCGCGCAGGGTCCCTTCATCAGGGCAAACATAGTCCTCGGTAGGGATGCACCAATACCAGTATTTCGGTATCGAGTGCCAATATTTTTTTTTTTTTGGTACTCGCCAATACTGGAAGTCCCAATTTAGGAAGCCAGGCGGCGTGTATGACTCACCACCCGGCAAAGCATGGAGCTGCCTTCCTGGCCAATCAGCAAGCCGGGCGGCGTGTAATGACGCGGTGCCCGGCTTCCTGATTTGGCCCGGGAAGCCGGCTCCATGCTCCCTCGTCATGAGGTGACGGAGCATGAAGCGGGCTTTCCGGCCAATCAAAAAGCCGACTTCCGGATTGGCCAGCTTCCCGACCAATATGGAAGCCGGGCAGCGAGTCCTTACCCGGTGCCTGACTCGCTGCCCGGTTTCCTGATACCGGAAGTATCGGTCTGGGCATCAGAGCATTTGGGAGAGTAAGAGTACTAGTATCGGTATCGGTGCATCCGTAGTCCTCGCAACCGTTTCAGAACCGCACATGGTCCCCAAACTATGTAACGGTTGATGGGACCCTGCGCGGTTCTGAAACGTTGGCTATATTTTACATGTGACGTTGTTCTGCAATAAAAAGAACTTTTGGATTTATTCCATCTTGCGAGTGTTTGTGATCTTCATTGCTATGATCTCTAGATCACAAGACTGGCTGAACACAACATGGAAGGAAAAGTCCTTTAATATCGGCACAGTAGGATTGTTACTATGGAGCAGCTGAGACTTTTAGTTCATCGCCATTTTCCTTTCTGTCTATTATCTAGTACAAGATAGAACATCGGAATCTACTTCAGTCCTCTGCGCAGTCCGGTCACCGTCCGCTTTTTCCTGATTTCTGTGCGGTCTCTGGCGGAGATTCCGTGAACTGTGCCTGGCAGGAGTCTCCATCCGTGTTTTTTTAGAAACCAAAACAAAGTTTCGGAATTCTAAACAGAGGAAACACGTGGTGGGACCTCTCCGCCGGTTCCAGTCCTGCGCAGGAAGCCGGGGGTCACAGCCTGCAGCTATTTCGGGCCGCACCGCTTTAACCTTTTCCTAGACTTTTTTAGGAATATGTTTTAAAGAAAAAAAAAAAGGTCAAATCAGCGGCAAGAATAACGAGTCATGTGAGGAGGAGGCGGATTTGCAGGATGAGTTAAAAGTTTCCTAAAGCGGATCTGTATTCTGAATATACTGGGCAAGAAGCAGGTTCAGTGTACAGTATGGGGGCAGGGAGGGGAAATACTCGTGCCTTGTGGCTTCTCCTGTGACCTGGCCTAGTACAGGTCTGCTTTAAAACGAGTTCACTGCGGATGATCCAACGAAAGATTGGGCATAGCGTTATCCCTCAGCATTGGATGTTTGTGCATAGTGCCATCGCCCAGCATTGGATGTTTGTGCATAGCGCCATCGCCCAGCATTGGATGTTTGTGCATAGCGCCATCGCCCAGCATTGGATGTTTGTGCATAGCGCCATCGCCCAGCATTGGATGTTTGTGCGTAGCGCCATCGCCCAGCATTGGATGTTTGTGCATAGCGCCATTGCCCAGCATTGGATGTTTGTGCATAGCGCCATAGCCCAGCATTGGATGTTTGTGCATAGCACCATTGCCGACATTGGATGTTTGTGCATAGCACCATTGCCCGACATTGGATGTTTGTGCATAGTGCCATCGCCCAGCATTGCAGGTTTGTGTGTAGCGCCATTGCCCGACATTGGATGTTTGTGCATAGTGCCATCGCCCAGCATTGGATGTTTGTGTGTAGTGCCATCGCCCAGCATTGGATGTTTGTGTGTAGCGCCATTGCCCAGCATTACAGGTTTGTGTGTAGCGCCATTGCCCAGCATTGCAGGTCTGTGCATAGCGCCATTGCCCAGCATTGCAGGTTTGTGTGTAGCGCCATTGCCCAGCATTGCAGGTCTGTGCATAGCGCCATTGCCCAGCATTGCAGGTTTGTGTGTAGCGCCATTGCCCAGCATTGCAGGTCTGTGCATAGCGCCATTGCCCAGCATTGCAGGTTTGTGTGTAGCGCCATTGCCCAGCATTGCAGGTCTGTGCATAGCGCCATTGCCCAGCATTGCAGGTTTGTGTGTAGCGCCATTGCTCAGCATTGCAGGTTTGTGTGTAGCACTTAACATTAAAAAATACATCTGATGACAGGTCCACTTTAAGTGAAACTCTCAGGGTTGGGTCTAGTGGGCCGGATCTTCTCCAGCGGCTCAGTGTGTAAGCTGGGTGCGTCCCCTCTCCAGGTGTTTCCTGTTTTGGATTTCCACTACATAGTTTCTGGATGAGGTCATTGGGACATGTACAGTTAGGCGTATGACCCTCATATTTCCGATATGGGGGTGGAAACGCTGCTCGGCCGTATTTAAATATGCATGCAGCCATTTTGCCGGGTGAGCGCTGCCCATCCAAAAAGGACAGATGACATCACGGAGACCCGACCAGAAAAATGGCGCAGTGATGACAATACTTCCTAAATGATAAAAATTATTTTCTGCGAATCAGATGATTTCCTTTCACTTTGCTCGGGTGGCTCAGTGGTTAACACTTCTGCCTTGCAGCATTGGCGGCCCCCGGTTCCAATTCTGGCCAGGACACTATCTGCATGGAGTTTGCATGTTCTCCCTGTGCTTGTCTAGGTGTCCACCAACACTCCAAAGACAGCGCTGGTAGGTTAATCGGCTCCTGACTAAATTGGCCCCTGTATATATGGGGGTGCCTGGTTTGATAGGGACCTTAGATTGTAAGCTCCTTGGGGCAGGGACTGATGCCAATGATTACAGTGCATATAAAAGCCTGTAATAAAGAGCACCTGTCACCTTCATAGTATACTGGAGAGCAAAAAAAGGGTTTGCTCTGCGCCTCATTGCCTTTGAGTGAAACGTTGGTTCTGTTCGGATAATGGTTGTCACCGGCGTGCGTTTTTGGCTCTGCAGAGATATTTTTCTTTCACTTTTTTGTTGGCTGCTTCTGATTCAGCCGCTTGGCTGCGATTGCAATATTTACATCTGCAAACCTAACATGTTCATCCAATGTGCCAGGTCACAGATGCTGCTTCTCCAGGTGCCGCGGCTGCGGATTCTGCTCGATCAGCTGTTCCGCCGCCTCCCCAGGTTGTCGCACTCTCATGTTACCAGTCCCCCTCCGTGGAGCAGGCACAGGTGTGAATTCCTGACACGCTACATACTCCCGCCTGGCTTCCTTTTGAATGTTGTCGCCATGAAGTGGCAGAGGCCAGAAATGCTTTAACAGGAGATTCTGAGACTTTCCTTAAAGGGGCACACCCCTCCATTAAAAAAAATTCTAATTAAAATGGCTCTGCGATGGAACTTGTCTTTGTTAGTGGCTCTGATTTTAACTCTGGTATCTGTTTTGTACAGCAGGCTGTCCTCGTGGCTCCTGATATCTTTATTTATCTTCTGTTCATTGAAGGACACATCTTAACCTATGGGTTATATTGCCACGTGCAGGAGTAGGATGCTATTCACAAAAAAATACAGACAACCCAGGGGACACCCCAGCTGGTGGCCAAATCCCCCCTTTGCAACAACCCATTCAGTTTTTTGTCCCTTGCAACAGAAAATTCTGCCTCTAGATAGGCAGAGCCAGCTGTCACTCACGCAGCTAGGCGTATCTCGACATCAATGTCGGGATCCGGCTGCGGCGTCTCAGTATAGCTCGCGGTATACTGAGCTTAGGGTAACGGGAAAGACGCTAGTTTGTGTCCTCCCGTTACCCTAAGGAGAACTATGGGGAAAAGCCCTGACCCCATAGTTCTCCTTTAAAGTGAACTCGGACTTTCAAACATTTAGCACTACCTCCTGGTTAGGATTTGCATCCAACCCACTGACTTTCATGCCTGTGGATGGTTCTGAAAGGAGGACTCTATCAAAGAGACCCCGTCACCTTGTCCATTCAGGGCAAGTAATAGGGTCCCTTTAAAGCCCACCCTTGACCCAGTTGTCATACTTGCCTTGCAGCTGCTGCAGAATACCTAATGCTTCCAGGTATGGGGGAGCATGTGACCTCTACCCATGATGCAATACTCGGGGCTAAAGACTCGTCACTAGGCCCTAAAACTGTCTCATGATGTAGAAAGGACACCATTGTCCCGGTGTAAGCTCTGACACCGGGTATTTTGCTGCAGAGGAAGTATAAAGAGGAACACTGTGAACATGAGTATAAATGGGTCGGAGGTGGGATAATTGGGCAAGGTGACAGGGTCTCTTTGAGGATTAAATGTACAAATGTCACCCGCCAGACGCACCAATGTTACCCCATCAGTCACATCGTCCTCTCTATCATCCCCTTTTCAGCGTGGGAAAATAAATGGAAGAATCTGATTGGCTGCCACGAACGTTGTAAACGGTTCTTGATAAACGAGGTTAAATATATTTAATTAGTCACTGAAGGTCACACGTCAGCCCATTTATTAAAGCCGCGTTAAGGCGAATGAAGCGTTTTGTGCTGCCGAGCGTTGTTGGCTGTGGATTAGGAAAGCTTATTAATGCTGTTTGACTGATATAAATGATTTACCTTTAAGTCGCCGGGCTGCTTTTTTCCACACCTGTCTTTATCACCTAACACGACTTAATCATACAGCGGCATCATAAATCCGCCGGCTTCGTCATCCGCTTAATATCGCCGGTGACGGCTGCGGCCCCCGACCCATCTCCTGAGAGGGTCCCTCTGGTGCCACTTTGCAGCTGTCTCCGGCACAATGCAGCCGCCGTCTCACTTGGGCCTAAATGACAAATGAATCGGGGCCTGATTGAGAGCGAGTCCGTCCTGGTCCTGCGGGGGCCAATCAGGGGCGGGAGCCCCGAACGTGATTACTGCACAGGATTGTAATGGGAGACTTTTGCTTGTAACCTGTCCACAGCTTGACACAAAGACATTTGTTACAAGGCCGAACCTGTATGTATTCTGAGGGCCGCTCTGATTCTGTGCGGAATATACAGAGGATCCTACAGAGAAACAGCACTGCTATATTTGTTACATTTACATTTCTCACTTTATATTTAAAGTTATTGGTTTATGTTAAAAAAATCTGAGGGTTTAATGTCACTTTAAAGCAACCTATCTCAGCCTTTTTTGCCCCAGAGGAACCTCTAAAATATTTTTCAGGTATCAGTGGACCACTACTAAAACCAATTCATTGGGGGTCAATAGGCAAAAGGCCCATTACAGTTCTGGCCAGAAGGCCACCCATACAGACATCTAAAAAAATAATTGTGTCATGCTGCTGGTATTGCCAAATAGCGTTGGCTCTGGAACTATGGAGGCACCATCAAATTGGAGGTCACAGCCCAAAGAACCCCTAGCAACCTCCAGAAGAACCCAAGCGTTCTGAAGGTCCCAAGCGTTCTGAAGGTCCCAAGCGTTCTGAAGGTCCCCTAGCGTTCTGAAGGTCCCCTAGCGTTCTGAAGGTCCCCAGCGTTCTGAAGGTCCCAAGCGTTCTGAAGGTCCCAAGCGTTCTGAAGGTCCCAAGCGTTCTGAAGGTCCCAAGCGTTCTGAAGGTCCCAAGCGTTCTGAAGGTCCCAAGCGTTCTGAAGGTTCCAAGCGTTCTGAAGGTCCCCTAGTGTTCCACAGGACCCTGGTTGGAAATTGGAGGTCACAGCCCAAGCAACCCCTAGCAACCTCTGGAGGAACCCTAGAGTTCCACAGAACCCTGGTTGAGAGTGGCTATTTTTACTAATCTATTTTTCAGTATGCTTGCCATCTTGGCATGTCTTACAGTATACAGATTTCTTAGGCAAATGTTTTTTATATGAATCTGTTACAAAGTTTCTGACCTGGAGATCCTGCCAGTTAGAGCATTTCCTTTTGCTATGCCACTGCCAAATGAGTCTATCATGTGTCTTCCTCCAGTTGACTGTTGGGCTGCCTGATTCTCAGACCAGGGTTAGCCAAACATCAGATGAAACTTGAAATCCCATAATACATCCACCTCTGGAAGTCATGCCTGTAGGTTTCACCACAGTTGTGAGGGCCAAAGTTTGGCTACATCATAGACCTGAGAGATAGCCCAATGGCCAACTGCAGGAGCACACAGCAGGCTGCTAATTGAGAGGACCACCCACCCACACATGTACAGTGACAATGTGATATTTGGTGGTTTTCTATATCTTTTTCCTTCATTCATTCAAACAAAAACTGGGTTTGGCTCATCAGTCTCTCAATAGAGAAGCACTCTGGGTGGAAGCCCTTTAAGCCACTTGGGTGTTTTTTGGGAGAACACCATAGCACCTGGTTCAAACCCACACAGACCTAGGGAAAACACATAAGTTCTATGCAGATAGTGTGGCTGGTGGGACTTGAACCCAGAACTCAAGCCACACCTAACACTGGTGTTAGGTTTTGGCTTTAGGCCTCTTGTATGTTCTTGGATGTTAAGTGGACACCATAACACTTGGTGTACACCCACACAGACATAGAAAAAAAATACATAATTTCTATGCAGATAGTGCGATCTGAACCCAAAACTCAAGCCACACCTAACATTCGTGTTAGGTTTTTGGGCGGAAGTCCTTTAAGTCACTTGTATGCTCTTGGACATTAGGAGGACACCATAACAGCCACACAAACATAGGCAAAACACAAACACTTTGCAGATAGTGTGGCTGGTGGAACCCAGAACTAAAGCCATTGTCTTGATGACTAAGCTAATAGCTCTGAGGGCCACCTTAAGTCGCAGATAAAAGCAACCCACTTAGAATCAAAATGCATTGCCTTTTTTTAAAATTAATTTTCCTTTTGTGCTGTGAAAACGGTTCTCTGTTGCTGATGGTTCCTGAACTACCCGGCTCCTTAGATCCCCGTACAGATATTTTGCCTCTGGGCCATTCAGCATCAAAACATGTTATTAGTTTGCCCATGCGGGGCCTCCCCCTGTACTTAGAGCTGCGCGGCTGCCGTCTCCGAGGCTCGCTTCTCTCTTCTGGCCCGGTCCCACTTGGCCTGACCCTTGCAATAAAGTTGGTGAATTGCATCAGAGTTTCTGAAGGAGATCCTGGGGGCCCAGAGGGAGTTCTGTGTTGTTGTATGTCAGCTGCTTCTATGCTCACCGCAAACATGTACTTAGCAGCTCCAAGCTGGAGATTGAGAATGTTTTTACGGCAGGCAGGTTATTTCTACAGGTGCCTTGGTGATGGTGGAAAATAGGAAGCAGGTCTTTCATCAGATCAGGATCTCTGTGGTTTCCCCTGCGACCAGCTAGCTCCAGGACTGTCTTCTGCCTGTAAAGCTGCACTTCCCTCTGCCAGCTCCATTGCCAGTATAGCAAAATGAGATTGACCAGTTTAGGGGGAGCTGCAGCAGCAGACGTGTGTCCATGCCCATCTGTCCTCCAACGTCCATGGACACCTTTACTATCATTGGAAAAGTTTGATAGAAATAAGATTGTCTTGAATAATACCAGCAGTCTCAGATTGTAAGAATTCCGAGGTTTTTCGGTGGGGATCGGCAGATATTTTACATAGACTGCGGGACTACGGCCTCTTATTACATTATTCCATGGCATGTAACCTTCTCTTGAGAGCTACAGGGTTTGTTTTAACCTCTTTTGAATCATTGAACTCCTACAGTCTGAACTTGTTTAAATGTGGAAATATGGATTTTCTTTAGGATATGCACAAAACTTAGTGTGAAGGCATTTTCAGGGGCGTAACTAGAAATCACAGGGCCCCATAGCAATATTTTGTATGGGGCCCTGTGATTTCTAGTTACACCCACCTGATAACCCAAACAGCCCACCTGAGAGTGACCCTGCAGAGCCCATCATAGACTCTCTATAGTGGGCTTTGCAGGGTCTCAGGTGGGCTGGTCAAACCCTCTTTCCTGTAAGCCCCGATCCACTGTCCGCCTCCTCCTGCTCCACGGTTGCTGGCGGGCCCCGCCTCCTCAGTCATTGGGCCCCGCCTCCTTCGCTGCCCAGCCTCCTTTTCCGCAGCTGCTGGCTGTCATGGACTCCGCGGCAGCTGTGAGAAAGAACTGGCCTTTGCACAGATCACTGACCAGTTGTCAGTGATGTGAACAGCGGCGCGTTCCTCCTCACAGCCGCCAGTAACAGCCAGCAGCGACCCAGGCCCCCCCCCCTTTTCCCCATAGCGGCCGTCTGGATCACTATGGCAATTGTTCTGCCACTGGGCATTTTATACTTGCCTGCACTTCTGTATTTCGATATACTGATTTCCAACACACAATTGTAGATTGTCCCTCTGGTGGATGTCTGTGTATCGAAAAGTAGGGTTGCCTTAGACCACAGGGGTAGGCAACCTCAGCTCCCCAGCTGTAGTGGAATTACAAGTCCCGTGAGGCATTGCAATACTCTGACAACCAAATGCATGACTACCAGAGGCAAAGGCATGATGGGATTTTTATTTTCAACACAGCCTACCCCTAACTTGCCTGGCCGAGGGTTAGGCAGCAAAGGCAATCACTTTGTGTGCGTCAGCAGGAGGAGGTGCAAAACGGGCAGGACACGCAATCTTTGTTAAAGTAGTTCACAGCTTATAAAGGAAGGGGAACGCATTTTGGGCTTTTCGTCTGGGGTGCTTAAAGGACATTGTCCCGGTACTGTCACTTTGTAATTGAATCGGCTCTTCTACTAACGTTTCCTTATTTGACCTACTTATTTACAAGATATACAAAAATGTTTACATATGCAGAAAACTTCAGTCGGACCCTTCAGGGCGATCCGGGACGCACGGTCGTGTGCAGTTGCTGCGCGGCCCCATTGATTTCAATGGGGTTACATTGGCGCGACAATCTCATAGAAAAAGGTACATGTACCTTTTTCTGCGAAAATAATGGCACTGCCAGCGCGATAGGTGGTGTTGGGCGTTTTCGTGCACGTTTGCCGCTCGGTCACGGATTGCCATACTGCGAACCTGGCCTCAAAGTGTATCTAAGACCAAAAGTGCATTCTTCCTGTCCTAGAAGACACAGCAGGAAATGGAAGGGAATCTCTGTAATGTGACAGGATGAGCTGAGCAGAACAGGTGTCCCCCATTGGTAGATTTACATTCAATTCCTGCTCTGTTGACAACTGTATCATTTTGAATTTCCTATCACACTCTCTCTTGGTTGGTCACAAGGACAAATAGCAAGGAGGGGAATTCCACAGACTGTAATAATATCCGGACAAGTTCCTTCGCTTCTCTAGCTGCAACTAAAAAAAGAAAAAAAATCTTTTGTCTTCAGTTATTTTTCGTTATTCTTCTGCGATCTGATTGGTGTTTCCCGGTATACTTCGGGATGACTTCATAACACAAGTCATACTTGGCTTGCACACTTGTTCACATACAGCTCTCTGATTGACTCCTGCGCTGTGATACAGCTGTGTCCTATGTCGTCTCTGAATTCAGCGACTGAAGTGACCAGATGGCTCCACATTATCCACCGAGCTCCGTCTCCATCCTGCTTCCTCTCTTCTCCACCCTGATCTCTCCTTGTGCCAGGCACGAGTAGTGCGAAACGCGCAGAATTCTGCTGATCCCGTTCATTATAATCTGACTCCATCTGCTCCCCCGATCGCTGCTTGCTGGGTTTTCCTGTTCATATTTTCCCACTTTGCCTTCTGCTGTCAGAGTGCTGGCCGTTCTATCATCGCTCTCTACTGAACTCGTTGCTGGTTGAAAAGTTATTTTTCTGTATCTCCAATACCTCCCAGGGCCAGAAGTGTGGAAATAAATCAATAAATCGATAGATATACACTATATTACCTAAAGTATTGGGACGCCGGCCTTTGCACGCACATGAACTTTAATGACATCCCAACCTTAGTCCGTAGGGTTCAGTATTGAGTTGGCCCGCCCTTTGCAGCTATAACAGCTTCAACTCTTCTGGGAAGGCGTCCACAAGGTTTAGGAGTGTGTCTATGGGAATGTTGGACCATTTGTGAGGTCAGGTACTGATGTTGGAGGAGAAGGCCGGGGTCACAGTCTCCCCTCTAATTCATCCCAAAGGTGTTCTATCGGGTTGAGGTCAGGACTCTGTGCAGGCCAGTCAAGTTCCTCCACCCCAAACTCGCTCATCCATGTCTTTATGGACCTTGCTTTGTGCACTGGTGCGCAGTCATGTTGGAACAGGAAGGGGCCATCCCCAAACTGTTCCCACAAAGTTGGGAGCATTAAATTGTCCAAAATGTCTTGGTGTGCTGATGCCTTAAGAGTTCCCTTCACTGGAACTAAGGAGCCAAGCCCAACCCCTGAAAAATAATCCTCCCACACCATAATCCCCCCTCCACCAAACTTTACACTTGGCACAATGCAGTCAGGCAAGTACCGTTCCCCTGGCAACCGCCAAACCCAGACACGTCCATCGGATTGCCAGACAGAGAAGCGTGATTGGTCACTCCAGAGAACACGTCTCCACTTCTCGAGTCCAGTGGCGGCGTGCTTTACACCACGGCATCCCACGCTTTGCATCGCACTTGGTGATGTAAGGCTCGGATGCAGCTGCTCGGCCATGGAAACCCATTCCATGAAGCTCTCTACGCACTGTTGTTGTGCCAATATGAAGGCCACACCAAGTTCGGAGGTCTGCAGCTATTGACAGTTGGCGACTTCTGCGCACTGTGCGCTTCAGCATGCGCTGACCCCGCTTTGTCATGTTACGTGGCCGACCACTTCCTGGCTGAGTTGCTGTTGTTCTCAGTTGCTTCCACTTTGTTATAATACCGCTAACAGGCGACCGCGGAATATTTAGTAGCAAGGAAATTTCAGGGAACACTTGAATCCAATGATTTGGAGGGGCGTCCCAATACTTTTGGCAATATAGTGTATATAAATATAAAAATATTGCTGTGTTTTGCTCCATAGAAAGCTCATCGTTCCATTCCGTAGTGATTATTCACATGAGATTTTAGTAGGGTGGCGAATTACAGTTGAAGGACTAATTCATAGAACTGAGATTTCCTTTTTGGGGGGGGGTAGAGTTATGGCTCCCTCCAGACTGGTACATGCACCCCTGGCTGATTACCCATGTAGCACTAATTGGTAGAAGCTAAATATCTTTTTTCTATTTTTGGGAAGGTTGGGGGTTACGGTTCCCCGAAGACTAGAGCAGACACCGCAGCCTGATTTTGCTCCCGGGAAAGTCAAACTGCCAAGTCATATTTTCACCCTGGATCTCAAATGTTCCCCCAAGATAATCAGAACATCAGCCGGGGGTTTGGGTGACACGAATAAGCATGTCTATACACATGTTTTTTGGGGAAAAGATTGCCTAGCTCCCACGTCTGACCACCAGCTAATGTCTGTGCCCACCTTAAAAGCGTCATTCCACCCCAAAGTAATATTTTATTGATGAGTGGAATCTCAGACTTACCACCTGGCTTTGACTACGGAGAGGAAGTCCTTCTCTGTTTTGGGTGTTCTCACACTTCCCGTATGCAGACCTGGGAACTGGAGCATTGAAGTCTCGCTGTTGGCTTCTTCTAACTGTCCATCTTCTACCCGAAATGTCCCTTTTGGGTTGACTGGCTAGGTGATAAGATGTTGGAATGATCCTTCAAGGCTGGATTTGATTCAGTCCTATCCTTTATAGATTATCATTGCACTGCAGATGAGAGACGAGTATTGACGAGACTTCTGCTGGAGATAACGGGGTTGTTGAGCGGGGGGGATCTTACATTAAAGCAGGGACCATGAGAGGTGAATGTATCCGATTCCCAACTGCTGGCATCTGCTTCCTCTGCTACAATGATCTGCTGATGAAGTGTAAGGGCGGTGTTGGCACATTAAGCATGCGATGGTTAGCACCTCTCATCTCTTCATTGGATGGAACTTCAGCCACCTAATACAGATCTTTTAGAGGTTACAAGAGGATCACAACCAGACGAGTTCTCGTTTTCTGGCATAGGACCTGAAACACTGCTGCGGCTCATCAACTGCAGTTCAGTCATTAGTTATGAGCACAGCTGTTTTTAAAGGTAGCCTCTGAGGAACATCTATGGCCTATGTGGGGGCAGAGGAACCCAGTGGCTATTGAGCCAGCAGCACTGACGCTTGTCTTACAGAAGGGGTGACCTAGAAACCAGTAGGACGTATAGGTGTGCAGAGCAGCGCTTGGTTTTATATGAGGCTTTGGGCTAATGTCAAACTTACGATCTTGTCCCTTGTGACAGCTTGCCCCCAACAGGACCGCTGGAACATGCCAGGAGAACATTCACCTGCTTTGTATCTGTCTCTTCCTCACTGGCTATATCAGCTAGGCCCCTGGTATCGAACCTTTGGCCTAAGGGCCACATGCAGCCCCTCAGTATTTGTTATGTGGCCCATAAACTCCAGCAGTCAGAAGTGGGAGTATTGACTTGTAAATGAATTGCAATGACCGTGAACTTTTATCTGCTTTCTATGTGTCCCTTTCAACTAACTCTCAAAATGATAGGTCTTGTGTATCCTCTATGACTGGTTTCCTTTGTATTACTTTGTACATGTTTCTTTGTATCACTGTTACTTGGGAGCAGCCATGATGTTTATGTATTGATGATCCACATATCTCATCAGAGGTCTTTCTGGAAGCAGTAGACTCTCTGCAGTCTCTAATGACATGAAACACCAATGATGCTCCTGGCATGAAGAGCGTTTGTGATCTTGGGCTGCTTGGAATCATTTTTTCTTTGGAATTTATGACAAAGTATTATTTATCGACAATAATAATGTGATTTGGTGATGCTGACACATGTTCTATTGATTTTTTTTCCATCTGGCTAAAAAGCTCTTCTTTGTTCCCATGACAGGACTGTCCTCAGATTCTGCCTTCAACCCAAATCTACATCCCAGTCGGAGTGGTGAAACCTATTACGCTGACCGCCAAGAACCTCCCCCAGCCGCAGTCCGGCCAACGCAACTACGAGTGCATCTTCCACATCCCGGGGAGCGTGACCCGTGTCACCGCACTGCGCTTCAACAGCACCAGCATCCAATGTCAGAACACTTCGGTAAGAGCCTCGCGCTGCGCCGCGTGCAGAACCCCATGTAATCTCTCTCTCTACAGCGTTCCATCAGCCAATGGCGCAAATGCATTTCTGTGATCGGTCGGCAGCAGCGTTTTTTTTTGCTCCTCTTAACTCTTCAATCAGTTGCAGAGTAGGGGGTGTTATTATCATTGCTGTAACACAGCACGTATGTAATAAGAACCATGTTTGTCTTATCAGTGACAGACTGATGAAGAGCATGAGACAATTCATTAGAGACTGACAGAACCTATATCTGTAAATCACTGATAGCCAATATTCTCTATAGCAGGGGCTCAGAGGCTGAAATTACATGAGCAGAGGATTCTGGGAAACAGCCAGACAATACAGGGATGTGTATTTTCATTCCACATATGAAAAAGTGTGCGAGAGCAGCTTGTATTACCCAGGCAGATTACAGCTGAAGGTTCATCTGCGTCTATGTTGCCTTCCCTGGTTCCTCCCTCCAACCTTATCACCATGCTAATGGCATTTTTAAATGAAACCTTTCTCTTTCCATTATATATGCATATATATCTTATTTTAGACCCAATGATGTCATAACTGGGTGTCTGCAATGCAAACACATCATGGCTGGTGGAAGGGGCTGGCAGGGTGCTGTACATAGCTTCCTGAAACCACCACAGCACCCTGCCTCAGTATTACCTTTAAGAGCCCTGATGCAAGCAGTGGGCTGGCTCTTGGGAGGAGTTATGCAAATATCAAAATGCTTTGATGAGTAGATGTCAGTCTGGAGAAGTGGGTGTTCCTAAGCAGATTGTATTTGCATCACGCCACCCTAGGTAACACCCACATAGGATGCAGATCCTCTATTATTGAAAGAAATTATATCCAATGAATGGAAGGGGCGGGCCAGGGACAGTCAGGCTGGAGAGGGATCGCTAGATGATGCCAGATGTCCTCCTTCCAGGAAATGAGGGGGGCTCTATCTGACTTGCTGCAGCTTCTAATGCACATTGTGAGACGCTCAGAGTGTGCAGTGAAATCAGAGGAAGCAACATCAGTCCAGGAGAGGCGCCGGTACAACGGTGCAAGACTGGAGGGAAGGCTGAGGTTCAGCTTTTAAGTCCATTGGACTCTTTATGAGCACCTGTCACCCATTTTAAAAGTCGATGGTAACAGAAGACGTTTCTGACCTTTTATTAGGCAGAAAACCCGGACCCGTGTGCCTCTCTGAAGCCGGGACCTCACCTGGCTGCACCGTTTCCTATCAGGGTTCCCTTATCGGCCATTGAGTCAATACATGCTTCCCGGCCAATCAGGAACCAGGCAGCATGTATTGACTCGATGCTTTGCTTCCTGATTGGTCGGTAAAGGGATACTCTGATGGGAAATGGTCAGTGGACACGGGGGGATGTTAGTTAAAAATGGCTGACTGGTTTCATTGTATTAGGATAATAGAGAAATCATGGATAAGAAATCCCGGCTTTGCCATGTCACCAGTCCCAGAAGACAATTTGCCAGCGATACAAATGAAGTAGTGGAAATCCGGGCGAGATGCTTATCGCTGACTTCATTTATCCAGAGAGGAGATTTCACTGTTACTAAATGGTAACAATGATTCCAATTGTCAAAAAAAAGTATTTTATACAAACCAGGGATGCAGCGATGCCAATACTAGTATCAGTGCCAATACCGAGTGTTTGGACGAGTACTCGTACTCACCCAAATGCTCCGATGCCCAGCCCGATACCGGAACTTCCAGTATCAGGAAGCCGGGCAGCAAGTTATGAAATCCTGTCCGGCTTTCTGATTGGCCGGGAAGCCCGCTCCATGCTCCCTCATCACTTGGAGCATGGAGCCGGCTTCCCGGCCAGGGTCAGGGCTTTTCGCCATAGTTCTCCTTGGGGTAACGGGAGGACACAAACTAGCGTCCTCCCGTCACCCTAAGCTCAGTATACCGCGAGCTACAGCTCGATCTACTGAGCCGACCTGTGACAGTCTCATTGTCACAGGTCGGCTAGAACTATGAGGTGAGTGAAAAGCACTCGCCTCATAGTTCTCCTTTAATGACTCGCTGTCCAGCTTCCTGATACTGGAAGTTTTGGTATCGGGCTAGGCATCGGAGCATTTGGGCGAGTCATTTCCCCCCCGCCCCCCGCTTCCTGGTGACAAGGGAGCATGGAGCCGGCTTCCTGGCCAATCAGGAAGCCGGGCGCCCTGTAATGACTGACTGCCCGGTTTGCTGATTGGTCGAGAAGCTGGCCAATCAAGAAGCCAGGCAGCGAGTCATTACCCCTCCCTGGCTTCCTGATTGGCCAGAAAGCCGGCTCCATGCTTCCTCGTTCCCTGGTGACGAGGGAGCATGGAGACGCCTTCCTGGCTAATCAGGAAGCCGGGTGGCGAATCATTACATTAATGGGTCGTCCGGTATCGGTATTCAGTATCGGCGAGTACCGGAAAAAAAATATCGGTACTCGATAGCGAAAAACCGGTATCGGTGCATCCCCCTAATACAAACGATCATTTTCAGAATCTCGATGAATGTCGTCTACTTGTCATCTTCCCTGTAGAGAAGGAGCACCCGGCTCAATCCCTATGGAAGCAGTGAGGGTGTACTTAGTTTTTCACACACATCTTCTCCATTTTGGCTTTATGTTTGTAAAATCAATATAATCCTTCTCTGGAGGATAGGAAGACTTGGCTGTAAAGCACAGAAGAGGGGGAAAAAACAAACGCACAGTCGCAGTAAAATCTGCGGGAGGTCTTGTGCACGTCAATAAAATGGCGCCCTGCGAGCGTGGAATCCTCCCCCTTCATTGACAGTTTACGAGCTGACATTTTTTATTTGAAGGGGTGTGAGGGACGGGGGAGGTATCTGTGGCCGGCCGGCCATACGGTTCATGAGTGTTTGCAGAAATCCATATTACGTTTTATGGTTTGGCAGTAGCCGGCCATAAGGGAACGGCGAGATTTATACCTTCCAAGGCTTGTTTTACAGGTCAGCGAGTGTGTTTGTTAAATGCTTCTCAGTGAACTGGTTTAATGGACGGTTCAATCCCCGCGGTCTGTGTCTTTTCTTTCTATAATCTATATACTGTATCCTGCAGAACGCAGCAATGGAAACCCAACATTTTACGTGACTCTTTACTGAAGTTAATCAGCTTATAATTTATCTTCTCTGGTTCCTCCCCTCCCCTCCGTTTTCCTAATTTAGACCCATTGCCGTCATCACTGGGTCCCTGTCCCGTCATCACTGGGTCCCTGTCCCGTCATCACTGGGTCCCTGTCCCGTCATCAGGACTATACATAGCTTCCTGAAGACATCACAGCACCCTGCCTCAGACTCCTCTTAAGAGCCCTGATGCAAGCAGTGGGCCGGCTCTTGGGAGGAGTTATGCAAATATCAAAAAGTCTTGATGGGAGAATATCAGTCTGGCAGAGTGGGCGTTCCTAGGCAGGTTGTATTTGCATGCAGACCACTCTAGGTGACGCCCACATGTCATGGCTGGGGAGCACTAGCTCATGCTGACTTGCTGCAGATTCTAATGCACATTGTCAGAAGCTCGCAGTGTGCAGTCATATCAGAGTAAGAGGAGCCGGTACAACTGTGCGAGACTGAAGGGAAGGCCGGAGGTCAGCTTTATAAAGACCGGGAGGGGCCAAAAGGGCCCTCATGAGTGACTGCATCTGTAGGATGGGGCTTTTTTTTTAGTACATTCCTATTTGATGTAGAAGACCCCTTTATAAATAAAAGTTTATATTGTGTGTGTAGTCCGTAGGGGACCATTGGTGTTGGGTTATGAGGTCCGGCAGTCTCTGTCTGCCATGCACTGGAGTGGAAAGCAGATGCGGTTCTGCCTGTTGGAGGATCGTGCGTGCTGGGGGGATGGGGAGCTGGAAAAAGACCCTTTTCAGGGAATTTCCATGTCAAAATTTCATAGCGAGCAGAAGACGGGTCAATGAGAGCGTGAAATCCATGAGCGGAGTGCACTGCACCAACCCTCAGCAGATTCATTGTGTTTGCAAAGCTCTCCAGCCAAGAAAATCCGGATGTAATGTATTGACGGACAAGACGTCTCCCGGGACGCATGTTGTTCCAGGCTGTCCGGCAGCCGCGTCCTCTCCTCTGAATCCTCGCTCTCTCATTGCCTCGTCGGTCGCTCATCGCTGAGTCTGTTCTGATGGCTGGTGGCGCCACCCGCAGTCACCACAGCACCCACCGCAAGGGACATACCAGTAAGGAGTGCGGTAGGATTCTCCTGTCACCTGATGGCTGGTGGGGTCGTACGGCTGAGTTTCCTTACCTCGCCGGGCGCATCTGCTGACCGCCATCTCTTCACCGTCATTGGTTAGCGATCAGAAGCGCCTATCGCTTAAACCCCTTTGGTCGGAAGCTAGCCAATCAGGAAGCCGGGCGGGAAGTCATTACCCACCCCCATGCTTCCTGATTGTCCAGAAAGCCGGCTCCATGCTTCCTCGTCACCTGAGGATGAGGGGGCATGGAGGCAGCTTCCCGGGTAATCAGGAAGCCGGGCGGTGTGTACTCTTCTTTAATGGGACTTCCGGAATCGGTATTCGGTAACAGCGAGTACCGAAGAATAAATATCGGTGCATCCCTAGCATTAAGGCCAGAGACAGCCAGGCAACTAGCATTTTCAGATGAACAAGTGTCCCTAATACATTCCCATTTCCAGATCCAGAATTAGAACCTCAATGGAATTGAACCCTTTCATAGAAAAGTAATTCCCCCTCCGGTTGTTGAATTTATCTGAGAATACTTTGTTTCTATTTCTCTCCGAGCTCCAAGACACAAAAAAAACACCAATTTCTCGTCAAGACCTTGTTACTCCCCCCCCCCTCACCCCCCCTCCCTCTCTTTCTTTTCTCCCTCTCGATGCGGCCGTCACATTTATCTTGCTCGCCCGCCGCGTTTTGAAAGTGAGGAGGGAGAATCAGGAGAATTTGATAGGATCCAATTAAATTTGTGCAGATAAAATGATGATGAATTGCAGCCGGGCTCCGCAGAGACACCCTGTACGCTGCCGCCGGCCCCAGTCGAGCTCGCAAGGAGCTGAGGTCATCAGCTGCAGAGGAGAGCGAGCGCACGGATGTGTGTATGCGCACCACGCCCGCGGGAGCCGAGAGCTGCCACCAGCCCTGCGCCGGGCTCTGTGGACACCTAGAGGGTGATGCCAGGATGGGCGCTTTGTAGCGGGAGCGCGCTCCGACTTCCACGTTTTTATTTTTACCTTTTGTGACAGAATAATCCGATCACCTGCATCTGTGACGGAATAAATTGTTCCGAGCATCCTTCTATGGGTCCAGATCCCTGTCCTCGTTCGTCATAAATGCCCCCCCAGGTCTGACATGTAGATCTATGGGGTATGTGGGATATAACCACCGTTTGGATGAGGCTCTATGCGTTATTGTTTTATTTCCTGCATACATGTGTTACCTATAGTATGTGGATGTCAAGGAATGGGAGATACAGGCATGGACTTGTTTTAGTAGAGCTTTTAGACTGGTACCCCAGTAAGTATTTATCTATACAGAGAGAGAAGGGCGAACCTACCATCTGTGCAGCTGCACAAAGGCCCTCTGGCACCGTTCTTTCTATGTATCCATCAATAGATTGAGCTATCGATTCATTTATTAAATCTATCACTGGATCTGCCGATGGATCGATCTACCTTTCTATCAGTCGATGGATCGATCTACCTTCCTATCCGCCGATGGATCAATCTACCTTTCTGTCTGTAGATGGATCGATCTACCTTCCTATCCGCCGTTGGATCAATCTACCTTTCTGTCTGTAGATGGATCGATCTACCTTCCTATCCGCCGATGGATCGATCTACCTTCCTATCCGCCGATGGATCGATCTACCTTTCTGTCCGCCGATGGATCGATCTACCTTTCTGTCTGTAGATGGATCGATCTACCTTCCTATCCGCCGTTGGATCAATCTACCTTTCTGTCTGTAGATGGATCGATCTACCTTCCTATCCGCCGTTGGATCAATCTACCTTTCTGTCTCTAGATGGATCGATCTACCTTTCTGTCTGTAGATGGATCGATCTACCTTTCTATCTGTCGATGGATCGATCTACCTTTCTGTCTGTAGATGGATCGATCTACCTTTCTATCTGTCGATGGATCGATCTACCTTTCTGTCTGTCGATGGATCGATCTACCTTTCTATCTGTCGATGGATCGATCTACCTTTCTGTCTGTAGATGGATCGATCTACCTTTCTATCTGTCGATGGATAAATCTACCTTTCTTTCCGCCGGTGGCTCGATCTACCTTTCTTTCCGCCGGTGGCTCGATCTACCTTTCTTTCCGCCGGTGGCTCGATCTACCTTTCTATCTGCACGCTGCCTCGGTACTCCTCTCAAAAGCCCTCAGCCCTGATGCAAGCAGTGAGCTCTCTGGGAGGAGTTATACAAATTTTAAAATGGGTGGGTGTCAGTCTGGATGAGTGGGCGTTCCTATGTAGTCTTACATAGGAACCAGCCAAGGTAACGCTGAGCCTCCATGGTTAATGAACTGAAATCCAGTGAATGAAAGAGTCGGGTCATTGACGGTCAGGCGGGAGAAACGAGGCGGAGCTCTATCTGACTTGCTGCAGCTTCTAATGCACATTGTGAGGAGCTCGCAGTGTCATCCAAGTAAGCTGGCGCAACTTTATAAGGCCTGAGTTCAGCTTCAACTTGTCAGCCATTTTGTTTTTGCTCTCTTCCTCTCTTTTGTGTGTTCTCTCGCTCTCTCTTCCTGGTACTCTGCCTCCAGCATCACCCATAAATCCATGCTGGCACCTATCTGCTCTTTGTAACGGCATCGCAGATAAATCCTGAAATTAATTCTGGAGACACATCTGGTAAACGTGACATAAAAGCCGCTCAATCACAATAATGCATTTAATTTGTTTTTATTTTCAACTTCTGTTTTCCCCCTATTTATTAAAATGTGCCGAAAACAAGAACCCCCCCCCGTGAAGTCGGCTCTTCTCCCCGCCAACAATGAATTCATCACCATATTTAATCAGCTAAATGAATTAGTTTGCTCTTTTCACTGACGGTGGAGTAATGGGGGGTCTTTGGGTGGGATTCTCCTTAGACAGGCGCCAACAATGCATTTAAAGCCGAGCTCTAGATAAAGGAATGGGGACAGGAAGTGATAGAGAAAAATGGAGACACAGCAAGAAAAACAATTCAACCCTTTCCCACGTTTTCCGAAATGAGAGGAGACAAAGTTTTGGCCGTGAGTTCCACTTTAAAGGCGTGATTGAAATGTGTACGACATGTGACTGAGGCTCTGGATTCAACTCCTCAATGGGATATGGTTCCCAAAGAAATTGAAACAGGGCACAATGGCTCAGCACAAACCGGGTGCCCAAAAACGGGTTGGACTCCAAGGTTTGGTATCCACGTGTAAAAAGTCCAATGAGAGCGCCAGACCGAAGACCTGGGAGTCCAAAATCGTTTAAAACCGTACTCATTCACAACAAGACACTGTAAAACATCCAACACGTTTCGGTGCTGCAAGGATCTCCCCACTTCTTCAGGGCTCAAATATTATGTATGCTTTTGGATGACTCATAATGGCACAATCACAGCTATTGGAAAATAAAACATGGAATATGCCCGGGAGTAAAATAGTATCAGATCCAGTGTAACAACAGTAGACTATGCCCGTGGAACATGCATTAAAACGGCCTCTTGTCGCCTTAATCAGAAATCCTTATGACAACACAGGAGCAAAGTTGGTAGGCAGGGATAGAGTGTTGTCACCCTATAACAGAAAGTGCCTAAACAAAGAACCTTGATGGCAGGATCACCAAAGTTTATTTGATTGAAAGCTGCAGATTTAGGGCTCATGCACGTGGGAGCCTAGGGGCATACAGTTGCAGTGTATTTCACCACCTATGGGTGCCATAGGTGCTGCATACAACTGCCCATTAAAATCAATAGGCGGGCATCTGCTGGTCCTCGCATAAACATGCACATGCATTTGGATGTACAACCCCAGGTGCACACAGTTTGCATCCAGGTTCGAATACCCGTCTACAGCCATTGATTTGCATGGGCAGCTTGTACGCAGCACCTATGGCTCCCTGTACAGCGAATACACCCCAATTATATGTTGTACCACCCCAAACGCAGACAGTTTGCATCCAGGATCATTCACCCGTCTACAGTCATTGATTTCTATAGGCAGCTGTACGCAGCACCTATGGCTCCCAGGAGGGGGAATAAGCCCCAATTACAGGTTGTACCACCCCAGACGCCCGTGTGCATGAGCCCATAAAGAGAATGACTTTGACATGTTAAAGGTTATATGAGATTTTATGAATCGCTTGTCAAAGTGCTTTAAAGGAGAACTATGGGGTTAAGACTTTTCCACATAGTTCTCCTTAGGGTAACGGGAGGGCACAAACTAGCGTCCTCCCGTCACCCTAGGCTCAGTATACCGCGAGCTGTAGCTCGCGGTATACTGAGATGCCGCAGCTGAAGCGGATCCCGACAATTGTGCCGGGATCCGCCCAGCTGCGTAACTGACAGCTGGCTCTGCCTATCTAGAGGCAGAGCCAGTTGTACCCGCCCCCCTCCCCCGTCCGTCCAGTCAGCGCTGGCGGATCGGAGGGGGGAGGGGGGAATCCAGCCCCTCCCCTGTCACGGCAGAGAGCCGTGACAGGATCGAGAGGTGAGCGAACGCCGCTATGTGTTCAATCACCTCCCGATCTACTGAGCTGACCTGTGACAGTCTCATTGTCACAGGTCGGCTAGAACTATGAGGTGAGTGAAAAGCACCCCCCACCCTTCATAGTTCTCCTTTAAGTATTTTTCTACAGTCAGAGCTCCAGTCTTGGTAAAATGATAACATTGTAACAACATATTAGATACAAATTATAGTTGGTGTAGTTTTTTTTTTTTTTTTACATCAGTACCACCCTATGATCTCATTGTCTTGCTTTGTACAGAATGCATGCTTGCATCTGATTGGCCGTTGATAGCATCTTCTCAGACATGTCCATGTTTGTGGCTTTCACGGCTAGAATCTTCCCATATTACAGAAGCCATTGAGATGATGACATGCGGAGATACTGAGATGATGACGGAGATGATATTTTGCGGATTTCCACTGATAACATTTGCTGTCTCAATAGAAATCAATGTAGAAAAGGATGGAGTTGGTTTTAATGAATCAATCCCCCCCCCCCCTTCCCCCACCTTCAATTCATTTAATTTTCCCCTGCTGTCCCAA
>NW_017306403.1:547355-570879 GCF_000935625.1 Nanorana parkeri | reverse complement strand
CCCCCATTTTCAATTCATTTAATTTGCCCCGGCTGTCCCAATTTCCTTTGCTCATCATGTCGTGGTTAAGTGCTTTATTTTTTTGAGATAACATACTATACTTAATGTCTCCATCTTACTGATGATTAGTGTATTCAGGTATCGAATATTGTTTTGTTTGCTTCCAGCCGTTAATGGAAGGGAGAATTTCCTGTAAAAACTGCTTGTAGTAAGGCAGATTCTCCGGAGACCATCTGAAATATTTACCGGAGCATTTATGAGGGTCGATGCTGCAGTGACCTCTGCTGAGCAGTTACAAACCTCCGGCGATCCTCCCGTTTGGTGGGCTGAGTCCGTATGAAAGGCACAAAAAACTGCTTTTGGCTCATTATAACATCCACTAGAAAGTAGATGCGGATGAGACTTTCCTTCCATTGCTATTGCAGATGCAGATTTTAGATGCTCCCTCTAGTGGTCCTCATTAGATGACGGAATGGGATTTGCATCCCTGCCTAAAGCACCTACTCTGGGCAGCATAAAAAAAATGGCCCTTGCAGTGGGGCCCTTCCGTACCGCAAGGGTTAAAGGCTCGTTCGATCTCGGGGTAGAGGAATTAGGTTAAGTACCTACCAATTTCATTGCACGACAGGCTTCCACCACACTGTGCCTCCGGTCACCAGAAGCCTCTTCTCTCCGGAGCTCTGGTCGGCGGTCACACTTTGACATCACATTCAATGCACTACCAACAATCCTGCATTGTACATGAGGGCGGCAAGGGCCCTTAGAGTGGGACGTATCTGCCAATTAACAGTGCAGGTCGGGTGAAAGTGTAGAGACTTTCCAATATCTCTGTGAAAGTTGAAGACCTATTTAAAGGGTAAGGACACTTTCACTCAAAGTGCACTGATCTATTGCATCCATAGACTTCTACGCGGCCGTGTTCCGAGACTGGAGACGGTCTAATAGAAGTAGACGCGTGCGATTCATTTCATTCCGAATCAAAATTTGTACGCATTTTCTGAAATTCGGGCATTTCTGAATCCCAATGCATCGGAATGTGTCTGAATACGAATTTCTGTTTCCGAATTTCAGATCCCGTCCCAATTTCGTTCAAAAACGAAACTGAATCGGACATGTGACTTTTCTGGCCAATCAGATGTGTCTGAATATGAATTTTCATTAAAGGAGAACTATGGGGTCAGTGCCATATACAGTATATACATATAATACTAAAGCTGAATCTCCTAGACCCGAATGGCATTCAGGATCCAAATTGCATTGGGGAGCTCCCGAATGCTATTCAGGACTGGGAGCCTCAGCTTCAGTAATATACAGTATGTATATGGCTCCCCCCAGACCTGAATTGCATTGGGGAGCTCCCGAATGCCGTTCGGGTCTGGGGGATTCAGCTTTAGTATTAATACCTGTATATGGTTTTCTGTGGTAGTCGCAACAAATATTCGCTCGTAAATCTGAAAATAAAAATTGTAATTTCGTCCGAAACCCCGAACCGCATTGGATTTCAGACCTGCATCCCAAAATAACGAAACAACCGAATCTAATTTTTCTGCAGCTAACATGTTTGAATAGAAGTCTATGGGGTTGCATTGCACCACTGGATATAAAAGCGGAACCGCAGGTATCAGATCACGTTAAGTATATATCTGTGGTGCGGGGAGGGGGGGGGCAGTTTGGTTAGCTCAGGGTAGAGGGGCTATAAAGACAAGGACACTTTGGGTTAAATCGCCCTTTTCCTTTAAGTTGTACAAAACGCTTACCATGTGACTCTGGACGCACCGCGTTCCCGGAAAGATCTGGAAGTCTTTCTTTTATCCTATTTGATGGACATTAGCCACGGTGAGGGCGGCTCTGGTTCTCTTTAAGCAGACCAGATTTGATATATCTTTGAAAGTGAAAGTTGCTAATGACGGCCATCTGTGGGATAAGCCGCGGGCCATGCGACTGATGTGTTTTCTGGAGGCAGGGAGAGTCGCTGCGAGTGATCTCATGGAAAGGTCACAGCGGTTAACCTGGAGAGTGGCACACCATCCCCGGTGCTGACGTCATCGATCTGGAGCAGATGTGGACTCTCCGGCAAGGGCGTAGCCGTCATTCCTGCCGATGTGCCGCTCCGTGACTCTGCAGGCTTTGCCCGTTTTTGTTTCCAAGTTCGTTAGTCAAGATGTTTTGAATATTTTTGCATTCTCGTTAGGAATTTCAGCCAACTGTTGAAGTACAGAGCAGCTGCAGTGCATTATACAGATTGAGCTGAGCGAACTCTGACCCTAACACAGTTGCAGCGTTTGCTGGATCGCATTAGCAGGTCACAGTTTGGTTTTACTTCTTGCCTGGAAATTGGTCAGTCGACCCAAAGCTGATATTTCAGTGTTTGGTGAATCCTGGAGAGTTAAACCTGCCTTGCACATTATGAGGGGGCCCCCACCATCCCTATGCTGAGTTCCCGGGTCTGCACACCTGTCGTGCCCATTATGAGGGTCCTCCACCATCCCCATCCTGAGTTCCTGGGTCTGCACACCTGTCGTGCCCATTATGAGGGTCCCCCACCATCCCCATGCTGAGGTCCTGGGGTCTGCACACTTCCTGTGCCCATTATGAGGGGCTCTCATCATCCCTACACTGAGTTCCCAGGTGTGCACACTTGCCATGCCCATTATGAAGGCCTCCTATCACCCATATACTGAGTTCCCATGTCTGCACAACCCCTGTGTCCATTATGAGGGGCTCCCATCATCCCTGCCCTGATTTCCTGGGTCTATACACCTGGCATGCCCATTATGAGGGGCTCCCCTCATCCCTTCACTGAGTTCCCATGTCTGCACACCTGCCATGCCTATTATGAAAGCCTCCTATCCATATACTGAGTTCCCATGTCTGCACACCCCCTGTGCCCATTTTGAGGGGCTCCCATCATCTATATTCTAATTTCCTAGGTTTGCACATCTACTCTGCCCATTATGAGGGGTTCCCACCCTCCCTACACAGAGTTCATGGGTCTGTACACCTGCTATGCCCATTATGAGGGGCTCATCATCTCTGCAATTATTTATTTGCTCTGTACACCTCCCATGCCCATTGTGATAGACTCCTGTCATTCCTACACCAAGTTCCGAGGTCTGTACTCCTGCCATGCTCATTATGAGGGGCTCCCATGATACCGGCACTGAGTTCCCAGGTCTGTACACCTGCTATACCCATTATGAGGGGCTCCTGTCTTTCCTACACCAAGTTCCCAGTTCTGCACACTTGCAGTGCCCATCCTAAGGGGCTCCAGTTCCTGGGAGTCCACACCTGCTGTGCCCATTATGAGGGTCTCCCATCATCCCTGCTAGACTTCATGAATATTTTATTCTTTAAGGAAAATGTATCCGGTTGACCTGCAGCACAGGAAGGTGAGCAATGACACCTTAAATGATTGGCACCGCGTCACCCCCACCCATGTAAACTGCCTCGCCGCACACAATTACGCATGCCAAGTTCTCTGCTGCAGCGTTAATTAATGCCCCGCCCGCAAGAGACTTTTAACGTTTGGGCTTGAAACGCCATATTGCGGTCATTAAGAGATCTGTATCGGACATATATGAGCGCATAGAAAGCACTGTGTCATTTTTGGGGGGTGCAAAAGTGGCATTTTGACATAACTGGCCGCAATTCAGGGTGTAACAATTGGCAGCGGTAATAGCGGGAGCACACGAGGGTGTCATTTTCATGCATCTCAGTATCCTGCTTTTATCCAGACGCTTCTCTCTCCAGCCTGCTCACGGGTTCAGGTGCTCTGCACACCGCTCGCATCTCTGCGTTAATCCGCTCGCATTGCCGTGTCAGCCGCCGGGGCAATCCCCTGCTTCTGGTCGGGAGGAGGGGGGGGATCCTAATCTCATTTGCTGCCACAGACAATACAGCAGGAAGCCACAACTGCAGGATTTGCTTTGACCTCCCGGCCCGCGCCGTCTCTTTCCAAGTCATTCGCAGCATCATTATCTCCGAATTACGGCTTGTCGCCTTTTAATATGGGGAGGGGGTGCCGGCTCCCAATGCGGGACTGACTGCTCAGGCGGCGACGGGTTAAAGGACGGCATCAAAAATAAGCGGCGGCGTAAGAACCGCACGAAATGAGAAAAGGTTTCTTTTGGCATTGTGGCCGCCAAAGCCGCGCGCTTAAATTTTACCAATAAACCGTCGTCGTAAATCATTCCGGTAATAAATAATAAAGCAGAATGAAGCTGTATCCCCTGAGCCGCCACCGTGCTCCGGGCCGGGAGTTACTCCGGGCATAAAAACCGCCTTCAGTTCCCCCGAAATCAGGAAGTCGTTTTTCACTCCTGCCAGCGCGATGACCTGAAATGCACCTCTGCACACCAGCTAAAATTTGAAATCAGACTTCTGGTCGGAGTGGTGTTGTTTGTAAACCAACTGGCGGAATAAGCTTACTAAAGCTCTTTGTTGGTGTCAGTATATTGCAGCTTTATGCTTTTGGGTTGGACGAGGGAGATGCCGAAATGAGCGTTAAGTAGCCCGGCCACCTCCGGCCTTCCGAAGATCTCTTGTAGATGAGTACAGCCTGTCCTGCAGAACACAGTCTTATTGATCCGTCTTCATTTCCCAATGCAACCCGCTGAGCCACCCAGAGCAGCCAATCAGCTGTTGTGATGGCTCGTCCTGTCTGGCCAAAGAGTGAAAACTGAACTCCAGGCACACAAAGCTTCATCTAAATATATTCCTCAATATCCACAGAGCCTATAAATTCACTTGTATGCCTTTACAAACACCGATATTACCTTGTACTGTGCTGTACATAGCCTGAGCAGAGCCGTGGGAGGGGCCCAGCTGTCTCCACCCACTACAGGCTGCCTACAGAAAACTACAGGAGGGGGCGGAGACTAGAGAAGTCACCCTGCACAAGGAAAGAGACTGGCAGTGATTGGTCTTTATTACACTAGGGGGTGGAGACAAGACCAGTCACCCTGCACAAGGAGAGAGATCAGCAATGATTGGTCTTTATTACAGGAGGGGGCGGAGACTAGACCAGTCACCCTGCACAAGGAGATAAAGCAGCAGTGACCGGTCTTTATTACAGGAGGGGGCGGAGACGAGACCAGTCACCCTGCACAAGGAGAGAGCAGCAATGATTGGTCCTTATTACAGGAGGGGGCGGAGACGGGACCAGTCACCCTGCACAAGGAGCGAGAACATCAGTGACCAGTCTTTATTACAGGAGGGGGAGGAGACCAGACCAGTCACCCTGCAAAAGGAGAGAGTAGCAGTGACCGGTCTTTATTACAGGAAGCTCCAAGTTTTGCACAGATCTGGAAGATTTCTTCTCCTTGAGTTGGACTTGAAGGCTTATTGGCTGTTGCTTTCTTCTGTTGCCAGTTTGCTTTTGAAGTCGAAAGCCTTGCACCCGTCATCCTGATCCCCGCTTCACTTCATAGTGAACCACAGAACCTGAGCAGGAGGTCAGGGGGACATGCATGTTCTGGTGACAACTAAAAGAGGCTTTCTCTCACTTCCTGTTGTTTCTCCAGGACAGGAAGTGGAGGGAAATCTCCCCTACACAGTCACAGACGGCAAGAAATAGTGTTTCACCATTCTGTTCTGAATCCAAAAACCACATATATTTATTAGGTACATTGTAACACGTTTATGTTTTTCCTTTGCAGCAAGAAATCTTTCTCTGCGGTATCAAACACCCTCACGGACTATGTATCTTCCACCCTTCCTCTGCGCATGTTTGCCCCATCTCATGCAGGAGAAGAGCAAGAAAAGCTTTACATAGCACCCAATAGGAGGAGTGTCCCCGTGCTGGAACATCGCGCAAATGTTTTTGCTCCCGGTTCAGGACGCCATTTTTTGTGAAGTCATTACTGGGTTATGTCATCTCTCGGTTTTCCATAAAATGGTCCCGGTGTGATCCCCGCCCCGGGCGCCTCGAGAAAGTCATTACTTCCCCTCTCACCCTTTTATCTTCCATCTTCCTCTCCTTTTGGATGTTTAATTTCCATTTGTAGCCGTCAGTCAGCATTTGAAGCCATCTCAATGCTGTAAATGCAACAGGCCGTTTATCTCTGCGCTGTGACACATTGGTTGGGGGGGGTGGGGGGCGGGGGCGGGGGCGTTGTAGTCTCAGCGTGGCCCCCACAATGCTCTGTGCTCCACGTTGACTCATCCAGTATAACAGGACTAATAATCGGAGGCCTTTTCAAGGGGCTCGCCATAAATGAGTGCTGCGGGGGGGTCAGAGGTCGTTGGTATCTCGCTGCATCTGAAGTGATGTCATACGGTATAAAGCCGGCAATTTATATTTGTCTGCGCCGCTTTTAACTCCCACCTGGAGTGTCCGCATTCATCATGTGTGTGTGTGTGTTCCAGGATGGGATGAGATAAAAGAGGACCTGTCGCTTGTTAGAGAAACATGTCACAGAGATCCGCTGAATGGAGATCATCTCATCAGTGCTTGGTAATTGTTTCCAGGTTTGTAATACATGTATGTATGTGGGCGGAGTCATATCAGCTCATTTACATGCACACGCTCTGCATACACCTTAAGGTTTTTCTTCAGCTATTACCAAAACAAAGCGTTTTGTTTTGGTAATAGCAACCTATGTCAGTTTTTTAGACATTCAAGGTATAGGCAAAGGACAGTGACCCCCCCATTCCCCCAGCTTATTTGGGGAGCAATGGGTTGGGAAAAATGCCCCTTACATTGGGGGTCAGTGGGAAGAATGCTCCTTACATTGGAGGTCAGTGGGAAAAATGCTCCTTACATTGGTGGCCAGTGGGAAGAATGCTCCTTACATTGGGGGTCAGTGGGAAGAATTTCCCTTACACTGGTGTTTAATAGAGAAAGTCCTCATTACATTGGTGGTCAGTGGGAAGAATGCTCCTTACATTGGTGGTCAGTGGGAAGATTGCCCCTTATAATGGTGGTCAGTGGGAAGAATGCCCCTTATAATGGTGGTCAGTGGGAAGAATGCCCCTTATAATGGTGGTCAGTGGGAAGAATGCCCCTTATAATGGTGGTCAGTGGGAAGAATGCCCCTTATAATAGAATGCTCCTTACATTGGTGGTCAGTGGGAAGAATGCTCCTTACATTGGTGGTCAGTGGGAAGAATGCTCCTTACATTGGTGGTCAGTGGGAAGAATGTCCCTTACATTGGTGGTCAGTGGGTAGAATTGCCCCTTACATTGGTGGTCAGTGGGAGAATGCCCCTTATAATGGTGGTCAGTGGGTAGAATTGCCCCCTTTATAGATATCTAAAAAGATAATTGGCGTCATTGGTAACTTATCTGAGAGGCAGAATCTGCGCCGTTACCCCTAGTAATGGAGGAATCCCGGTTGATGAAGGTCTACATGGTATGGCTGCTCATTTCTTTCAGCACATACTGCCACATACCGGAACACGCGTGTCTTATGAAGAATCATCATGGAAATGCCGTGTACAAAAATGTGGCAAAGTAATTCTCAGCTAAATGTTATTTTTATCCTGTTTTTATGACTTTTAGGATGTTTTTTATCTCTTGCTTATGACTTTCTGGTTGCTCTTGTCTTGCAGTATAACTACGAGGGGAATGACATCAGCGACCTACCTGTCAATCTGTCCGTGGTCTGGAACGGCCATTTTGTCATTGACAATCCTCAGAACATACAAGGTGAGAGTCATTTGAGTGTCAAAAATTAGTCTCTGTTGCCCATAGCAACCGCTGTATTTTTTCCATTTATTACCCGCCCTGACAGCGGAATTTGATTGGTCCCAGTGAGTAACACAGACAGGTCCTCTTTCAGACACTTTGATTCAGGAGGCCCGGTGTGCATGCTAACCAAGCCAAGTTTTTGCCGTTCTTCCTTCCAGCGTTTTGAGCTATTGGATTTGATCTTGCATGCCGCGGCTCGGTGTTCGTAATGCATTGCTAATTAGCACCGGCACGTCATTAATTCTTGTGCGCCACACGGGCGAGTATTGACTGTCTGGTTTGTTTGCGCAGCCCACCTGTACAAGTGTTCAGCCCTGCGGGAGAGCTGCGGACTGTGTCTGAAATCCGATCCACACTTCGAGTGCGGCTGGTGCGTCAGCGAGAAGAAGTGCACCCTGCGCCAGAACTGCCCCATGTATGAGAGCCCGTGGATGCACGCCAGCACGCCGCAGAGCCGCTGCACCGACCCCAAGATCACCAAGGTAAGGGATATGTGATACCGGAAGGTATTGTAGCTTTGATTTGATGTAGTTGCATTTTGAATTTGTGCAGTCTGTGGGGGATGGGGTGAGCCCCTGTGGGCGTCCAGCGCCTCGTCCATGAGGATGACCCGATTTCGGGGCTTGGGGGTAGTGCGCCCCATACTTGTACTTTGAATTGACATGTCTACTTTCATGTATAGCATTGAGGGATGGTGCATTTTTCCACCCTGTTCGCTCTAGGCCCGAGGGTCAGTCTCAGCTGCTCAGCTCTCGGGTATAGGCCGAGTAGTGATGCTGCTTCGCTTTAGCCTGCAGTACCAACATAAATATTGGGGGGCAGCTGAGTTACAGTAAGTGATAGCATGAAAACCTGTATCCGGCAGGATTTAAAAGTGGAATTCCAGAAAAAGGTGTATATATAGGGTTTTTTATTTACATAGAAAATACCAGGTGGGGGAAGGAACTAGGGATGCACCGATGCTGTCTTTTCGGTATCGAGTGCTAGTACCAATATTTTGCTGTCGGTACTTACCGGTGCTTCCGCTGGCATGGAGACGGCTTCCCGGGCAATGAGGAAGCCGGGCGGCGAGTAATGACCCGCCTGATTGGCTGAGAAGCCAGCTCCATGCTGATTGGCTGGGAAGACAGCTTTCCAGGCAATCAGCATGGAGACAGCTGTTCGGCCGGCTCCATGCTAATTGGTCAGGAATGAATTGGCTTTCACAGCCAATCAGCATGGAGCCGGCTTCCCAGCCAATCAGGAAGCAGGGAGGCGAGTCATACACACATGTAAGGCTTGCACTGAAATACACACATGTGAGGCTTGCACTGAAATACACACATGTAAGGCTTGCATACAATACACACATGTAAGGCTTGCACTGAAATACACACATGTAAGGCTTGCACTGAAATACACATATGTAAGGCTTGCACTGAAATACACATATGTAAGGCTTGCACTGAAATACACACATGTAAGGCTTGCACTGAAATACACACATGTAAGGCTTGCACTGAAATACACACATGTAAGGCTTGCACTGAAATACACATATGTAAGGATGCAGTTATGAATACAGAGCTACATTCCAGTGTGTCTTTTATAACGTTTTAGCTTTGCTCTGCCCTAAAAAGGTTGCAATTGATATTTAAATGTTTCATCCTTATTGGGGTGTGTCTGGGACCGGGCTATATTGTATTATATTGATTGCTTGTGGAAGCATTTATCCTCGTGCAGGGCTTATACCCCATTGTACCCAGCACACCGGTGATGCCCACGCAGAGCCCTTTCCCTCCTAAGCTCCTCCCCTTCCCACAGCTTACAGAGCAGGCAATCCCACCATAACTCTGATTTCAGCTGAAGCCGAAAGATGAAGACAACTGAAAAATATTTATCATTTGAAAGGATATGAAAGGCAATTATAGATCTCCTTTATATTCCTATGTATGTACGTGCGCTCGGACTCTTAAGTTCCCACCTCAGTGCGCCCGCACGCCTTGATAAACTCCGTGCTTTGTGATCTCACCCCAGTAATGGCCACCTTTGGGAATGGCTGACCCGGGCAGCCTCCCACCGTCAGTAATATTGGAGGGAATGGATCAGACGGAGATGAGACGGCCAGCAAACGTCTGCGGCTTATGCCAAACGCGGCGAAGATCAATGCCATCTTCCTCCCTGTGATCCTCTCCTCTCACCTCTCCGCTTGTGCGGATCTGACAGCGCAGGGCGGCGGTTTTTTATTTTTTAGATGAGGTGTTTGTTGTTTTATTTAAAGGTTCCCCTGTGAAACCAATTAGAGGAGAGCTGTGTATGAAGACATGTCTGTGCTACAGGCTCGGGTGATAGGAGGAGGTAGACGCTGGGTACTGCTCATCACACCCCACACAAACTGGGGCCAACCCTCTTAAGTGCCATAAGAAGCAGAAGCCGGGTGATTGCTCCATTCTCTTCTATGGCAGGAACTTGCATCCGAAGCGGCTTGCCAGGTTTATAGCATTTTGATCGCACTCGTGCCGCATACATCAATCAGAGCCCATGTGAAGAGGCCAAACTGCATTGGTGCTAGGTTTACATACAGAACATCATCCAAGTACATATTTGTGATCTGTCCTGTCTGCCAAATTGTTTGTAATTCTGTCCAGCCACCCTTACGATTTACATAACCCTACCAGACAGGTCAGCAATAGAGCTTTGGACCAGAGACAGGAGGGGGATAGGATGCTCAATCCAGATTTTGCAGGCAGCTCTCTTTCAGCCAACCCTTAAGGGTCCCTGGAGTAATCTAAAGAATGCATGAAGGGTGAGAGCACCAAGGGTATACAAGACCAGTCACCCTGCACAAGGAGAGGGAGCAGCAGTGAGCGGTCTTTATTACAGGAGGGGGCGGAGACCAGACCAGTCACCCTGCACAAGGAGAGAGCAGCAGCAGTGACCGGTCTTTATTACAGGAGGGGGCGGAGACAAGACCAGTCACCCTGCACAAGGAGAGAGCAGCAGCAGTGACCGGTCTTAATTACAGGAGGGGGCGGAGACAAGACCAGTCACCCTGCACAAGGAGAGAGCAGCAGCAGTGACCGGTCTTTATTACAGGAAGTTCCAAGTCTCACATTGGAATACTGCACAAATCTGGAACAAATAAACAAAGCTCACCAAGATTCAAGGAAGAATACACATGACTCTTGTATGAGGACAATATTTGCTTATCCCGGAGTTCAGCTTTAAGTAAGGGGCAGAGGTAATTCAGTGGCACAGAGCAGAAGTACACGACATGCTGCCCATGCCCTGCGTACTTTGAAGTATTTTTGGGCGTGCATACTTACATTGGCACACCGAGGATCCACAACTGCTTAAAGGAGAACTATGAGGTCAGGGCTTTTCCCCATATTTCTCCTAAAGGGAACGGGAGGACACAAATTTGCGTCCTCCCGTCACCCCAGGCTCAGTATACCGCGAGCTGCAGCTCCCGGTATACTGAGACGACACTGCTGAAGCGGATCCCGACAATTATGCCGGGATCCGCCCAGCTGCGTGACTGACAGCTGGCTCTGCCTATCTAGAGGCAGAGCCCGCTGTACCTGCCCCCTCCCCCGTCCGTTCCACCAGTCAGTGCTGGAGGATCGGAGCGGGGAGGGGGGAATCCAGCCCCTCCCCTGTCACGCCAGAGAGCCGTGAGAGGATCGAGAGGTGATCGAACGCCGGGATGTGTTCGCTCACCTCCCGATCTACTGAGCCGACCTATGACAGTCTCCTTGTCACAGGTCGGCTAGAACTATGAGGTGAGTGAAAAGCAGAGTTCTCCTTTAATCTCCATGCTTGCTGTGGGTCCGTGCCTCCAGAGTATTGTAGCCAGACAACTAGCATTTTCAGAAGGCTGCCAGCAATGGCCTCCACATTTCCTGCAGCCAGCAAACATGCATCTAAATACATTTAGCGGGTCCTGCGCGAATTGTCATCACGGTGACACAAGTAGATTCTGTGCGAAGTCGGCAGGTCTCTCCGAGAAAGTTTTCAAGAAAAAAAAGATTCTGTAAACTTAATGAAAGCTGTCCCCTTATAAATTCCTCTTCCTCTTCCTGTCTCCCAGCGGCAAATCAGTAACGAGACCCATAATTCCCCAGAATGAGATTGTGCAGACGGGCACCCAGGCTCATTGATCCCATTTAGTGCCCGCAGGTGTGTGTGGAGCGACGGCCCGCTCCGGAGGCAAAGCAAGCTCCGCTGTGAGATTTCCCGTAATTAGCTTGTTATTGGCGTTGGCGAGCCGCCTTCCCATTCGCTCATCAGTCATAATGCCGCTTTTGTCAGCGCACACCTGTCCAGCTTATTGAAAATAATCTTGCTAAATGGATCTCATCACGCGGCCATGGAGTGAGACGGTCGCTTTGGGCGAGGTACAAGGGAGGCGCGAGGACTCGGGGCCCTTTTCTGGACTCGCGTTAAGTGCCCCACTGAAGTGGAAACTTTGTAGTCGCGTTATGTTTGCGTTGTGGCCTCTTAAAAGTTGAAAGGAGAACTACGGGCAAAATCAGCAATTACATATACGATGCAGTCTATCATTTGCATCTGCACAGCAGCTTTTCTTTTTCTCGGTGCCCCTTGTAGCATTCAATGCCTGTGGTTCCTGCCAGGAGATCTGTGGATTTCTCTCTCCCAGGCCAAGCTGTCCAGTGAAGGGCACAGTTGAAGAGACTGGAACGAACCATAGAACACTGCCGGGGGTGCTTACAACAGTCGGCTTTTAGACCACTGCAAATGCTTTAAAAGGTGTTTGCTAGAGTTCGGCTTTCATTTTCTCATACTTAAAAGAGAACTATGAGAACTACGAGGTCAGTGTTTCCCCCCATAGTTCTCTTAAGGGTCACGGAAGGACATAAACTAGCGTCCCCCGTGATCCAAAGCTCAGTATATCGCGAGCTACAGCTTGTGATATACTGAGACCGCCGCAGCCGCGACGGATACCAACAATGCTGTCGGGATCCACCCAGCTGGCTGATTGACAACGGGCTCTGCCTATCTAGAGGCAGACCCAGCTGTACCCGCCCCCGTCCGTTCCTCCAGTCAGCGCGGGAGGATCAGAGAGGGGAGGGGGGGGGGGAATCCCTGCGGGGAGCCGTGACTGACCGTCACCGCTCTCTGCAGGGAGATGATCGAGAAGTTAGCGAGCGACGGTATGTGTTCGCTCACTTCCCGATCTATTGAGCCGACGTGTGACAGCTTCATTGTCACATGTTGTCTCGGAACTATGAGGATAAGTGAAAATCACTCCCCTCGTAGTTCTCCTTTTAAAGTCTGGAATCTGTGAAAATCAAATACGTACCCTCCAGAAAAATCAGTTACCACTGCAGTGGGGCTTCCCTTGCACTGCAAGGGTTAAGTGCTCCTTTTGTCTAAGGAGCTTGAATAAAGCAAATATTATTCTTATCTGATCCTCGGTTGCGCAGTGGTCAGCACTCTCCTCTCTCCGCCTCCGCTACAGTTATGGGATGTCCATGGTCAATAGACCTGCATAGAACGTGATGATGTCGGCGGTCCTTAGACCTGCCAGAGCCCAGGGGAGAAGAAGCTGCGGGGACCGGTCTTGCAGCCCAGAGGGAGCCAACAGGACCGAAGATCAAATAAGTTATACGGCTTTATTTTAGTCCTTATGGATTCTGGGATGGCTCAGTCACCAGGAAATAATTGTTTGCTGTATAAAGATTAAACATGATCAGGATCAATGAATAGTGGGGGGGAGGTTTCTTATTTTGCCCATATTTCCAACTAAACATCTTCATTTGGGAAAGGAAAAGTTTTGGTCTTCCTAATATTTGTAAATGAATGCACACATACACTGAGTGGCCAGATTATTATGACCACCCCATCAGTACTTCGTTGGGCCGCCTCGTGACTCCACAAGATGATGAAAGGTGATGCGAGGAATCTGACACTGCACTGTTGCCCTTCTGTTGTCTTGTACCAGTCTTGCCCCTCCCCCGTTCCGCCCTAACATTGACTAGTCGCTGGCGGCCACAATTCTCACGTTCAGACCCAGATTTTCCGCTGACAGTCCGGTCTTTAAACACTTTAACAACAGCTGCTCTTGAACATGTAACGAATTCTGCTGTTTTGCTGATACTCGCTCCATGGCCCCGAGCGCCAACAATCATCCCACGTTCAAAGGCTGTTACATCGCGTTGTTTCCCCGTATCTTCAGAAACAAATCACTTCTACTGTCGTGGTAACCAACCCGCTCCCCTATTTATAATGGTCTGGCCCTCTAGCAACTTCAGCGCCAAATTATAGCTAATTAGCCTACAAACGTCAGGTGGTCATAATAATCTGGCCACTCAGTGTATATGTATTCTTCTATATACAGAAATTGCCTTGCCGGCTCAGGCAGCAGCAGTGCGTAGCGGCTGGTTGTGCTTGCAGCCGCCCTTTGTACAGCGGCGCAGGCAGTTCTGAAGTCGTAATGCTCCCGCTGTGTGCGCTTTCTTACCGCAGGCTGCTGTGTTTTGTACGGTAATGTCAGCAGGCAGGGGGGCTCTTTGTAAATCCGCACACATTCCTGTCGAGTTTGAACAGCAAAGCGAAAACGCAGTCGTTTAGGCCGGGGGAACCAGAGCGAAAAACGCCTTCGCTTTAGAAGGCCCAACCGGACCAGGTCCATGAATATTTCACCGTCGCTGTAACGTGTGATGTGAACATGCCAACAAGGGAATAGCTGCCGAGTCTGGGCCAAAACTTTGATCAGCGAGTGTGCGTAGGAAGCAAAACCGGCACTTTTTTTTTATATATAATTATATATTTATTGTCGTTATTGGCATTTACTAATCGGAAATGATTCCTCCGGCGGGTTCCCCACATTCTGACTTCTTAAGGTCCAAATGGCTGTTTTGTTGGCATTTCATGGAAAATGTTTTAAAAAAATGATCCTTTTTATAAAGCTGCTCTGGGCATTGTCTCTAAACTGATGCAGCAAAAGTCTATTTTTCTGAAGTTTGCAAAGACTTCCAGCTGTTCAAAATGACCGGAATATCTGTAATAAATAAGTCAAGGCAACTGGGCTTGCTGGACTTTTCTTGAAGACGTTTCACTGGTCATCCAACCAGCTTTCTCAATTCAGAATGACTTGTACAAAAAATGATCTGGGAATAAATATGGTGATGTCGCTCCAATCCACATAATCTGTTAGTAGATAATAGACACCGTACAGCTGTTCATGCATATTGTGGTTTTCTTTCAGCTCTTTCCTGAAACCGGCCCCAGGCAAGGAGGGACCCGACTCACCATCATCGGGGAGAACCTCGGCCTGAGGTTTGAAGACATCCGGGTCGGTGTGAGGGTCGGGCAAGTCATGTGTGTCCCCTTAGAAAGTGACTACATCAGTGCGGAGCAGTAAGTATCACCTCGGGGGGGAGGGAATGTGTTTTTTGGCAAGCAGGGTTCCAGACCAGAAAAATACTTCATGTCTCATTTTGTCTGGTGTGGAATTGGTGTGAACCTGCCCTGAGATCAATCTGCCTTGGGCTTCACAGTGAGGCAACACCCCGTGACCTCTGGCCAATATGTTCCTCTATCTTCTGTACATTCCTATCCCTACAATCCAATACTCCCCCTTACCTTCCCTCCCTTTTGTTTTCCTTCGCCCCCTTTTAATTCATACATATATACTCTATCGCTATCTTTCCTTCACTGCCTACCTCCTGCCTGTGGTCTCCATCCCTAACCTAGCCTCTTTTATGATCTCCTATCCTTCCAATGCTAAGCACTCACCCACCTTCTCCCTACCTAGATCACATACTACTTCTTCCTCCTCCTCTGACTACGGCCAATGCCCCTATCTGAAATCCACACTACATTCTAACCTACAATCACCCCATTCACCTACATGAGGGGGGAACACACCATGTACCCTGACACACCATACCAACACACCATGTACTCTGCTATGGTACAGGTCTGTCCTAATGCACTACGAGACACCATGTGACACCGGTACAAGGACCAACATACTTTAATGATCATTTATTCACTTTGTTGCTTGGTATAGTAACCCGACATTTGAAGTACCCAATAAACGTTTTTGTTTACTAGGCCTTTTAATGCTTGACTGCATCTAAAATCTTCAATAAAAAGTTACGGAAGAAACATCTGGGCTCAAATATGGTCCCAGTGAAGGATCTGATAGCCATAATCTGGTAGCCCCGGCTTCTCTGAGCAATTACATGTATTGGAACTCCATGAATTTATTGCTCAGTGTGTCATCAGAGGGTGCTTGGGATTCTACCGGCATGTCAGGGTATTGACGGCTCACTGTCTGTTGGGTGCCACTGGCATTGAAAACAAGATGGTGCCGAGCTGTGACTTGCTGGGCTTCATATGCGCTGATGAGGAGAAGACTTTGGAGGCAGTTGATATGTTTGCACAGGGGTGCTGCATTTATATAAACACTGAAATAAAATGATCACTGTCTTCTTCCAGGATTGTGTGCGAGATTGGTGAGGCCAGGAGCATGCAGGCCCGGGAAGCCACTGTGGAAGTCTGTGTCAGAGATTGCTCCAAGGATTACATGACCACTGCTCCAAAATCGTTCACCTTTGTGGTAGGTTACCATCCAGGTATCTAACAGCTAAAAACGCCCCGTGTTTCACTGAGCAGCTGTAACTTGTATATTTCATATTCTTTTGGCAGACCCCTCATTTTAAAGGTGTGACCCCTGCTCGTGGCCCACTGTCTGGAGGTACATGGATTACCATTGAGGGAATCTACCTAAACGCTGGCAGTGATGTGTCTGTGGACATTGGAGGACGACCCTGCATCTTTTCATGGTAAGGCCACGTGGGACTGGTCAACCTGTGTTATTGCAACAGTTCATTCTGCTGGCTGGTGGTGCATGTCAGGAGTTCAAGATCCAATGTTGGCCATTCGCAGGCCAGTGTGGGACTTCTAGATCCACAGTTAGCCATTCACAAGCCTGTTTGGGACTTTTAGATCCAATGTTGGACATTCACAGGCCAGTGTGGGACTTCTAGATCCAATGTTGGACATTCACAGGCCAGTGTGGGACTTCTAGATCCAATGTTGGACATTTACAGGCCAGTGTGGGACTTCTAGATCCAATGTTGGCCATTCACAGGCTAGTTTTCCAGCAACTTCGGCCAGCTATCTATCTCAAAACACACAAAAAAGGAACAAGACAACCTGTTGCACAGCAGGGATGGTGATAGGTTGCTGTAGTCTGTTTCCTTTATACTCAAAATGGCTAGACAATAACCTCGTGTGTTTGGCCTCCATAATGGCTGAAGAGGGTAAATATTGTTTATTTGGTGCTTTACTTGGTGGCTAAGTGGTTATCAATTTGCTGGAGTTGAGTTCCTAGCAAGACCAGCATCTGCATGGGGTTTGTATGTTCTTTCTATTTCTTTGTAGGTATATTTAAGGTGTTCCAGTTTTCTTCCATAACCCAGAAATATACTAGAAGGTTATTTGTCCTGAGGATTCTATGCACATTAGTTGTACTGTGTGTGGAGGGGACATAAGAGTGTAAGCTCCTCTGGTGCAGAGACTGATGTGACTGTCTCTGTGTTCTGTGTACAGCACTGCAGAATGTAAAAGCTATATATATGTATAACAATGATGTGTGACTGTGGTGGGACATTAGAGTGTAAGCTCCTCTGGTTCAGATACTGATGTGACTGACTCGTCATTCATGTACAGCACTGCGGAATAAGTTGGCGCTTTGTAGCTACTTAGGTAGGCTGGTCAGGTTTGATAATACAGCTGAACACAAAGTACAAGTGAACCCAAAAGCAAAGACGGAGCAGTTTTGCATCAAAGCAGCATGGCCTTTCTAGTCTCGTCCCAAGAGCTTACACTCAGGAGATAAAACACACTTGTCCCTATACAGCAAACTCCTGAAGCCTTTGCCGGGGAGCAGAAGCCGCCGAGCCCCATCGGGGAGACGTTCCGCCGGCAGACGGTTTTGTCTGGCAGCCGTGGGTTTCAGTGTTTTGCCGTGTGCCCGCAGGCTGCTTCTGCCGCTCTCGCTTCTTCCTCTGCCTTCCATAAGATTTCGGGTGCATAATTTCTAGATTACCAATGATAATGGAGCAGGTCTTTAAATATTTTCCTGTGGTAATTGGTGGTTATCAGCGCTAATAGCTGCTGTTTGCCGGGTGAGCATCTGATACAGACTGAACAGGCTTTTTATACCTCGGCTATTTTTCCCAAATGTTTCCCAGCCGCCTGGTAGAAAGCCGCGTCTGACACGGCGCAGAATGCGCTTCCGGTGCCCGTGTGCGCTGCCTGTGAAACGAATGCCATTTAAAGGGGTCCCTGCCTTGTTTCTTGAGGACTTGACCCTTTTGTTCAGGTTCTTTTTAAAGTCCAACCCCAGCCTTCCGTTCAGTCTTGCACAGCTGTACCGGCTCCTCTCCTGGACTGAAATGACTTCCTCTGATGTCACTGCACACTGCGAGCTTCTCACGATGTGCATTAGAAGCTGCAGCAAGTCAGATAGAGCTCCGCCTCATTTCCTCTCTGGAGGAGACTTAAACTGCTTCTAGTTTGCATAGTCGAAACACATATAGGAGACTCGTGCCTATAGCAATCCCCCCGCTGTCCCTGTGCGATATGGCCGCATAGAATAAAGAGGATTTCAACTCTTCTGCAAAGGCCATGCCCTGTTAACCTACCCGCATGTGAAGTGTAGGAGGAAATCGGAGGACCCAGTAGAAACCCACACAAGCACAGGGAGAACATGCAAACTCCATGCAGATAGTAATTTGAACAGCCTTGATGGAAGCAGAATCCATTCTGATTGGCTCCTGCATGCTCTATGGTTATATGGGAGGGAGAAAGTCACGGAGCCAAAAACATGTTCTATAAAGACGTAATGTTTTTATTTTAATGTTTATTCCGGGTTTTTTTTCCTTTCTTAGGAGAACGGCCAAAGAGATTCGCTGCAAAACCCCGCAGGGCCAAATTCCATCCAGTGCAGAAATTGAGATCCACATCAATCGCGCGGTGCTGCGCAACCCCGAGGTGAAGTACAATTACACGGAGGACCCCACGGTGCAGAAGATCGAACCTGAGTGGAGCATCACCAGGTAATATACACAGCTTATCACAATGACCGCGGAGGTCTCCGATCTCTCCCGATGAGTCAACATTGAATTGGAACTTCACGGCAAATGGATGAATACATGTGTGGGAGGCGTTTTATCTACCAAAGGATATGTAATCCTCTCCAGTCCTGAGATTTACACAGCTCTGGCACTCGGCACAGCTCTGAGACCTCATTTTACTTTGCTGTAGTTCAATAAGTCTTGTCCCTTCTCCGGCCTGTGATTGGACAGTAAAGGAGAAGCAATAGACTGATGAGCTCATCTGTCACATCCTCCTATCAGCACGTTCCTTAGTGGCACACTGCAGTACAGCTGATTGGCTCATTGAGCTGCCTCTCCCTCCCTCCATCTGAGCTCTGCTGTACAGTTTATGTATTAAAGCGGACCTTTACATTCAAAAATCAAATTCTACCAATGCATCCCCCTCTATGTGTGATGATTAATAATAACAGAGACATGTCAGGTGATTGCGAAATACTTACACTTGCAGAGCATTCACTTCGTGCTTTGAAAGGGCAAAATGACTTCAGTTTGGCGCAGCAATGCGCACTGGGATTGTCTTGTCAAAAGCAGAGCATTGCTGGGAAATCTCATCTGTAATCTCACGAGATCTCAGGGAAAGGCATTTTCCTCCCCTGAGATGATGTGCATGGTCACATGTCTAGTCACATGTGCCAGTAATCCAGGAAGTAAAAGGAGAGCTAATAATCTGCCCTTAGTAAGCATGGCCACTGTCAGAAGACTGGGGAAGAAAAGAGAACTAAGGAATACAAAGCCGGCAATGATCATGAAGTATGTGTCTGTAGATTGCCATCACTAAACATTTCTAGAGGTGCGTTTGTTGTTATTTTACAGATATGGGGAAAGGTTCCGCTTTATGATTACAGAGCTGCACACATTCTGTCTGGAGTTTAGCTTTAAGCTGTGTTTTTCCTTTTCAGTGGTGGGACTCCGCTGACTGTAACCGGACTGAACCTGGCAACTATTAGGGAGCCGAAGATCCGCGCCAAGTACAGCGACGTGGAGCGTGAAAACGTGAGTGTTAAGCAGAGACCGATAGAAGTGTGTTAGGAGGTCCGATAGAGGCGTGATGGGATATTAGAGTATCGGTAGCCCCCTCATTATACTGTCCACAGTATATTTGTAGAACATTTTGTGCCTTTTCTTTTTTTTATTACATTGTATTTCAATGAAAATAACCGGCGATCATGACCAGTGATCTACTCTTGCTTCTTAGCGGTAGCAACGATCCGGAGGCTCATCTACCCCCCTGTAGCGTTGCCACTGCTTGTGCGCATGCTTCATAAAAGCCATGTCTATGGCTTCCTCTCCCTTGCTCTTTCATGATTGGAACAGCCTGGGCGGTGGGCGGGACCAGTCTGCCCTGCTGGGAATTAGTGGCAGGAGGAAGCGCTGTCAATCAAACATACCCGCCCAGTCAGGTGGTGCTGCTGGTGACGTAGGCAGCTGGGAGCCTGACGGGGCCAGTAAGAGATCTTGATTGACAGCGGACTCCTCCCATCACAGCAGGGCAGGCCAGTCCCACTATTGTCCTGGCCGTTCGGATCAGAGAAGAAGCCATGCGGTCACGTGACCTGGGACAAAAGCATGGAATAAAGGTATTTAGAAGCATTTATTTGTATACACTGCTCTATAATTTGATTTGGGATTTCCCAACTTAGATTTGTAGAAAGGCCCTTTTAGGTTTACAACCACCTTGTCTTTTTCCCCGTCTAGAACTGTACGGTTTATAACGACACCACCATGGTGTGTCTGGCCCCTTCCATCGACAACTCCCTGAGAACTCCGCCGGAATTCGGAGAAAAGCCAGACGAGATCGGCTTCATCATGGACAACGTCCAGGCGCTGCTCATCGTGAACATGACCAGCTTCACCTACTATGCCGACCCCGTGTTCGAGCCCCTCAGTCCATCCGGGAACCTGGAACTGAAGCCCAGCTCTCCTCTGATCATCAAAGTGAGTGAGGGTCACTGTGCAATTACCGGGGTTCCCCTCTCCTTCGATTTCCTGTAGCCGCAGAGTGTCTAAAACTACATTTTTGCTTTTTTTTGTTCTTCCTCAGGGTCGTAATATATTACCAGCCGTACCCGGGAACTTCCGCCTCAACTATACAGTGCTGATCGGCGACACCCCATGTGCGCTAACTGTCTCTGAGACGCAGCTTCTGTGCGAATCGCCAAACCTTACGGGGCAGCACAAAGTCACGGTACGTATACTGTCCTCTACACAGCAACACGTCGCATCCATTGCCAAGTATGTAATCATCTGCATATAAACTGATATTTTTGGTGCGCGCGAACCCAAAACTGACTTGGGACCTGCAGCATTTCCCCACCAGATCTAAAGCCTTTGCCAAGTGCCACCTGTAATCTCCATACACTGCTCTGGACGATGCATCCAATAGGAAGAGCTTAGGTAGCAGGTGGGGGGAGTTAGGAACTCAGGTGCAGAATTCTCATTATGGAGTCACAAAAGGCCAGGTTAAAGTTTTGGCATCTACTCAAGCTAACATATCGGTTTTGAATGGACTTGACCTTAAGCCCTGGTTCACACCTAGGCGTATTGCATATGCGCGTCTGTCCCGCGTTTTTTTTTACCGCGATGCGCGGTAAACAAAATCGCGCAACAAGCGGGCATTTCCGAGGGCTACTTGGCTGTATCCCAATGGAAACGCGCAACAAAAATGGCCCAAAGTAGTACCTGTACCTTTTTCAGGCGTGGGCCGTTTTGTAGCGCGTTAGGGACGGGCTGAAATACGCCAAGGTGTGAACCAGACCCATTGAATACAATGGGATTTAGATGTTTGAGCGTTTTGTAGAGCGTTCGTCTAGCGTAGAACGCGCTACAAAACGTTCTGGTGTGAACGAGGGCTTAAACATTTCAATAGTCGCTTGCAGGAGATCAGACTCATCTTTTAGGTCTGTGACCTTTTTTCCTATTACCTTTTCAGATCAAAGCTGGAGGCTTCGAATTCTCACCCGGCACTCTGCAGATCTATTCCGACAGCCTCCTGACCCTTCCGGCAATCATCGGCATCGGTGGAGGCGGCGGGCTCCTCTTGCTAATCATCATCATCGTCCTGATCGCCTACAAGCGCAAGTCCAGGGACGCGGACCGCACCCTGAAACGCCTGCAGCTGCAGATGGACAATCTGGAGTCACGTGTGGCCCTGGAATGCAAGGAAGGTAAGACATGGAAAATACTATGTGTCTTAATGATAATGCTCCAGACAAAAATGTGTAGAGGTCAGCCACAGGCTCTCCAGCCTTCTCCCCTCCAGGCATACAAACATATAAGCCGCACTCCGCTGTATTTCATTAGAGACCGGCCACAAGCTTTATTGATGGCAGTTTAGGTCAGAGATAAGCGGCGCCATACCGAAAGGTGAAACAGTCCAACGATGCCTTTTAATTCACAAACCAAAATGGCCGACGTGTTTCAGGGACAACACTATTCATTCATCAGGGCTTTGAACGGGATAAGGATTTGGTTGGACTCAAAGATACAATAACCAAATGGATCTCTACATATGATTTAATATAAAGATCTCATGGAATTGTGATTAGCAACAGCAGAAGCTTCTGTCTGATAGAGGGAGTGTTGGTGCCAAAGCGCGTTGATTGCTTCTTGATCAAATTGTGAATTAAAGGCACCTTTGGACTTCTTCCACCTTCGGTTTGGCGCCCTTTATTTCTAAGCATTAAGTCAGTTCTGTGTACCCTGTTTTTTTTTCGGGGCTGCCTTGCCAAAACCAGTGAGCTTATTTGCAAACTTCCTGCATCCGAGCCATCTGCATAAGCACAGAAACCCCAGTGCCTCTTGAGTATGTTTCTTTAGGACAGGGGTGCCCATTAGGTAGATGGTGATCTAGTAGTAGTTCTCAAAGCTGATGCTGGTAGATCGGGAAGGGTGTGAATGGCGGCCCCTTTATTCTATTTTGGTATATTTATTTAGCTGTGCACACATGATTACCTATCAGCCTGAGTCTGCTCAGCCGAGCTTCCTGACACCTTTCTGGTGGATTCTGGTGTTTGAAGTGCTATGTATTACATCAAAGAATATTAGTTTACACAGCCTGTTGCAAAATACAGCAAGGTGAGCCGGGAGGGACAGCCAGGGGAGAGAGCGAGGAGAGATAGCCAGGAGAGAGAGCGAGGAGAGACAGCCAGGGGAGAGAGCGAGGGAGTTTTTTTCGTTGGTAGATCTCATGTAGCTCGTCATTTGAAAAGTAGATCTTAACACAAAAATTGTGGGCACCCCTGCTTTAGGAGACTAGGTCAGAAAAACATTCTCTCCCTCCATCAAACCTGACTCCTCCCACTGGCACGTTTCGCCCAATTGGCTTACACATAGCCATGTTGGGTGAGTAAGCCCATTGGGCGACACGTGTGAGGGAGTGGAGTCACGTCTGACCTAATCAGGCAAAGGAATGAAAGGAGTATGGTGCGTGTGCCTTCTGTGTGCAGCCAAATGGATAAACCAAAGCCTGGCCTGGAAATTTGTACCCTCGTCATGTGCGCCCAGACACACGTTTACTAAAAGAACCCGCACATTCCCCAAAACCGTCCTCCTCCAGCGATGGTTTTACAAGCCATTCGGGCAGATGTTCCGGCTTGTCTACACTTGCCGGGTTTCATCTCGCACAATATGGCCGCGTAGCTTTTCAATCGCTGAAGTCAAACCATCTCCCCGTTTCCCCCCCCCCCCCCCACTCCCTTCT
>NW_017306403.1:546303-547198 GCF_000935625.1 Nanorana parkeri | reverse complement strand
CCCCCCTCCATCCCTTCTTATGTCCCCTCTCCCCCGCACTCGTGCATCAGATTGTACTTTGTCAGCTTGAACTGCTTACGATGGTTTGTAGCTCAGCTTCTTCATTTGGTACATCTGGCATCAAAGTCCGTTCCTCGGGGATTCGGGTTCAGGATACAATATACTAATAGGCAGCATTTAAACGATGACTTCCTTCCATTTATAACTTCAGTCCTCTGAGGTGGACCAAACACGGGGTGTTTTTTTCTCCAATGTTAGCCGAAGAAAAAGGGAGAAGTCGAGGCAGAGAAAACGCGGGGTGTCTCATTACTCGGAGGAAATGTGGGCGAGAAACTAGGACAGGGGAGCCTGTGAAGTCTCTTGCAGCGAGAGCCTAATTGCCCATTATTTGTCTAACCGTAACGAAAGGGTCGCAACCCTGCCAACTGCCAGGGGCCCGGGTGGTGGGGAACAAAGCTGGCACTGCGAAGGAGATTAAACAAAAAATCCCCCAATATATAGAAATCTATATATATAAATAAATGTGCCTCCTCCAGAAGAGCTATAGATAGCGGGAGCGACAAGGAAGCTGCTGGGAAGATTTCACCAAGTCCACACGGATGTAATTGAATTTCTCTCTCAGATGTATGGCTCCCGAGCCAGGAGCTGTCACAGTTTTACCTTTTATGTTTCCCTGAACAGAAGAAATGTATCGGCTGTTGAGGAACTACTAGACCCAGCATGCCTTGCCAGGCAGACTGGTCACTTTGCAGGTTATGGAGGTTTGGTCATAAAAGTAATGCCCCACCATAATAAAGCGAGCAATAGGCATGGAAGCTGCGGGCACACAGTTACATTTTCTGATGAGATACATATACGGGAGCTGTTTAACCTGCCAAAGGATTTGTATTTGTTC
>NW_017306403.1:542483-546200 GCF_000935625.1 Nanorana parkeri | reverse complement strand
ATGCGCTCTCTCTCCTATCAGCAGGCTTCTTTTTTTAAAGGAGACCTGTCATGAGAGATTCTAGGAGGCAGCCATTGCTGACTACTCCTTATGATGTGATGCTAGTTGCCTGGCCACCATGCAAAGGCATTATGTTCAAGTCTTCCCGAATCATTGACTTGGGACAAGTATAGAGATAAGGAATTCTGGCATTCATTTATATTATGTTTGTTCCAGGTCTATCACAATAGTACTGATGCCAGATGCAGCCAGCAAGTATTATGTATAAGAAGTCCATCAATCACCCCCCCCCAATCTGTTGTGACAAGCTCCCTTTGAGCTTGTCACTGGTGGTAGCCAAAGCATGGCTTGTGTGGTGGGTCCAGAATCATCTAATTTGTAGAATTACACTTTGTCCCTAGTGGATCATACCATTAAAACTGTCAAACTCCTAGCCATAGCCGGATTCTCAGACCCCCACCCCAGCCTGGTAAATGGTCATCTTTCCCTCTATTGACTTGGTCCCAGTGTTAGACTGGCAGCAATGCACAAAGCCTTGATTGGCTCCGAGCATTAAAAGAGAACTATGAGGGGGTGCTTTTCACTCACCTCATAGTTCTAGCCGACCTGTGACAATGAGACTGTCACAGGTCGGCTCAGTAGAACTGGAGGTGAGCGAACACATACCGGCGTTCGCTTACCTCTCGATCCTGTCACGGCTCTCTGCCGTGACAGGGGAGGGGCTGGATTCCCCCCTCCCCGCTCCGATAGCGATGACTGGCGGAACGGATGGGGGAGGGGGCGGGTACAGCTGGCTCTGCCTCTAGATAGGCAGAGCCAGCTGTCACTCACGCAGCTGGGCGGATCCCGACGTCTAAGGCCCCGTTCACATTGAGCGGTTCGCAAATAGCGCGTTTGTCGCGCGATTTGCATTTTGCGCGATATCGCGTAAATGCTTGTGTTGAGCAAGCTTGAATCGCGGCTAAATCCGCTCCAAAAAGGGTCCAGCTGTAGCAACGCACGACCAGCGACAGCAGGACCCTTTGCCCCATTGAGAAGCATTGGAGAGCGATATCGCGCGGTAAATTGCTGCGATATCGCGGGAATTACCGCGCGATAAATCGCTCAATATGAACGGGGCCTAAGTCGGGATCCGCTCCGGCTGTGGCGTCTCAGTATACCGCGAGCTGTAGCTCGCGGTATACTGAGCTTAGGGTAACGGGAGGACGCTAGTTTGTGTCCTCCCGTTACCCTAAGGAGAACTAAGGGTGAAAAGCCCTGACCTCATAGTTCTCCTTTAACCCTCCATCTTCAACCTGAAGTCACGATGTTCGGAGGAACGCTTTAATATAACCAAATTTCCATCTGAAAAGTCCCGTGTCTGATAGACATTCCCCTTTTGTATCGGGAAATGGCACCGTTTCAGCCGCTGAACTGTGAAATGCCGCGCTCCCGAACGTAAGCGGCGTCCTTTAAAAATGTATGCATTAACATCCCGCAAATTAGAAGCCACCGAAGTGAGGACAGCCGTACACAGGTGTAATAAAGTAGCGGATTTATGAGGAATACCGAAGGTTAATCGGCGCCAAAAATATATTTAATCAGTTCGCTCTGTCCTTGCGTGAACCAGACGCTTTTACAGCAACTGCAGGATTGTGGCGCGCACAGAGCAGACCGCGGCACGAAGCGCGTGTAAGCGAGACCGTTAATCGCAGTTCTGATCTTTAGATGCCTTTACAGCCGAAAATGACTATTCAAAAGGAAGACGCGGCCCCCTGCTGCCCCGCCGCTGCCGGCATGTTCTCAGGATTATGTTATTAGAGGAGGAGCGCTAACCCGCCTCCTTTTATCTCCGATCAGAGCCCTAGATTATCGACGTATCGGGCGAAACGGTTTGTCTTCACAAAATACAGTCCGGCAGATAGGAATCTTCAGATGACCGGCAATCCAGAGAGGAGTTTTGTTCTCATTACAGCAGGAAGGAAATTATTTAAAGCCTTGGTTCTCAACTGGTGGGTCGTGACCTAAAAGTGAGTCGCAAGCCCGTGTTCAGTGGGTCGCCGCGTGACTTCCACTTTTCTAGGCGAGAGGCTCCTCAGCCTCCCCCATAGCGAAGGACTGTCAGTTCTCATGCCAAGCAGCCATTCAAAATATGCTGCCTGGTGTCGGGTGTCAGCTTGAGGTAGGATGGGATAGGTCCATGGCCGTGAGGGAGCTCCATCCATACGTCCATTGTTTACAGCTCCCTCACGTGTCCTGTAGAGGTGCCTGGACCGGAGTGACATCACATCCTGGCTCCCGGCACCTCTACAGGGCACGCAAGGGAGATGTACCAGCAATGCACATATGGATGGAGCTCCGTCACAGCACAGCAGCCCACACCAGACCCCAGGCTGCGGACCCACTCCAGTTCTCGTATGGTATGGAGACTGGGTGGACTAGACTAGAAAAAAGACTAGTACAGTGTGTTAATTGCGTAGTACCGTGCGATTAACACACTGTAACACACAATTGCACCTACCGTGCATTCTGGTGTGGGAGGTGTGTTGCGTGGCCACTCATTTGAATGGTACCCCAAACGCACCTCCTACCCACAGATCGTACGCGCGGTACCCTAATGTCGTGCGTTCCATTGCAGTGCAGACTTGGGTTGCGACTTAATGACCAAAGACAAATCTTGGTCCCGATTTTACACGGGTTGGGAACCTATATATAATGTTGGGGGGTTTTAAGTCATTTTCAGGCCTAAAATGTGGAATGTAACATGGGTGCAAAAAATGAAAAAAGGGCCTCAGTCATGAAGGGGTTAAAGAAGGTTTCAAACGCTGGGCAATTATACCCAAATTATAAACTCTATCGGTTACATTTATTATGTGTTGTACGATGTTGGCACAAGCTTTTTATGATCATTAATCAATGATAGGTGATTGTTAGACTCGCAATCTCCACTTTTATGTTGTTCTGGCAGTGCTGCCTTATTTCTCAGGGTAGGGTGTGTGTGCTGTTATTTAGTTGTATTCTCTTCCTGACGGAGCGTACATGCCAGTCTGTGGAGGCTTACCTGTCGACTGCTCAAACTCAGGAGGAAGATCAAACAAATACTCTTTCGTTTTTAATGCATCTCATCTTTTCATATGTATATAGTCCTGGCAACATATTGGTAAGGAAAGTTTATCAGCACTGAGCCCAGGCAGGAGATAGCATGACCTTGCAGCCTGACACCTCTTCTCTGACAGGGAAAGAATACAAGTTAACAATCAAAAGTTAGCAAAGCTTTGAGACTTACAGCTACAGCTGTTCTTTAAGTTAAAGCTTCTAGAGTCAGAAAACTGGTTATTGGTTCCCCGCAAAGCAGATCTGTCAGCCATTTTAAACTTTTAAAACTAAAGTTCTGCCTTAGAGCAGCCACGGCAGGGTGCCTGTTACATTTGTTAGCTAGAAAAAGATGCTTTTGTGTGCCCCTCTGATCTTGGTTTCCCTTTTTGTTAAGAGCTTGACTTTGCTAAGTTTTGGACTAGCAAAGTGAAACCAGATTCAAAGAGGTGCACAGAGGAGGTAACAAAGGTTCTGTTGCAGGCTGCTTGTGGTGAGTGCCCTCAGGCAGGACTTTGAAAGGTTCAAACAGGTTCTCTTTAAAGTGTCCTTTGTACTAACTAAAAATATTCGATTGGCTGGATGCCATGAAGCATCTACAGCTCTTCACAGGTGACCCTGACCCCTCCCCCCCCCCCCTGGGTG
>NW_017306403.1:495382-542185 GCF_000935625.1 Nanorana parkeri | reverse complement strand
CCCCCCCCCACATTGGTTGCTGTATTTCCTTCAAGGGAACCTATCATGTGAGATGCATGTGGGCTGCCATTGCTGATTTCCTTCAGGATATTCCAGCTTCACTGGCTGTAACATTAATCTCCGGCTTCAGTACTCCAAGCCACCTGACCCACAGCAGCCCTTTTTGTTTTGGATCAGTGACCCAGCGAGTGCCAAAGCCAGAGACAGCCAGCCAGATAGCATTTTCAGAAGGCAATTATCCTCAGTAGCCCCCATTTTTTTTTACCATCACATCTTCCATTAACTTTACATGTCTTCTCTCTTCCTGTAGCCTTTGCCGAGCTGCAGACTGACATCCACGAGCTGACCAATGACCTGGACGGAGCCGGCATCCCCTTCCTGGACTATCGCACCTACGCCATGCGCGTCCTCTTCCCCGGCATCGAAGACCACCCTGTGCTAAAGGAGATGGAGGTAGGCACCGCAGCATTGTTGTACAGAGCCCGCACCCGCTATACGTTCCTTGGCTAAGTGTCAGGAAACGGATGAATGCAAGAAGAATGGGCACGTGTCTAATCTGGGAGCTTGGCTCATACATCGTGCTCATTACACCGCTATTGTTCAGCAGGGGGAAGAAACAAGAGCACCACAATTGCTGTCTCCCCCCCCTCTGAGGCTGCCCAATGACTTCCAGATCTCTCATTGATATTGTCAGGTGTTGATAAATCCGCCTGTCGACTCTTCAATCAGCAGACCCAACGTCAATTTCATGACTGATTTTGGCAAACCCCGGGGCTCGGTTAGTCACACGACCGCATTGAATCTCTAAGGGGCCCATTAATAACCCTGTGCAGCTTTTCCCCTTCGCACGCCCCTGGCCATTGCTGGAAGTACTCCACACTGCGCCAGCATTTTATTTTATAACGTGCACAGCAAGGTGTGGAGGCTCCGGATGTCCAGCGGTGTGATCTCTGCGTAACACTGCGACAGTACTAGTATATAGGCACTGTCATGTGACACACTTTTGCAGCCAGATTGGGCTAACACCTACTTCTGTTACATGTTCCCATTCACGTAGCATAACTTTAAAAAACATATTTCAAGTGCTGCTTTTCTTTTTAGTTGCTGGAAAATCTTAGTTGGCCTTTTACGTCCATGTAATGTTACGGAGGGGGCTGGGACGTTAGGTTTACCATAAGTAACCCTCTCTGGCATATCTCATTATAATAATTTTTGGATATGATGCGTGAATGGGAACACATTAAACATCTATAGTGGGGGGTTTCTCCGCTTTGACTGCAAAGGGTTGAATGCTGGTTAAGTGTAGCGGTGGAGGAATAAGCTGTAGTTCTTACCTTATCCCTCGCTCCCCCAGGCTTTCAACCTAGTTGTATGACCTGCCCGCCAGAAGCCTCTTCTCTAACGTGCTCCAGCTAACGGACGCACTCTGACATCATCACATAAAGTGCAGGACCAGCACTTCTGTATTGTGTGTGAGGATGGTGAGGGCCAAAGGTGAGAGCACCAGAAGCCTCCATGCTTGAAAAATAGCCTTTTTTTTTCTATGCCGGAGTTTGGATCGCCGGAGTAAAATAATTACTGTAATATGTAAATCTAAGCTCTACATTACCACAGCCGGTCACAATACACCTATACGTGTCTATGCAGCTCTGAGGCCCAGCACTGTCCTTACACAGCAAAGAGAGAACAATAGTGCATTGTTCAGAAAATTCCTATCGTGGCTGATAAACTGGCATTTCTGCCTCTCGCCGTGCACATGTTTCCTCTGACAGCCTGACTACCACTTATAATTGTAATGATAATTTTTTTTTCACGTTAATGAACTGGCGCTGCAGAGTTTAAAGTTGGTGAAATTTATTGCTAGCAGGGTTTATATGACTATTTAAAAAGAGGATGCCATTTCATTTTTTATGCAACAAAAACTCAGCATCTAATTTACGCCGAGCGCTGTAAATTATAGGGAAACGGCTGCAAAAGTGATAATTTACAACGGCGGAAAATGTCATTTTTCTGGAGAAGATGGAGGATTTTTCTTCAATGCAGGCTTTTAGGGCGGTATTTATGGCCGTGGCAGCGACAGCCAGACTCGGAGGCGGCAGGAGCCCTGCAGTTGTTGTTGGACTACAGTTCTCAGCATGCTGCGAGTGACTCGTATTGTATGATCTTTCCTTAAAGCAGAACTCCAACTCAGGGGGAATACAGTGTTATTGTCAAGGTGCTTCCTTACCTTGTGCAAAATTGCTCCCCGTTTTTAAAGTCCGTTTTTACTCGTCATTCTCTCACAAACGTTTCCCTTTTGCCTCCTTTTTATTGTATGTTCCGGGTATGTTCTCCACTACATCCAATGGTGACCCACCCATAGCCACTGATTGACAGCAATGTTCCCCCATGCTGTGCCATGATATTGAACATAAAATTGCTGTAAGACCCACTGCTGGTCGCACTGGAAAATGAGCACTTTCAGCATCAGAAGGTCTCGTTCTTTCCTCCTGATTAGTCGAATCCTCACGTGAGCACAGGACTGGGCAGAAGCAAGCTTTTAATGGCTGTTTATCTGAGCACCAGCCACATCCATGACCTTCACGTTCGTGCATCCCCATGGAATCGTGACGAATGACGTTCAGATTTCCTACTGGGTATGAAGGAACATGTGATGGCGCTGGGCCAGTTTGAAATGTGCTGGAAAATTGCTTATTTTAACTTCCTTTGGCTGCTCAGCAACTACAAGGCCCACCATGCGGCAACAGGTGGTCATCAGCCTTCAGAGTGCAGGCAGAAATGTGTTTGTGATAAGACGTATGCAGATGTATTTGATATATTACCGTGTTCAGTATTTGCCCCTGATTCTTGGCGTAGTGTAAGCCGGTCCCCCAGCTGAACAGGATGTCGCTGGAACCGCAACTTTATTAAACATTCTTGCAGTATTCTATTACAATTCCCAATTGTGGAGGTCAGGCCCTTTGAGAACCTGGACATGCTTGCACTTTATATAAAAATTGAGCACATTTGTTTTTGTTTAAGACATTTTGGAAATATTGGTAAGTTTCGTTTAGAGTGTTGAAGCTCTGATTGGTTGCAGGTTGAATTAGACCGGCGGCTGTTATAATTGGCTGCAGGTTGGATCAAACCAGCCATAAACAGCCTGATTCTGCGCCGTCCTGTGCTGGTGAGGATTAGGCTAATCAGAAGGAAATAACGAGAACTTCTGATGCTGAAAGTGCTCATTTTCTGTTGGTACCATCAGTGGGTCTTGCAGCAATTTTTTGGTCAACATCATGGCACATGACACAGCACAGGGAGAACGCACTGGCAGTGTACCCATGTCTGACCAGTCCATCTGCTGGGAAATTTGTGATTAATGATTGCCAATCCCTAACTAGGTATCCAGACCTAGTGACACCAATGGATGGAACATCTAGTTACCAAGGAACTTTTTTTCCCTTTGGTATTTGTACAGTCCTGCAGTAGACCGCTGTTTACTAATCTTCTTGCATACCAACTGAATTTCAGGTTGCTTCTAGTCCTAAAAGCATTCTGAATGGCAATCAGTTGTACATTCAGGATTTGGCTAAACATTTTGGGGCATCTGACCATCATACCTATAGGAGCTTGTTAGTCATACAATTTAAACCCATGGCCATTAATAAGGAGATGCCATGTTTTACAGCTACAACAGCCTTCACCCTCCTAGGAAGTATTCCTACAAGATGCTGGAATCTTTCGGTGGGAGTTTGTGCTCATACATCCATATGAGCATTTGTGAGGTCAGGTGCTGATGTTGAAAGAGAAGACCTGGCTCACAATCCGCATTCCAATTCATCCGAAAGGTGTTCAGTAGGTTTGAGGTCAGAGCTCTGTGCAGGCCACACGAGTTCCTCCATACTAGACTATTAAAGGTGTTCAGTAGGTTTGAGGTCAGGGCTCTGTTCAGGCCACTTGAGTTTCTCCATTCCAAACTTTTGAAGGTGCTCAATAAGGTTTGGGTCAAGGGTGTGTGTAAGGCACTCAAGCTCCTCCTCACCAACTGGCCAAGCCATGTCTTTACAGAGCTGGCTTTGTACACAGGGGACAGTCCTACTGAAACAGGAAAGGGTCTTCCCCAAACTGCTACCATAAGGTTGGAGGAGCACAGTTGTCTAACATGTCTTTATACGTTGTAGCATTAACAGCATTGATTACTGGAAACACCTGAACGTAATCATTCGGAGGGGGAGTCCACATACTATTAGAGTGTATTTTAATGTGGGCTACATTTCTAATTTGAGTATGCCTTGCCAAAGCACGTCTGCTGCAATCTCAGTGTTTGTGGCATTCTGTGCCAGTAAATTCCACTGGAAGCTAAACACTTTCCAACAAGCAGACAGATCAGGGGAAATGTGCATTTAGTCGGTTGACACAGGTCTCTATCGAGCACAGCGCATACCATAAAAGCAGCCTTCTTACTCTATATCATCAATAGGATTTCCAATAAAGACCCGTCCAATTAAGTGCCTTACATTCCCCACACTTGTTTCATAGTTCGATATGTTTAATGGCTTTCCAAATTTACTTCCCAAAGCCGTCTCGTAAAACAAATGACAAACTTCCCCAGTCCGCATAATGTGCAATCTGCTTTTCGTCTGCTGCAAGGTGCGCTGGCGCTTCCATTAGACGGGCGGTAATTGGGGAGAAGTTATGTTTCTGGCAGACAGTTTCCAGATGGTCACAAACTCTGTCCTCATCAACCCCGAGCTTCCTCCAGAAAGAAAGCCGGGAGGCATTAACCCTAATGTACAGATTCTTTAGGTTGTATTCATTAAGGGATAAGCTCACTTTCTCCCGAAAAATAAACAGGGGAACTAATTAATAGCTTCACTTCCCCTCCTAGCTCCCAATCCTTGTTAGTCTGCAACGAACGGGCCTTTGCACAAATACTCTAAGTGCGCCAGCACAACCTAGCCCGGAAAATCATCTTGGCTGGCACAGACCAGTGACTGGCATCTTCCACTGCCGTTTATCGAGCCTGATCCTGCTTGCAGCTCTGCAGCACGTTCATCCTCTGAAGCGACTGTTACACAAGCTGATGGAAGCCCGACCCGCATCTCTGCTGCGTCTCCCCGAAGGCTCTGTGGCGCAGGAACAAATGGAGTCGGGTCTGTCTTTCTGATAGGCAGAGAGCCATAAAGGAAAACTAGAGAATGTATATCCCATGTATACTAAGAACCTGCCAACCGCTGTACAAGCTTTTGCTGCAACTATAGTCATGGTCAAAAATCACATGAATATGACTCTCGTTCTCATCTCAACCTACAAGTGCAAACACATCTATGTGTATTGTGTTCTTTGCTGAAATATTGTTGGTCTTGTGATGCACAATGCACAGGTAGGAAGACAGTGCCACAGCATCTCCTCCACCTTCCTCTTCATCTATAGACCACTCACTGGACTCTGAATCGCTGACCTCATACTGCTGATTTACAGTCCAATGAGCAAGCAGCTGACACAGGAATGCTGTAAAATTGACCCAGCACACAGTATTGCTATTTGCCAGGTTGGGCAGGGTATATGAACTGCATAACTGGCTGAACAGAATGACTAGTCATTTTGGAAGTACAACCATTTAACTGTGTGTCTGGAGTTCTGCAATACAGTAGCTGACGGTGCAAAGAAGGAACACTGGAGTCATCACTGGCCCAAAAATAGCAGTTTAGCATGTCCGGTCTAGAGAAAACTTTTTCCTAATTGCCGACGCAGAGCTTGCCCGGCAGTAAAATAACCGAAGGAGTTAAGCTGGGATCTGTGTCACTCTGTAACTTCAGAGCCATGGCTGGTCTTCCTGTTAAAACAATTCAATGACTTTATAACTCTCAAAGGCAATCAGAGAGCCGGTGGAATGAGGCCGCCTCGTGCCGGTGGGCCGGAGGCGAGCGAATCCAGACTCTGTGTCCTCCTCAGCTCTGCGGGAAAACCTGTTGTGTGCAATTTGCACCCTACAAAAGAGAGCCACTTAGAAAACTCCAGAATTGAATGCCCAATGAATATATTATGAATACTCCAGTGATTAATGTCCCAGCTGCTTCTGTCTTTTGTAAAGCCCTCCCCCCCCCCCCCTCTCCCTCCGCAAAGGTTGAGGACTCTTGAACTACACGAAACCTGGGTGATAATTTTGCCTAATGGTTGAATTAATCAGCCGCGCAGAATGTATAAAGCGCAGGGAGATGTCTGCAATGAGCTCTCCCCTCCCTCGCAGAGTTCCCATTAAATGAAAAGTGCCCTGTGTTATAATGATGAAGAGTCCTCCTATCGTGTTGAATTTACACTCACCTGTGCTGTACAAGTTCATACTCTCTTATCAGCGGTCCCTAGGGATCGGGGCTCCTTTACAAATTTTTTATCCCCTTGTCGTATGCTTGAAATTGTCACGGTGAAGAGCATACTGCATTGCTGCACGGTGCAGAAATGTTGAACGTATACTGAAAGAGCTGCAGGTGTCCCGTGTGAATTGAAGCTGAACACCTGGAAAACAGCTAATAACAGATAAAGTATATATGGCGGCTGCTTTACCTGCTGAAAGATTTGTATTTCTGTCCTTTCATTCCTGAGATGTACAGCTCCGCCACACAGCACAGCCCTGTTCTACAAGGTTTTAGGGTGCATCTACTGATTTGTAAGGTCAGGTACTGATGTTGGTTGAGAAAACCTCGTTCACACTCATGTTCCAGTTCATCCCAAAGGTGTTCGGTAGGGTTGAGGTCAGGACTCTGTGAAGGCCACTTGAGTTCCTCCACAGCGCACTCATCAATCCATTTCTTTATGAAGCTGGCTTTGTACACGGGGGACAGTCAAGGTGAAACAGAGAAAGGGATTTCACCAAACTGTTACCACAAGGTTGGAAGAAATGTCCAACCTTGTGGTAACAGGCCCCTTCATTGGACGCATTTAAACTCAATATTTTGGAGGGATGTCCTCATACTTTGGCCGTATAGTGAATATCCACCCGATAAGAAAATAACGATAAACTTGTTTCTGTTTATTTTATCATTTACAGCTTCACATTGTGTTCTAAATATTGTTCCATGTGTGTCCATCCCAGGTCCAAGCAAACGTGGAGAAGGCTCTGAATCTCTTTGGGCAGCTGCTGAACAAAAAGCATTTCCTCCTGACCTTCATCCGCACACTGGAGGCTCAGCGCAGCTTCTCGATGCGAGACCGTGGAAACGTGGCCTCCCTTATCATGACGGGGCTGCAGGGGGAGATGGAATACGCCACAGGGGTCCTCAAACAGCTCCTGTCTGACCTCATCGAGAAGAACCTTGAAAGCAAGAACCACCCCAAACTGCTGCTCAGAAGGTAAGATGTCTGCTGTGTGCTCATAGAGCAAACTTTTTGTCCTGCAGCTTTCTTAGTTGTGTAGATTTTCCTCACTTCCTTTTCCTGTCCTATATGGTAAGACATTTCTCTAGTGCTCTTCGTAATCAGCACTTGGAAACAGAGCTGATCAGACATGCCACCTCTGCAAAACAAATCTGTCTGAGGACACTTGTGTTGAGTGATGTGACTTACTCAGCTTGTCACTCAGTGGTTCCATCTTTTTTTGCAGAGAGTTGCCTTAGAGATTTTCAGCAGCTCAATTGTGCCACTAAAATATCTAACATTTGAATCCCTGGCAGCAGCAAAGCAAATGGCTCCCTATGGAGTAAGCTACACAAGTATCATGTAGAATGGTCTTACTCAACATTCTTAAGAACCCTTGAAATAACTTTCAGGTCTCAGAAAACCTCTTCTAATTATAATTATGTCTACAGCTCGTGAGTAGATGTAAGAATGTTGTTGATATAAGAAAATTAAGGAATGTGGCATTCTTGACATATTTGAGACTCAGACTTGCTCTTTATGTTCATATATTCAGTAATAATAATGATTGGAACAAATAATAATGGGCAGAAAAGAAATGCAGACAGTGAAAGCTGTAGTGCTCCCCACACCAGTGGTCAGCGAAGGGTCATACTACATTGGTGGTCAGTGAGAAGACCTCTCCTCACACCAGTAGTCAGCAAAGAGCCATACTACATTGGTGGTCAGTGAGAAGACCTCTTCCCACACCAGTGGTCAGCGAAGGGACCATACTACATTGGTGGTCAGTGAGAAGACCTCTTCCCACACCAGTGGTCAGCGAAGGGACCATACTACATTGGTGGTCAGTGAGAAGAACTCTCCACACACCAGTGGTCAGCGAAGGGACCATACTACTACATTGGTGGTCAGTGAGAAGACCTCTCCCCACACCAGTGGTCAGCGAAGGGCCATACTACATTGGTGGTCAGTGAGAAGACCTCTCCTCACACCAGAAGTCAGCGAAGAGCCATACTACATTGGTGGTCAGTGAGAAGACCTCTCCCCACACCAGTGGTCAGCGAAGGGCCCATACTACATTGGTGGTCAGTGAGAAGACCTCTCCCCACACCAGTGGTCAGCGAAGGGCCCATACTACATTGGTGGTCAGTGAGAAGACCTCTCCCCACACCAGTGGTCAGCGAAGGGCCATACTACATTGGTGGTCAGTGAGAAGACCTCTCCTTACACTGGTGGTCAGCAAAGAGCCATAGTACACTGGTGGTCAGTGAGAAGAATGTTCCCTTGAAAAGATCATTGGCGTCAGTGGTAGCTTATCTGAGAGGCAGAAATTAACTGCTCAAGGAACCTCTAGCAATCTCTAGTGGAACCCTAGACTTCCACAGAACCCTGCTTGAGAAAGACTGATGTAAACGTATCTTGCAATGTGTCTCCATGTGGGATTGATTGCTACTACATTCTACTTGTGTAGCTTACTCCATAGGGAGCCATTTGTTCCATCTGTTTAGTGATCAGTTGTTCATCCTAGCTAGTTATTGTCTAGTGAGTTTAGTAGAATGATTGAGCTGCTCAAAAGTAGTTGTAACCTAATGAGGTGACTCCAAGCAAGTGCTTAAATCTCTCAACAGCATGAGATTAAAATAACCCATGTGCTTCTAGCAATTACAAGGGGCCAGGATGGTGCTTTCAGGGGAAGAGTGACCCACTACGGTCCCCAGAAAAGGAGCCACTTGGCGCCTAGAGAATTGTGTGACAGTCCATGACGCCCGGAGCAAACCAATCATTTTCCCCCCAATGGAGTATTAAAGAGAGAGAATCCGCTGTAGACAGTGTAGGCAGTTGTCCCCCCTCCTCTTCCCAGGCACCTTGCACCCGCAGTGTCCATGCTACAGATGGGCTTCCGGGCCCATTAATGACAGCTTATCATTGGTCCAATCCCGAGCACAATGGCGGGCAAATGTGAAGATGATTAAAAAGGGAGCCTGAGCGAAATCAATCCCCGCAGCCAGTCGGCACTGAAAGAAGAATTAAACACAATCACATCGATTTCTGAATGCAAAAGCCCGGGTTCTGCTAAAAAATACATTATCTTCATTAATTCAATATCTTCCCATCCTCTCTCTATTGATCACCGGGCCAGTGACAGAAATTGCACTTCAAGGCTGTGTGACGGTCGGAGCTGGCTGTAAATGAAGCTCTTAATGCTTATTTATTGCCTCTCTCCTACCTATCTGTGTCAGCTCCTTCCAGGGCCGCTGGAAGCAGCCATCGGCATGCACGAGCCGCCCAAGAACGCCGCTCCAGTATCCTGCCATACCGCCTGTCCCCCCAGTGCCTGAGCCTTTATGTCCCAATAATGAGGGTTATTAATAACTACCATGTGTACATTCAAAGAGACCCTGTCACCATCTTAAAAAGAAACAAACATCAATCATTTTTTTTTAATGCTGACTGGCAGCTTTTTCTTTCCATAAATGATGTTTCACTTGCAATGCTGCCTCTACTTCCTAGATAATTGGACTTCTCCAGCAAAGGTACATTCCCTAGCACAGCCCCCTCCCTCTTTGCACATCATCCTCTGGTGTGTTCACTTACTGTCTGTGCTGGTCCAGCTTTTCCACCCCTTACCTGCCTATATAACCTTTTATGTAGCAGCCAAGGGGGGATTGAAGAGGAATACTATGCAGCCATGGTGTCCAACCTACGGCCCTTTGCAACTTGCAGACCCTCAGCAGTCAGTAGCAGAAGCATTCATTTGTAAAGAGGCTATACTGAGTGTGATCTCTGGCAGTCTCATGTTGCATGTCTCCAGTCTCTCTCTATCCCCTGCAACATGTCTTCAGTCTTCAACCAAGCCTGTTGCATGTCATAGGCAGATTGCAAGGCAATAGAAAGTAATTTAATCAAAGGGTTAACTGCTGCAAGTAAGCATTCGGAATGCTTAATTCTTCTCTGCTTTTACCTACACTTGTTTATGCCGGTGACAGGGTCTCTTTAAACGGCAGCACTCCGTGTAAACAAAATCTGTCCACTAGAAGGAACTTCAACCTGCTCAGTAGACGGCACTCAGAGGTTATCAAACCGAGAGATACGATCAAAGTACACTTAGTCCATTAGCAGCGGCAGATCAGTGTTTGCCGTGTCTGACAGGGAAACGGCATAACGCAATCCTTAACCAGTTGAGCCCCACAAGTCCCCCGAGGACAGAAGGGATTAAGCGGTGTGATCTTCCTCCCCATGAACTGGTCCTATTTAATGGTGCATGCATCCATCTCATTATAGCCTTCCTGGCTGGCTACAGCCTCGTCCCCTTTGATGTCGGCTTCCTTTTCGTTGCTTATTACAAAACTACGGCCTGCACTTTCTAGGCTCCCTGGGGCTGGTTCAGGCGCACAGAAGGAGACGAAATGTAATTTATATTGAGATCAATGAAAAAGCTGCTCGCTCGCCTCTGGCTGGCTTGTTGATTGTTACAGTTCTGGTGTCTGCGTGATGCCGACGGGGAAAGCCATTGCCGAGAGAGAGACGGGGGCACCACCCATGTCTCTGTCAGCCGGTCAGCTCGGCCCGGGACCCCTCAATTACAAGGCATGCGTTTGGACCTTAAAGGAGAACTACAGGGTCAGTGTTTTTCCCCATAGTTCTCCTTAGGGTAACGGGAGGACACAAACTAGCGTCCTCCAGTCACCCTAAGCTCAGTATATAGGGAGCTATAGCTCGCGGTTTACTGAGACGCCGGAGCGGATCCCGACTTAGACGACGGGATCCGCCCAGCTGTGTGAGTGACAGCTGGCTCTGCCTATCTAGAGGCAGAGCCAGCTGTACCCTCCCCCGTCCGTTCCGCCAGTCAGTGCTGGCAGATCAGAGCGGGGAGAGGGGAATCCATCCCCTCCCCTGTCATGGCAGAGAGCCGTGACAGGATCGAGAGGTGAGCGAACCCCGTATGTGTTCGATCACCTCCCGATCTACTGAGCTGACCTGTGACAGTCTCATTGTCACAGGTCGGCTAGAACTATGCGGTGAGTGAAAAGCACTCACCTCTTAGTTCTCCTTTAAGAAAAAAAAATAGAGGTTCTGCATATATGCCGATCTCCCTGAGGCACAGGCTAGATAGATAGATAGATAGATAGATAGATAGATAGATAGATAGATAGATAGATACTGTATTTTTACAACACGTCTTTTAAATTTTGACTCTCCCCTCCACAAATTAATTAAAAAAAACACTCCAACCTGAGTCTGCCATCATGTGACCGCTCCGCGGCAAGAGTAGAGACCAATGATGCAACGCTGCAGTCCGGGTCTGCCGCCAAGTGGTCTTGTTGCCGCCTCTCGTGATGTCATCATGCTGTTGCAGTCTTCCAGGACCTAAAAGAACCCCGGACAGCCAATGTGAAATAATCTGAGATTGAACTGGCACGACAGAAATTATTCATCCAGATGTCGATTTATTCCAGAGTAGATAGATTTTATCACAAAGCCATTGTGTTTCAGGGGTCAGAGAGAGTCCCTATCATCAGGGCTACAAAGGAGGCATATATAAAATATCTACGGTGCCCGTTGTAGGCAAAACTTTCCAAAAATAGTACAATATCATATTAAACATGATTTAATGTAATATTTAAATTGTATATAGTTAATATTACATTATTAAAAGAAGACACATATGTGGATCAATGACATGGGCAGCTGGATAAAGGTAACTGAAATATCGAGGATGCATAATATTGGGAAATGTCCACTTCACCCAGGCAGCATCACCCATGTGCACCCAAAAAAAGGACCCTTTCTTAAAGCTGCACTGTACAGGACGGCCAGTTACAGTTCCAGCATGTCTGTTATTCTGTACACTGAGGTATACATTGTATATAGACCACTAATTAACTTTTTTTTTAATGGGTGGGGCCAGTAGGATGCAGCAGAGTGCGGAATTGGGAGAAAAAAAAGGGTAATTAAGTGGAGGAAATACGGCGCATACAGCAAACGCCACAGATAGGAAACCATAAACGTTCAGATAATTAGCTTTGTAGATATTACGGCTGCGCAGGCTTTTGCAGTATCTTTGCAGCCCAATGAGAAATCATCAAAGTTGACGAGAGTCTGTTGCTTTGTCTCGTTATCTTAGGACGGAGTCCGTGGCGGAAAAGATGCTCACAAACTGGTTTACCTTTCTGCTCTACAAATTCCTGAAGGTAAGATTCTGTTTGTTTCATATATTTTCTTCTTCTGGTTTAGGTTTGGGAAAGTCAGGTGTGTAAGTAAGGCGAAGATAAACTGGCAGACCGCCATAACCTGTGCCAGCCAATCAGAAATAGTCTTTCAATGATGTACTGTAGCGTAAAGCCCAAATCTTTTCTCCGACAATGCCCACTAGCAGTAATTCCTTTTCACCACTAGATGTCCTCGGTCTTCTGGGTTGAATGACGCCCAGACCTATTGTGAGTGCATAGTGTCATGAACCCACCCTCTGAGAGGCTATCACTATGGCACCCCGCAAACTGCTTAACAATGCAGAGAATTTATAGTTTTAGGGTTATTTTTGTAAATACTTGTATATGTATAATTTAATTGTGTATGGAGGCGACCATATTTACTCATTATAGATTTTCTCCGGCCAAAATTGGTGATAGTGGAGGGCAGTGGTCTTTCTTTCACCATATATGAATAAATAATTCTTGGGACACTACAATTATCTAAATGTATTACAGATGTTCTCTAGCAAAAATGTTGGTAGTAGTGGGGTGGGGGGGCATGGGCTAGAGTGGTCTTCTTTCTTCTACCATGTGTGAATAAATATTTATTGAGACACTTCAATTATATAACTGCTAACATCATCTATACTTCGCTGAACCAGTCCCTAGCAGCTTACTTACCTCCTCTGACTGGGTCAGTGGGTAAAAATTTTCCAACTCGTAGACTTAAATAGGACGTGCCCTTATTGGAAGATCACCGTCCCATTGAAGTCTATTCAGCAATAGTGCACGGGCAGCCCGGCAATAGATTTTTACCAGCTGGGATGTAGACAACACATGAGGTCATCAGAGGAGGTACGTTGGGTCCAATAGTACCCTAAGCGTTAACTTATGGTAGGGGGCTGAGAGTTTTATTATAATTAGTTGTTTTGTTTTATATAATTAACTTGCCTTTTAGGCAATTGGGACCATACAGTACTTTTTAATCTGGAGAGCAATGTACGTTTTTACATCTTCAACATTGCAAGCTTTTTGTAGAAATGAGTGACTTAACACCCCAATATTAATTACAGGTTCTACTACCAATGTGGAGAGGTCCCAGGGGCCTGAATAGTTCAACATAATTGTCAAGGCCTTTCCCGTTTTACTCATTAGTCCAGAGCCTTGACACAAGAGGCCCGATCTGGCCCATTCAGTGCCCCCCTTGTACTACATGTAGTTTTCTTGCCCTGAAATACACATCCCTATTAATGGAAAGAGCCAGAACTTTCCTCTTAAGCTGAGTGGTTTAAAAAGCACTTCCCTCCTCCGTCAAGGCTGAACGTACCCATTTAGCCCGCAGTAAGCCGTTGAAAATGTTCCTTTTCGCGGACTCGTGCTTAATATATACACCTACCTGGTCATTATGTGCTTTAAATAAAAGACCTTCAGTCTTTTCCTGGCCAATAAATAAACAACTCCTGAAGGGAACGAATACTTGGATGTGGAAAGTGTGGCCTTTCTGTCACTTAATAACTTAGCAGTGTTTTCTACATCTCCATGTAGCCAAGTTAGATTTGTGGTTCCTAGAGCCTGCTCTTGTCACCTGCCTGAGGACACCAGGTTTTCAGTATTGGCATGGGGATAATTGGATATTGCAGAAATTGGGGAGGGTTGGGCGGGGTGTTATTATGAGCTGTGGCTTTGATTCTATAAGTCATTTTTGGCATTAAAGGGTATTTCAGTCAAAAAGCTAAATTACACCGCAAAAAGATTTGTACAGTCATGTATATACTAGGGCAGGGGAAAGCAACCACGGCACTCCACCTGTGGTTAAATTACAAATCCCATCATGCTTCTGGGAGTTATGACTGTGGCTTTCAGAGTCTTGCAATGCCTCATGGAACTTGTAGTTTCACCATAGCTAGTGTGCCGGGGTTGCCTACCCCTGTACTATGGTGATCATCGCATCTCTGCTACTTTGCATGGTTGCAACAAGATGTTTCATATCCTGCACACTGTTGCAGGGTTTGTCCCACTGCCCAGCCTCCTAAAAGCTCATTGGGCTGTTAGTGAGCATAGCCACCCAGTGCCTCCCCCTCCTGCCCATCACTCCAGGGAACAACTACACCAACTGCAAGTGTGATATCAACTTTCACCTGGCAAGTGGGAAAACTGCTAGGGTCACCTGCTCATTAAGTCTAGGGGTAGAGGAATAAGGTTGTAATACTTATCCCTCACTACAGCAGGCTTCCGACACTCACCTCTCCTCTTTGGAGTAAGGCCAGGCCCTCATCACCCTCATCGCCCTCCATTGTATGTACTGACATCCGGGTGCAACCACCGGCTGGAGCACCAAAGAGAATAGGCTTTGTTAGACCAGTCGCACAGCATGGTGGATGCCGGCTGGAGAAAGGAATAAGGTATTGTAGCCTGTTCCTCTACCGATAGACTTTACCAGCTTTTAACCTTTGCAGTCTGGGGAGGCCCCAGCGCGAGGGTCATTTATTTCTGCTGCCCGGAGTGGGGCTTTGAGTCCTAAATCTAATGCTCGGTTGTGCGAGAGCGGTGCATTGTGGGAAACGGCTAATAATTAATTTATCATCGATAAGTATCATCTTTTCAGAGTTCTGCGCAGCAGTGATTTGGATATGTACGCAAGGAGTGTAATTTAATGACTCTTTCTGCAAACGGCAATAAAATATAGAAGGTGCTGGGATATATGTATGTATCTCTACCTCTCTTCCTCTCGCTCTGGCTTTTGTATCTGAAGGCCTGCATGGTTATTCATCACGGGTGTAATGAGACATTCCCTGCAAAACGAGGAGGGGGCTTTGCTCTGAAGTGTTGAAAAACGCACAGTATTAGTTGCCTGATGAGCTAAATCTTGTCAATAATGCTCTTTCCATACAAGCGGCTCTTGGTTTGGAAATGCCGGCGTCTTGGCTTGTCTTTTTTTCATCCTTTTTATAAGGGAGAATTGCGGACGTTTAAATGTTTCATTTGCAGCCTGGCTTAGATGATACCGAGACACCGAGCCGCGTGTGCTATACAAATGGTGGCTGAGCAATTTGTCTCTCAGAGAGGTAGCAACCTAGAACCAGAACCAGGTCCACCATACTCCCACCACAGCGTTTCCCTACTTAAAGGAGAACAAACTTTTTTTCAAATATACATTAAAACTCATTTCCATTTCCAATGGCCTCATTGACACATCCAAATAGGTCTGCACAGTGGATTCCTGCAGCAAAAACTGATGGATTCTTGGGATTGAAACATAGCCGTATGCAAACAGCTGGACAGTCAGGACAGGCAACGCAGTTCGCATATATCCAGACATCCAGCGGTTAGGGACAAATGACTGGCCCGGGATGCGGACAGATTGCACACAGGACCAGTCATATATCCCTAGCCACAGGTAACCACTGGATGTGCAGATACACATGAACAGCAGCAGTCCTGTGTGCAATCTGTCCTCATCCAGGGCCAGTCATTTGTCCCTAGCCACAGGTAACAGCTGGTTGTCTGCATACATGCGAACAGCTGCGACGCCTTTCAGCCTGTCATCTCTTTGTACAGGCTTCCCGGCCGCAGCTGTTCACATACACTTCTGATTGAAACTGTTGCAGCTAGACTGTAACCAGTAACAAGGAGTATCTTGTAAATCAGCGGTCGCCAACCAGTGGTCCGTGGACCACTGGTGGTCCTCAAGAAAAGTTTGGTGGTCGCCGGGCCCCTCTGATGCCGTGCAGGCTGGGCCGTCATTGAAGTGGCACGGAGGCTCCAGGGCTGCCTCTCACTGACTCAAGCAGCGGCTGTCACAAGGAATGTGCGGCTCTCAGTACAGTGCGGGCTCTGCAGGAGGCGGTGCATCTCGTCGGTACCCGGACTATATATAGATACACACACATATGAGAATATATTTATATATGAGGAAAGAAAAAAAATATGAGTATATATATATATATATACTGAGTGGCCAGATTATTATGACCACCTGATGTTTGTAGGCAAATTAGCTATAATTTTGCGCTGAAGTTGCTAGAGGGCCAGACCATTATAAATAGGGAAGCCGGTTGGTTACCACGACAGTAGAAGGGATTTGTTTCTGAAGATACGGGGAAACAACGCGATTTAACAGCCTTTGAACGCGGGATGATTGTTGGCGCTCGGAGCCATGGAGCGAGTATCAGCAAAACACCAGAATTCGTTAAATGTTGAAGAGCAGCTGTTGTTAAAGTGTTTAAAGACAGGACTGTCAGCCGAAAATCTGGGTCTGAACGTGCGAATTGTGGCCGTCAGCGACTAGTCAATGTTAGGGCAGAACGGGGGAGGGGCAAGACTGGTACAAGACAACAGAAGGGCAACAGTGCCGTGTCAGATTCCTCGCATCACCTTTCATCATCTCGTGGAGTCACGAGGCGGCCCAACGAAGTACTGATGGGGGGGTCATAATAATCTGGCCATTCAGTGTAAATATATATATATTTTTAAATTCATATTGGTGGTCCGCGGGATTTAAAATGATGAATTTAGTGGTCATGAGGTCTGAAAGTTTGGTGACCGCTGTTGTAAATGTCTCTAGCCTAAGGGTCATGTCCTGCCATTGCCATAATGCCAACATGACTGCTGACCTGAGAGGAGGAGAAAATCCACTCATTACCCCGTGCTTTGTCTTCTTTTGCACCTGACTGACCAATCTAATCTCAGCTCGGTGGTCTAATTAATTTCATTTTACAGCAGCCAGGAATTAAAATTATATTCGAGAACAATTCATTGGCAGAGATGGTGCTTTGCTGCATTCATCCTCATTTTATAGAAAGACAGGTTGTGCAAAGATATTCCACATCATTATCCACTTCATTCAATGCTAATACTCACCTTTGACTTCCCCCTCCCCCGGACTTTGTGAGTGTAAAGATGGCTGCTTCATCGCAGCAATAGGACCAGCTTGCCAGAGCTCTTGTTAGCATTGAAAATGCAAAATCCTCTTTTTTTTTTTTTATCATCCGCCAGTCGGAGCGCAGGTGTCCCAAAAAAAAATCCTGCAGAATCCATTAATTACCCGTTGTGTGGTCAGGCGCAGATCCCGCTCTTCACCTTCCCCAGGCTGAATTAATGAAGCTAAGTTTGCAAATGAACCATAATTTCAAAGACAAGCGCGTTGTCGGAAGGTCTGGGGATGATGTATGCCTGCTCTCGCTCGTTAGCAGCTGTCTCTTTAATTACTGCAGATGCTAACGAGATGCTAACAGCATATGGTGACAGGGAAGCACTTGCACTTTTGCACCAGAGCAGATCTTGATGTGAAAAAGTGTCGTGGAGATGCCGGTGCTGCCCCCAGACCATAGTGTAATCTTAAAGTTGTTATATCAACATGCTCTGGGGGGCTTTATTTAAAAAAAAAAAAAAAACCTTGATTTAAGCCAGCCAGATATAGACTTAGATGTAATAAAACAGGTGTAATGATAACCCCAACTCTAACCCTTTACCTGAAGCAATTTGGCTAAGTGGACCATGCAAAGAATTACCAGCAGGTCTATCTAATAGAGGAGGGGGCGGAGACCAGACCAGTCACCCTGCCCCAGGAGAGAGCAGCAGTGACCAGTCTTTATTACAGGAGGGGGAGGAGACAGGACCAGTCACCCTGCACATGGAGAGAGAGCAGCAGTGAATGGTCTTTATTACAGGAGGGGGAGGAGACCAGACCAGTCACCCTGCCCCAGGAGAGAGCAGCAGTGACCGGTCTTTATTACAGGAGGGGGAGGAGACAGGACCAGTCACCCTGCACAAGGAGAGAGAGCAGCAGCGACCTGGTCTTTATTACAGGAAGCACCTGCAAGGATTTCGGCTTTAACATGTAAAGGCAATTTTTTTTAAAAATGTACTTTTAGTTTTCAAGACGTATGGAGGAGTTAACACTGTTTCCAGGTTTTATTGACTCTTGTGTTCCCATTGGGTGGATTTACCCCCAGTACATTGTCACCGAATCGGCACAAAGTGATGAAAATGTCCCACCTAGGGCGCTCATTGCTGTGACAACTCTCTGATATGGGAGTTCGGTTCACTTTGGAGAGATTTTTTCTAATTTTCAGTTGCGCCACTAAGGCAGGAAATGGACGGAAATCTCCTAACTCTAAATCCACCAAAAAGTTTTGGCTTTACATACACGTTACGGTCATAGTACAAGCACAGGTCTTAAGATTCTTGAGATACCACCACCATCTTCCTCTGTGCTGCACAAAGTAAAGGGTGTATACGGGTTTAAACACTAACATTAGAATGTTCATAAATACATAAAACACTAGGGAGCGTTCCCCGAAAATCCTCTATGTCAGGGGTAGGCAACCTCGGCACTCCAGCTGTGGCCACACTACAAATCTCGTCATGCCTGGGGCTGCTAGAGTCTTGCAAAGCCTCATGGGACGTGTAATTCCACAACAGCTGGAGTGTCGAGGTTGCCTATGTGGGAGCTTTTTTTTTTCTTTTTTGGACTGTACACTGGAAGAACACAAGCTTTCCAGCAACAGCTACATAGTACTTCAAGTCTTCGCATGTACAAGCCAATACTAATCAATACTTTTGGCTTGTGAAGATGTGAGGAAAGCTAATCAACGTTGCCGGTTATTTTCTACCATCTTATGATTGTGTTATTGTCTTCATTTTGTCTTAATTGTGATTGTAATTTCCCATCTTGTAACTGTGTCCCCCCCCCCTCTCTGGTCCTGCACAGGAGTGCGCCGGGGAACCGCTGTTCATGCTGTACTGCGCCATCAAGCAGCAGATGGAGAAAGGGCCCATTGACGCCATCACAGGAGAAGCTCGCTACTCCCTGAGTGAAGATAAGCTCATCCGCCAACAGATCGACTACAAGACGGTGGTCAGTACACTAGAGAGCAATATCTGTTCGCTATTAAACCTCATTTTCACTGACTCTAGCAGTGTGCATGTTGTGTGTTTTTGCTGAGGATGCTTTTGTGTGGCGGGAGCAGGTCTGTCCAGCTCTAGTCTTCCATGTCTACTCACGGCCCTTTTGTTGAGAAGACGGTGAAACGGCTAGATGTTATTTTGCAGGTAGGGCTGCAGCTGGACAGACCTGAGCTGAGCTGATAAGGGAGACCTCTCTGCTCTTCTGAAACCTCCCATTTATATCGGCACAGCAAGAGGCCAACTCCATCCAGGACTGATATTTCCAGCTGATGGTTTCTGTCAACTGGCAGGTTTTCTGAGATACTCCAGTGGTTTGGTTTCCCCACAGATGTTTGTGTCTCCGCCCCCTTTCACAAGGCCATAATATAGATGTCACTCTTCTACAACTGTACACAGGGCTGAATTTCCCACATGGCCAACCGAGGCCCGGTCTTGGGGCAGCAGGGGTGTGGGCAGCAGGGAGTAGAGGGGCAGCAGGGGTGTGGGCAGCAGGGAGTAGAGGGGCAGCAGGGAGTAGAGGGGCAGCAGGGGGGTGGAATTCCTATCTCCCGATGCTCGGGACACGAAGTTCCGGGTGCCGGTCAGGTAGTTGTTTTCTACATTTAGCCCTGCTTTGGGTGACTGGGGGGGGGGGGGGGGGGCAGAGAGAGTTAAATCCCAGGACCCCAGAGAAGGGGGTACCCTTTATACCCCATTGGCTATTTACATGTCTCACATAAAATAAAGTAACCCCATAGGTCATACATAATGTAAAATACAGAAACAGTTAGCAGTCCAGCAGTAAGAAAGTGATGCACCCTATTATAGGTTTGTGAGAGGGGCAGAGACACAAACGATGGATCAGAATTCCTGAGATGTACCCAATTCTAGCACCTGATTTCACTTTACCAGTGCCCACCCTAGACCCGAATATCTGTGTTGTATGGAGTTGTCTTTTAAGCAATTATACAATCTCATATTTAATCTGATTCGACTAGCATAGCCCACACCATGCTGCATTGCCACCCGCTATTCAACAGAGTCGCTTTTTTTTTCATTGGACTTTTTCTCTCTCTCTCCCCCCTGTCCTCTCTCTTCTTTTTTTCTTTGTTTCTCACTAAACCGGCTCACCCTTTAATGGATTGAAGAATCCTTCTGATGGCGGGCTGAGCGATGAATCATGGTCCCGCTCGCCTCAAGTAAGTTTTGATCCCAGCTCTATGCTCTGTGGCTGGATCCTTCAATCCATTTCAGCTTTGACTGTGGTGAAGGCGAGCAGAGTTTCCTTCTCCTGCTGCTGTTCAACCAATCCCAGCACACCACATCGCAGAACTGCCCCATAGCTTGAGGAGGCTGTTATTTTGCCCTGAATAGGCCGAAGTGACAGATTCTCTTGTAAGGAGAATCCCCAACCCACTGATACTTGCCTCCTCTGCACTTTCCCACCGCTGTGTTCATCTGTCTGAGCCACAGGTCCAAACCTTGTGTATGCGTCACATCTGAGCTTACACAGGGTTAAAATAGCCCTCGCTCTCAGGCCCCAGCACTGCATCCTGTAAGGAGGTCACATGTTCCTCCATAAGCATAGACGTCAGTGTATCATGGGTTCCAACAGAGAGTCAGGGGAGTGCATCAGTGGGTTGGGGAGTTGTTCTTAAGAACCTCTTTGAAGGGCCTGTCCACCTAAAAACTATTATTGTAGATATGGCTGAATGCCAGTGGGCTGAACCTGGATGCAAGAGGCCTCTTCTGGACAGATACACTTATGACAAAAAGTTGGTGCACACCTGACCATTACACCTTCCTATATGGCCAAATATATATGGACACCCCTACTAAATGATTGGGTCCAGGTGTTTCCAGTGAAGGGTACTGTTAATGCTACAGCATACAAAGACAATTATGTGCTTCCAACCTTGTGGCAACAGTTTGGGGAAGGCCCTATTCTGTTCCAGTATAACCGTGCACAAAGCCATCTCCATAAAGACCAGTTCCCCTGACCAGTTCCCCTGACCAGTTTGAGGTAAAGTAACTCAGGTGGCCTGCACAGAGTCCTGACCTTAACCCTACTGAATACCAAATGAATTCAAATGCTGATTGCAAGCCAGGTCTTCCTCTCTGACATCAGCACCTGACCTTACAAATGCCCTTTTGGCTGCATGAGCACAAGTTCCCACAGCCACACTCCAAAATCTCTTGGAAAGCCGTCCTAGATGGCAACTCCATATTAATGCCCATGGTTTTGGAATGTCCAACAAGCTCGTATAGATGTGATTATCGGGTGTCCACAAACTCTGACCCATATAGTGTACTAGAAGAGGGCGGGTGATCCACCCGCGAGAGCCGGCTGCCAGGAAAACCTAAAATGTATTTAGGTGCACAGATTATGTTTAAGGTGCCGCAACAACCAATAACACCACCTGCATTGCAGATGATGATTTCTGATTGGCTGCGATGAGCAACTGCTCCTTGCAGTCGTCTTTTTAGAGAATTCGGAAAAGTCGGACAAGTTCCAGATGGAGCCGATCTGAGACAAATGGCACAACTCTGCACAGAACAGCGTGGACAAAATATGCTGCTTGTCTTAAATAAACTTACTCCATCTGTACATCTAATTCATTCGGCAGTTTTATTATAGCCCCAAACACTTTTTTTTTTTTCTGACTGTCAGTGTCTGAATAGTGGACTGTATATATAACGATGTGTCTGAAAGAAATACTGTGTGTGTTGCCAACAGAAGCCAGTCAGCGTGGCCTTTCTGTTTCTTAAACTGCACTAGACAAGAACACTCCTTGATAAATACAGCCCATTGCATCAGAATGACGAATATTTAAGCAACTGTTTTTGTTTGTAAGTTCCACTGTGCATACTCTCTCCCATGCATCACATGTCCACGTTCCATGGACTCCCCCTGCTGCATGCCATTCAGGGTTATCAGGAAAGCCTGCTCCTGTTTTTAGAAGCTTGAGAAATGCTGCGGGGGGGTGGCGGCGGCATGGCAGCAAGTTTTAACGAGCATCGGCAGCGCCAGTCTGCCCTCCGCACCTGTGCTCCCGTTTCCTGTGGGGAATGATGCTTATTAAAGTCATAAATTCTGTATCAGAGAAACAAGGAATAATTGAATTAGCTGATTGCAGGTCGCAATAAACTCCAAGCCGTTCCCCATTTTTATATCACCGTTAAAACTTTCTCCGCAGACGCTCAACTGTGTCAATCCGGAGAACGAGAATGCCCCGGAGATCCCGGTGAAGGTGCTGAACTGCGACACCATAACGCAAGTCAAGGAGAAGTTGCTGGACGCCGTGTACAAGGGTGTCCCGTACTCCCAGCGACCCAAAGCCGGAGACATGGACCTTGGTAAGAGCGTTGGGTTCTCAGCAGTTCATTCTGTAAACGTTATTTCAGAATGGTGTTTATTCTCCCAGAAGAACTTACACTCTATGTTCCCATCACAGCTGTACACATGACTAAGTCACTTTAAGAATGACGTTGAACATTTCTGGCCTTCGGAGTGGCTCATTATCACCCTCCAACCCACTTATACCCAACCTTGACATACTTTCCTATCTCCTTGTTACTACTTTTGAGCCCTCAGGAAATACCCAGCACTAGGGATGCACCAATACTGATACTAGAATTGGTGCCAATGCCGAGTATTTGGGCGAGTACGAGTCCTTGCCCGATTCTTCCTGTATCAGGAAGCCAGGCAACCAGTCATTACACGCTGCCCGGCTTTCTGATTGGCCGGGGAGCTGGCTCCATGCTCGCTCATCACTTGTGACGAGCAAGCATGGAGCGCCTTTCCATCCTATTAGTTGCTGACGCCAGTAATGTTTATTTTAGGTATTCATATAGCGGCAACAATTTACACAGTGCTTGACATAGTATTCAGTCACACAGTGTCCTCATGGAGCTTACAATCTAAGGTCCCTATATCTCCCACACACTAGGGCCAGTTTACCTACCAGCATGTCTTGGTAGCGTGGGGGGGTGGGCACCAGAGTACCTGAAGGAACCCACACAAGCACAGGGAGAACATGCAAACTCCTAGCAGATAGTGTCTTGGCCTGCAATCCAAACCAAAGACCCCAGTGCTGCCAGGCAGAAGTTATAATCACAAATCCAATAGACAGAATTCTGAACATTTTTATTGGTGCGTATTTTTGCAGAATGGCGCCAAGGCAGAATGGCCAGGATCATATTGCAGGATGAGGATGTGACGACCAAAATAGACAACGACTGGAAGCGCCTCAACACTCTGGCTCATTATCAGGTGGGTGAGCGTTCCTCTGCAATTGCTAAGAAGCCATTTTGATTTGGTATAACGATCTGAGGCTGTGTGGAAGAGTCGGTGTAGCCTATACAAGCTCTATTCTGCTCTATTCTATAGCTGTATTCTAATGGAGATTACAAAATGAAAAACATACTTGATCGGTTGTTCTTGGCAATAGCACTCTTACTAATTTGCTGTTTAATAATGAATGTTGGACGGGCCTATTGTGTACAACACCTTACATTCTCCAGATTGCTAAGTTTTGGCACTTGTGTCCCCCTTTAGGTCATCGATGGGTCTTCGGTTGCTCTGGTCCCCAAACAGAACTCCGCTTATAACATCTCAAATTCATCAACGTTTACAAAGTCTCTGAGCAGATACGGTAAGTGTACGAGTCTGGCCGGATGCAAGTGTGTGTGTGCGGTGACGTGCGCCGCGGTACATTTCCTATTTTTTATGTGACAGTGTGGGCAGGTTCTGTACAGGTGATCACTGTCCACTAATACTGATCACTGGCCAAACTGCAGCAAGCTGAAAACAGGATAATTTGTGTTTATCACAAAGATTGCTTATTACTCAGTGCCATCTACAGTCATTTCAGCACCCATCCTTATTGGGTTTACCAGTAAGGAGTGTGGCAGGATACCTACTGGACTGATGAGGGGATAATTCACTGTGCTGACAGGAAACCTTCATCTTTCAGCACAGCTGACAGTGATACAATGCAAAAAATGTGAAAAGTGGGCTAGAGCTCCCTCTGCTGGCTTGATGGGAAACTACTTAATATTAATATGCAATATTTGTGCGTAAATCCCACCCCCAACCACTTACTGTTCTTAATACCTTTTGCAGTGCTCCACTGCCTCTCTTTTTCCATGGCAGCTGCCACCAAACTACACTGTGTCACCTGGTGTCAGAGTTAAGAGGGAGCGGTGATGTCAACCCTTCCGCCATTAAACAAGTATGTCCCCTGCACACCATTCAGCAATCAGGACCGGTGCTTGAAATAGCAGTGGTGCTCGTAGTGATGTTCACGGACGGCGTTGTGCATATCCAGAGTTAATAGCAATGAAGATCACAAGCACTCGCAGGATGAAATAAACCAAAGTGTTCTTCTATTGTAGAAACATGTCCCGCGTGTAGTATAGCCAGCGTTTCAGAACCACGCAGGGTCCCTTCATCAGGGCAAATATAACCATGTTCTACATGCATGGGCAACACAGTGGCATTGTGGTCAGTGCTTCTGCCTTGCACTAGGGGTCCCTGGTTCGAATCCTGGCCAGGTCATTATCTGCAAAGGAGTTTGCATGTCCTCCCTGTTGCTTGTGTGTTTCCTCCCACACTCCAAAGACATGCCGGTAGGTTAATTGGCTCCTGTCTGTATATTGGCCCTCTATGTGAGATGGGGACCTTAGATTGTAAGCTCCTCAGGGGCAGGGGCTGATGTGAATGTGCTCTGTGTAAAAATGAATTGATGTACAGCACACCAACAATATTGCAGTCCAAAGTGTTAGTTTATTGGAACGTCATGTCACCAAAACTAGCGGGGCCACACGGTCCCCTTCATCAGGCTCAGCAATGATGGTCACATGACGTTCTAATAAACAAACACTTTGGACTGCAATATTGTTGGTGTGCTGGTGACATACATTCACTTTTTTACTGTGTGGCGGCGCCATCTGCAGGTCACTGCGAGCACCCCCCCTGCCCTCATCTAATTTGGGGTTTTCCTGGTAAGGAGTGCGACAAGGTATCTTTTTGCTTGTTTCTGTGCTCTGTGTAAAGCGCTGCGTAAATTGTCGGCGCTGTATAAATACCAGTGATAAATAATAATAAATAATTGGGCAAGGTGACAGGGCCTCTTGAACTGATTAAATAGAAAAAAAAATCCATAATAACCATAAGAAAGAATAAACTATCAATGTATCATTTCTATGTCCTGCAGTACATTATAAGTCTGCACAGCGCCGCTATTTCCCGAATCTCCTTTTTCGGGATGGTAATCTCCCTTTTCCGATCCGTCTCAGTGGTTTAATCCACCCGGCAGCACAGCAGTTTCCGATTGGCTGCCGGCCGGTCGGCTGCTTTGCAGAGCCGCACGCCTGTCACAGGGTTCCCGAAGCCGCTTTTGTCAGCCACAAAAAAAAAAAAAAAGATTGCGGCGATTTTTTGTTTTCCGCGTCGGGCCGCAGGATGCGTCTGATCTGTTTATTTTATTATAAAGGGACTTGTCTGGAGGTCAGACACATGCCGTCCTCGTAGTCACTAATTAAAGCCGCAGAAGCGATCTCAAATCAAAGGAAGTTGATAGTGATGCTAAAATTAATTATCGCACATAACAAGCTTTGAAATGTCAGAGCCGGAACGAGTGGCTGCCTTCAGCTCCTCATCCGCAAAGCTTTTGGGAACTGTTCATTAAACGCAGCTAACGCTTTGCTGGAAGAGCCTTTGAAGACTGGATTCTGATGAGGAAGCTGGAACGAACCATTTATGGGATGTTTAACTGATTTGTCTCCAGGGTCTTGCTGCGCCTGGCAGTCAAGCGTCGCAATCGGCCCGTGCCTTTCTCCGGCGGCCATTTTGTACGCTGAACCAGTAATCGGGATGGGCGGCAGTTCGTTGGCAGGGAGCTGGTTACCTCACTGTTTTCTCCTTATTGGTCCAGACACGGGACAGGTCCTCTTTCTCTGTAACGTGTTGTGGTTCTCTGCCGAATTCTCCTGTGATTCCAGGGAGGACTGATAACGCTTTCCCAGTAGGTGAACTCTTGCCACCCTGGGCTCATAGGAAGTGAGTTGAATGATGCTCGGTGTGTATCAAACGGCATCCATTGAAGGATCACCAGGGATTATTTTATTAGGGATGCACCGATACTAGTATCGGTGCCGATGCCGAGTACTTGGGCGAGTACTCGTACTTGCCCAAATGCTCCGATGTCTAACCCGATCCGGTATCAGGAAGCTAGGCGGCGAGTCATTATATGCTGCCTGGCTTCCTGATCTTCCAGAACCTGGCTCCATGCTCCCTCATCACTTGGTGATGAGGGAGCATGGAGCCGGCTTCCCGGCCAATCAGGAAGCTGGGCAGCATATAATGACTTGCCGCCTAGCTTCCTGATTGGTCGGGAAGAAAGCCAATTAGGAAGCCGGACGACGAGTCATTACTTGCGCCCCTGGCTTTCTGATTGCCCAGAGAGCTGGCTTCATGCTCCTTTGTCGCCTGGTGACGAGGGAGCATGGAGGCGGCTTCCCGGCCCATCAGGAAGCTGGGCGCCATGTAATGTCTCGTTGCCCGGCTTCCTGATTGGCCAGAAAGCCGGCCCCATGCTACCTAGTCACCTGGGGACGAGGAAGCATGGAGACGGCTTCCCTGCTGATCGGGAAGCCAGGTAGCAAATCATTACATGCCCCTTGGCTTCCTTAATTGGACTTCCGGTATTCCATATCGGCAAGTACCAAAAAAACATATTGGTACTCAACACCGAAAAAACTGCATCGGTGCATCCCAAATTTTAATGAAAGCTGCAAATTACCAAACATTGAAATGAACATGCTAAAGATTAGATTTCAGTGATTGGGTTGTGATCTAATTCACATAGGAAGCGATGTTGTGGCCGGCGCTTGAGGACATCATCAACCTGGTTTTACAGCACAAATTGTTTCCATTGACAAAATCCATGTTGACCCTCCCTGTCCATTGGCAGCGAGTGGCCCTTTTTTTTGTAGAGCAACCCTGAATCACACTGATCATTATACTAGATGTTTGAGATGTCACCATAGCAGCCATTTTTCCAAGTGTTCTATCAGTTCACCAGCAGCTGGTGATATGAGTGGGGCAAGAGACCTTTTTTTTTGCCTGGTGCCTGTCTGTTCCCCTCAGGAAATTCATAAGCAGCGTCTTGAATTGGCCCCCCCACATGTGCACCACACTATATTTCAGTCCATTTTTTTCCTTCATTTCCGATGTCACAGTCTATCTCCATCCCGAACCGCGTTTCAGCAATGACAGAGCTCAGATGAAAAACCATTTTCCCACAGATGGGGTCACGGACTGTAAGCTAAATAGATAATAACAGCTAAAATGTGGGATAGATGGAATGGAAAATGAAGACTAGATGTTGCAGACAGACGATTTATTCAGATATTTGTGAGACGGTGGAAGGTGATGGAGCTAGTGAAGGGAGGACTGTGATTATTATAATGGGTTGGCAGCATCAAATTGGATCATGACACCACATGAAGCTTAATTAGGATGAGAAGTAGTAATGTTTCCACAGCTACGGAGGGCGGGAGGGGACCAAAAGGCCGCGTTTATGTTCAATAAGTTTTTATTAGGGTATTTTCATTATTCCAAAACGAATAGAAAGTATTCAAGAACAAAGAAAGTCCGGTTAGGACCAACAATATGAAATAAGAAGCAGGTAAAGACATAAAAGGCCGCGTTTAGATGCTCCTCACACTCACCCTGTGAACTCTTTCCCCACAGAGAGCATGCTACGGACAGCGTCCAGCCCCGACAGCCTGCGCTCACGAACGCCTATGATCACCCCGGACCTGGAGAGCGGTACAAAGCTCTGGCACCTAGTGAAGAACCATGATCATTTGGACCAACGTGAGGGTGACAGAGGGAGCAAGATGGTGTCCGAAATCTATCTCACCAGATTATTGGCAACAAAGGTAAGAAGGAAAATATAGCAAACCATGTTCTGTCCCTTATTACTGTCTGAAGAAAAAGCAAATCCATCACAATTATCCTCCCATGTATACAGTGCAGCAAATAAAAATCAGAGCAGGTAATGTGGGAAACATTTAGAGCAGGAATAATGTGATATGACGTGAGGCGGCCTAAGATTACAGGTAGTGGGATCCTTTTTGGAACCGTAGGGCAGAATAAATGGGTTTTGTAAAAGCTTTACCCCCCCAAAAAAAAGAATACTTGCGAATTGCCTTTCAAGAATTGGATATCTGCCGACAAATTTACAGGTTAATAGACCCTAGAGGCTACAATCAAAATGGAAATATTTTACACATATATTTCAAAGTGCAGAAAGTGAGAGTGCTAGTCATAAATAATATTTATTGAGTTCATGATTCTACACAAAATTTACCTATCTGTCACAGCAATGTGAAGTAGGGGCATCACTAAAGTACAAGGAACGCCACTCGTAACTATCAATGAGTAGCTATCAATGAGGTGCTAAGGATTCTGCTATGAGGTAGGGCCATCATCATACTTTGGACTAAGGAAGGACCTAGAGCCATCACTGACAAACGTACGTGGGTAGGAACTAGGGCCATCACTGAGGTACAGTGGACTTTGTTAGGAACTAGGGCCATGACTGAGGTACAGTGGACTTTGTTAGGAACTAGGGCCATGACTGAGGTACAGTGGACTTTGGTAGAAACTAGGGTCAACAATGAGGTGCAGTTGACTTTGATAGAAACTAGGGCTATCCTCAAGGTGCAGTGGACTTCAGTAGGAAGACCTTCACTGAGGTACAAAGAACTGTGTTAGGACCATCACCAAGGTAAAAGTAACTTTGGTAGGAGCTTAGGCAGTTACTGAGACACAAGGAACATGGCTAGGATCTGACACGAGGATCTCCACAAGGGTCTAAACTTATTACTAAGGTACAAGAAATTCCGCTAGGAACCGGGCCATCACCAAGGTGCAGTGGACTTCGGTAGGAACTAAGACCTTCACTGAGGTACAAAGAACTCTATTAGGGCCACCACCCGAGGTTCAAGGAACTGTGCTAGGAGCTAAGGCATTTACTGAGGCACAAGATGTTTCCTAGGATCTGACGCCATCACTGAGATACAAGGAGCTCCACAGTCACCTTGGCCTATCACTGAGGTATTAGGACCATTGCTGAGTCTCAAGGCCTCATGAAATCAGTGTAAATATATATTTCTTACGGATGACTCCAATTCCTAGAGATCTGATCAGCTTCAGCAAAACACACACAAAAAAAAGGACTGTCGAGAAAGCAGACTCTGATGACATTTTTGCATCCCTCTTGTTGACAAAGCAGAAACAGGCCCCTGCGTCCTCCTGCTAACGCACAGCCTATTTTCCAGAGTGACCCGGCAATGGCAGTGATTGGCGTTATAATTTAGCCGCTTCCCTGGATCAGCAGAAAGGAAGTCAGAAGAGAGGGAGTTACGGGCTTTACAGCTGCAATCGATGGGTTATGACACAAATTAACCGCTATTGTTTCGTAATGGCCGTATAAAAGGAATTCATAAGAGGTTCTTTCAATAAACCCCCAGCCGTTGTTAAGACATTATGAAAACCCACATTAATTGCACTTGCTGTAAATATCGTTGCGTGTTATTTATATCCGCGCGTCTCTATACGTTTTCGGGCTTCGGTTAGCGGGATATATATTTATTTAACAGGGAGTGGTATTTACGGCTTGCTTATGGATATTAATGGCTATAGGAAAGATTAATTCTTCCTTTAATGAGCTTTTCTGCGGACTCTGAACCTTCAGCAAATCTTCCTCGCTACATAACGTCTCCACGAGTGTAATAACTTGTAGGTCTACGGGGAATCTGCCCGCGCAACAACAAAATTAATTGCAAACGCGGGAGGAAATATTTAGGCGTATTCTGAAGGATTCCCGTTGAATTTGTAGTGCTCCCATAGGAAATGCTTGCTTTTATTCCCTTGCTGTGGATTCTCATGCATTTTATCTCGGCGAGGAAGGATAATATAAAAAGCCTTATTTCTGCCATTTCAACTTATAGACGGATGTAAAGGCATCCTGGGGATGTTACTGTTTACTCTTGCAAGCGCGCATTTGTAATGCTGTTTTGAAATATGTTCGGAGTGCACCTCGGAGCATGCCGCTACATAGGTGGGTAGGGAGTGCAGTCATGACTCTTGTATTATTATTATTTTTTTAATGTAGTTTTTAGTGCATTTTGGATGGATGGTGCTAAGCTTTGCCACCTGGAACACTAAGGGGGCTATTCACAAAGGAGCCGAAGGATCCAGCCCTAGCTTCGGCTGATCCTTCGGCCACCGGAGCCCTTCGAAGGGCTGCTGTACGGGCTATTTTAAATAGCCCGTACAGCAGCCGAAGGCGGCCAAGCAGGAGGCATATGCTTCAGCTCGACTGAGTTGAAGTGTCGGCCTGAAGCAGGGCGAACGGCCTGCGGAAGGCCGGCCTTTTGCCCCGAAAATGACAGCTATTGACGGCGGCATTCAGCTATGCACTCACTGCCGTTTGGTCACTATGTGATTATGTGGTTCAGTTGAATGCAAACCTCAGCAGATGCATATACTTCCCTTCTGTTCACATGTCACTCCATTCAGTTGCTGGAATTGTATGGAAAGCCATTGTGTAGGCTACAAGTCTCTGGATTTGTAACTCACACAGGGCTATCAACTCCCCAGTGATTTTTCGGATTGGCCCAGTGCTGTCACATGCTCCTCCATACCCAGAAATATTAATTCCTTTGGCTCGTAATGCCGAACAGAACAGAGGAGTAGAAGAGATTATACACTGCTGGTGGTGGGAGGAGTAAAGGGAACCTGTTGAATATTCAAACTATATACTAACATTAAATAAACAATGCCTTCCCTTTAAGTAGACTGGGTCTCCGCTGCACCACACACTGTAACGTCTTCTTTCCCCGACCCAGTAATGCTTAATGCCTGCATGTGCGCATTAAAGGGATGGCTCCCTTTTATATGGAGATGAGGGAGTAATTGCTCATCAGTCACACACCTTTCCCACTGCGTTGTTGGATTTCCGTGAGCGTTAACAAGCACTGCTGACACTCAACGTGTGCTCGTTATTATTTAGCCATTTGGGCTCCGGTGACAGAAATCCATTGCACTCGAATGGTAACCTTAAGAAAGTGCAATCATTGATTTACCTGTATGTATGACAGAGGGGGAGGAATAGATTTTGTTAAAAAGATGATGACAACAACTAAGGTAGCCAATAAAGAGCACCTGTCTCTTAGCTCTTGGTTTAGACAGCCTCTAAGGAATCTTTCAGGGCTGCATTGAGAATGGCCATTGCCGACATGTCTTTGGAGGTGCTGGCTTCAGAGCTTTCATCTTCATCCTGGTTTCACTACTTAATGAGTTGCTGCCCTATTGCAAGCATGTGCATATGAGGTTCTCCAGCACATTGTATACACGGGTTCTTTCCTGGCCAGCCGTTCATTAAATAGCGATGGAAGGATGAGTGAAGCAGCAGCTGGCATATGCCTGTCCTGATAACTGTCAATGAAGTGATTTATTGAGCTGGACTTAGAGCCTCTATCATACCGGCAAGTTTTCATTTGGAATAATTTTTTGAAGATGGTACAAATAGGTAGGAGATGGATTCCAACTCTCATCTTCCTATTACACAGGACACTGCTTACGTCCGATTAGGTTGCTCTAGTTCTACCTTGTTGCATTGCTCTGAATCCTTATCGTTCTTGTTTCCTGTCTCCAGGGCACCCTCCAGAAGTTCGTAGACGACTTATTCGAAACCATATTCAGCACGGCACACCGCGGCAGCGCACTACCTCTCGCCATAAAATATATGTTTGACTTTCTGGATGAGCAGGCGGATAAACACCAAATCACAGATTACGATGTGCGGCATACATGGAAAAGTAATTGGTAAGTGACCCTAACTTGGGCTTCATGATGCTGACTCAAAGCTATTGAGTGCCCCGAGGTGGTGGGATGTATACTAGTTATTAGGGATGCACCGATACCGGTATTTCGAGTACCGATATATTTTTTTTTGTGGGTACTTGCCGATACCGAATACCAATACCAGAAGTCCTAATAATGAAGCCAGGCGGCGTGTAAACACTCGCCACCCGGCTTCCCAATTAGCAGGGAAGCCGTCCCCATGCTTCTCGTCATTAGGTGACAAGAAAGCATGGAGCTGGCTTCCCGGCCAATCAGGAAGCTGGGCAGCGTGTAATGACTTGCTGCCCGGCTTCCTAGTACCGTAAGTATCGGGCTAGGCATTTGGGCGAGTACTCGTACTCGCCCCAAATACTCGGCTTTGGCACTGATACTAGTATCGGTATCAGTGCATCCCTACTAGTTATGAACTCACTCAGTTATTGTATGTAATAGGTTACAGCCAGGTGCTATTACTTGTAAGCTATAGAAGTTCCTGAACTAAAGTTTAGACTTGCAGCACTCCCAGTTCCCAGCTTCATTAGGGTCACCATATGGGTGGGTCTGTTCTTGACTCAACCCACAAAGTCTGCACTGCGGCTTGTACAGCAACGTACAAAGAAACCTTTGCGGTGTTATATAGTGAGTCTGAATCCAATGTGGATTGTTAGCTTTTCTGCCAAACCAGTGCATCCAAAAAGTGAATGCCAACAAAGGAAAACTGTTATGGTTTATTACCGAATTGCAGAAGATTTCTGGAATGAAAGAAGCTTTAGGCCTGGTTCACACCTGGGCGTTTTACAGCGCGTTCCTACACGCTGTAAAACGCTCAACATGTGAAAACCAATGATTGCCTATGGGCATGGTTCCCACCTGGGCGTTTTACAGCGCATAGGAACGCTCTGCAAAACGCCCAAAGAAGTACAGGAGCTTCTTTGGGGCGTTTTGCTGCGCGTTGCCATTGGTATTCCCGAGTGTGGATCGGGGTTAACAAAGCGGTAACCCCGAGCCACACTCGGGAATACAGCGTACAGGTCTTACCTTGTCCGCGATCCCCGCTGTGTCTTCGGCGACTTCCGGGTACTTTCCCTTGCGAGCGGCCGCGTCGCAGGGGGGCGGAGCCGGCGGGAAGTTTAAAAGTGAAACTAAAAAAAATAGATCTATTTTTTTTAAATCGAGAAAATAAAGGAAAAAAACAAAAATCATACCGCCAGTGAAACGCGCGTTTCACTGAACTGAAAAACGAGCATTAAAAAACCGCTCAGGTGTGAACCCAGCCTTAGGGGTAAAATTTGACTGCAAAGTTTTCCTCTTAGCTTTGTCTGAGTGTAAGACTCTTCAGACCTGTGACTTTCCTCCTCGCTATTAGCTTCTGTATCGGGAAGGTCGGGAGGACATTTCCGCAGTCTTTTCTCCTTTCCAGCTGAACGTTTTCTTAGGCAGAGTCCCCTTTTCACCTTTACTTGGATATACAGCTGGGACTATCCCCCTCCCTTCCTTCTGTATGCGTCGATTTCATTTCGCTGGCGTTCCCTCTGTTTCCAGCCAGCGGGACATCCCTACATATGACATTTGTAATATGGCAGATAAATTGCTTTTCTATGGTTCGGTGGCTGCCAGCAATTAGCAGCGATGGCTGGGGAAATGCATATATACTTATCTTAACCCATCAGTAGATACAAAAGCTGTGACTTTGCTGTTACCGGGAATCTGCCGATGACATCTAAGAGTGGAGTGAAAATATGAAAGACATTAGCCGGGTTGCAGGAGGACATCTTGATCTCATCAGTGAAATAAATCAACATATTGCTCAAACATTCTAGTTCCAAGTACAAAAAAAAAAATCAAACTTTTGAATTTTAACAGATTCTGCCTTAGGGCGGGGAGAAGTCTCCTGTGAATACAGAGGGGGAAATCTAATAAATTGAAGAGCGAAAGATAAAGATCTGCTCACAAAGAGATGTTCTAGTAAGTTGGAACACCTCCCAATTCAACAATGAGTCCCCATGCGGAGGTTCCCATAATCACCCTTAAAGGAGAACTATGCGGTTAGGGCTTTTCCCCATAGTTCTCCTTAGGGTAACTAGAGGACACAAACCAGCGTCCTCCCGTCACCCTAAGCTCAGTATACCGCGAGCTACAGCTCGCGGTAAACTGAGACGCCGCAGCCAGGACGGATCCCGACATTACTGTCTGGATCCACCCAGCTGAGTGATTTTCACTCACCTCATAGTTCTCCTTTTAAAGTGAACCTGTGCTTTGTCCATGCAGAACAAACCAATAGGTGCCCTTTGATGCCCCTTACATAGCTGCATATGCCTTTCCTTCACTCCCCCTCTGTTTAGCCACTAGGAGTAATGAGACAAGTGTTAGCGCCAAGTTGTTCCAATTAGAGATTCCGGAGAGCTGTGCCCCCTTGTGAGAGCGCAGGGCAAATCGCCAAGCACCAGCACTCTCGCATTGGGTGAGCCACATGTTCCTCTGTTCCCAAAAGTACCATATTTTTTCTTTGTGTGTTCCCTGGTTCTGGTCATGGGCCTCTGTACTTCCCAGAGGTTGCTGTTCCAGCCAGAACCTGCAAAACTCAAACTGAAGTAAGATTGTGGCCCATTTTGCCATTTCTTAGATGGGGTTAGCAGTTCATTTGCTGGTTGGAGTTTCTTTAACACTGTTTTCCCTTTCAGTTTACCTCTGAGGTTCTGGGTGAACGTCATCAAGAACCCTCAGTTCGTGTTTGACATCCACAAGAACAGCATCACGGACGCCTGCCTCTCGGTGGTGGCCCAGACCTTCATGGACTCTTGTTCTACGTCAGAGCACAAGTTGGGCAAAGATTCTCCCAGTAACAAGCTGCTGTATGCCAAGGACATACCCAACTACAAGAGCTGGGTGGAGAGGTAAGTGGGCTCTACTGCCGTGACAGAATTGTAGTTTAGGTCGGGGCCACACCAGGCGTCTGAGTCTTGACTGAGTATTATGATTGCTTGTTTCAGGTATTACACCGACATCGCCAAAATGCCCGTAATAAGCGACCAGGATATGAGCGCGTACCTGGCCGAGCAATCACGGCTACACCTGAGCCAGTTCAACAGCATGAGCGCCCTACACGAAATCTACTCCTACATCACCAAGTACAGAGACGAGGTGAGCACCAACGGCGGGATCTGGGAAGGCAAACAATGGCTGTTCTTGGCGTCTTGGTTCCTAACGCCGCCCTCTTGCCATAGACATCAAATGTCTCCCTGTGCCTGGTATATATATATATATACAGCAGGAGCCATGAGACTCCACCACCTGGGGCAGTAACTCTGGTTGTGAGGTCTCTGGTATCCCTGAGAGATATAGGAACCCGGGGGGCTGATTTGACTTTCCACCGTCAAATATATGTCATAAAAACAAAGATTCTTGGTTGGTAAATACTTTAGTACATGGCCAGTCCTAATATTGGCAGCAAAATGGTTGTAACGCTGGCAACTGGCATTTATATTCAATCCACACAGATCAGTTTAGTAAAGTCTGCACCCGAGTCCATTTTAAAGCTCTGATTTGAATTGAAGCCTTGAAGGGGGAGTGGTTTGGCCCCCAAAATGCGTTGGATGTTTATGAAATTAAAGTGGCTTGGACTTTCTTACCGCTTGGTCTCTCTCGAGTTTACTTCAATTGTTTATACTTGACATCACTGCCTGGGTACCATTTGAGGGGTATTCTGGAACTCCATCCTTGCCCAGTTGTATTGGCTTCTCTAATGGACTGAAATGGCTTACTGTGTTTTCACTGCACACTGTGAGCTTTAGAAGCTGCAGCAAGTCAGCCCGGCCTTATTTCCTGGCTGGAGGACGTCCACCTCACTGAAACGCTACCCATTCTTTCCAGTACACTCCGTGCAAACTCACAACCTGTGAAAAGACTGCGCAGTAGTTCATCTTGCTTTTGATAAAAAATGAAATGGAGTTGCACCTCTCGTCAGTGTCCTCTTTATCTCGCCACTCCGAGATTTGACGTTGAACTTTCATATTTAGCGTTATCAACACAGACATAATTCCTGCTATTAAGGTGATGATAATTGTATTGGTAATTTATGAGTCAGTAATAGATGTTGTGACAGCCACCAATAACTTTTATTTTAGGTTAAATACACTTTCCTGACATCCTGTCGCATTTAATTTACCTGTAAAATCATTATGTTGGTGACAGGGTCTCTTTAAAGGACAACACAGTCAGAAGCTGGAAAATGGTTTGCTTATTTACAGGGCTATTCGTAAAAGAGTGAAGAGTTTGGAGAAGACAGGAAAAGGGAACAATCTAGGACAACATGGCTGAACTGGAGAGTGAGCTGAATTGGAGATTTTGTCCAAATCAGATATGTTGTCCTAGATTGTTCCCTTCTCCTCTGGCCTTCTCCAAACTCTTCACCCTTTTGTGAATTACCTTGTTAGTACCAGCCGGACTATGCGTGCCCTGGTCCTGTGTTTTACTTGCTATGACAATTTTTCTAATTTATTCAAGGATTGATAATGGTGGGTGGTTCTTTACCGCTTCTTTTCTCAATCAAGTCAATAAGGACTGACGCCGTAAAAACAATGCCCTCCCTGTGTGGATAATATCTCAGCAGTTAAAGGAGAACTATGAGGCAAGTGATTTTCACTCAGCCTCCTAGTTCTAGCCGACCGGTGACAATTAAACTGTCGCAGGTCGGCTCACTAGATCGGGAAGTGAGCGAACACATACCGTCGCTCGCTCACTTCTCGATCTAGCCTGCAGAGAGCCGTGACTGTCACTCACGGCTCCCTGCAGGGATTTACCCCCTCCCCTGTCCGATCCTCCAGCGCTGACTGGCGGATCGGACGGGGGAAGGAGCGGGTACAGCTGGCTCTGCCTCTGGATAGGCAGAGCCAGCTGTCAATCACGCAGCTGGGCGGATCCAGACAGTATTGTCGGGATCTGTCCCAGCTCGCGGTATACTGAGCTATGGGTGACGGGAGGACGCTAGTTTGTGTCCTCCCGTTACCCTTAGGGGAACTATGGGGAAAAGCCCTGACCCCATAGTTCTCCTTTAACAGAGAGGAGCACTTGCCCCTGAGTACTCCCTCTAGTGGCAAATCTCTAACATTAACAAAGATATGAATGAGCAAGCTTGTATAAAGTAATTGTAATTAAAAAAAGATGAGCAGGTCGGCTATTAAAATCCTATATGATGGAACTCGGTTGTGTAATATCATTTGTATGTTGAGTTCACATTTCCTTTTTCTATTGCAGATCTTAACCGCGCTGGAAAAAGACGAACAAGCGAGGAGGCAGCGGCTACGAAGTAAATTGGAACAAGTTATCGACACAATGTCGCAGAGCAGTTGAAGTCCACGACGGCCGCGCTCCAGGGCGTTGGTGGTAACTGAGCGAGACGGGGGGGGGGAAAGCGCTAAAACGTGACCACACTCCCAAAGCATGTGGCCTTGACAAAAAACCAACAAACTGCAGAACTGTTCTGAAATTTGAAACAAACATGAACAACAAACAAAAAAAAATGAAAGAAAAAAAAAAAAAAGCTTACATGTACATAAAATTAATTTAGAGAACATTTCAAAGAATGACATAGAAATCCTTTATAAACAGTTTTACGGACTCCTTAAAGTTCAGTACAAATTAAGAATATAGATTAAAGACCATGTCAGCTGCCTGTTCCAAAGGGGAAGACGGTGCTCGTGGCGGAGGAAAACGTGTGAAGACGGAAAGGACTGGACTATGTAGGACCTATAAGATTGCAGAAGAGACTTTCTCCCACCTCCTCCCTCCCGCCCCGCGTAGGCAGGCAGCCGATCGGCCCTCAAGAAAAGAAAAAAAGACAACCTCTCTCTCTCTCTCTTTGGCTTTTTGCCACCTAGTGTTAAACTGCTACATTTGCACAATTTATTGAGAATTTCGGGGTTTTTAAAGAAATTAAAAAAATAATTAAAAAAAAGCAATCGAGGAGAGAAAAAAAAAAATCTTTGAAGGGTTTGAGTGCGTTCTGGGAGACGGAAGAACTTCAAGAGCGTCCCGTGGATTTACCTGCGAGGAGGACAAAAAAAAAATATAATTCCAGAACCTTTCATATTTTTCTAGACTATATTATGTGCCATGTTTCATTTCAATGTTGTTTTAGTGAATAAAAATGTCATTTCAACTTCTTACTAAACCCCTTGTATGTTATTTTGGAATGAATTGTGAGTTTTATTTTACAATTATTATTGTTGGATATGTTTCATGAATATATTAAGGCTACTGGAAGCACATTCAGAATCACGGCACCTGTTAACGCGAATGTACATACTACAGATTGGCTAGCAAAGCGCATTCCCAGAATGCTTTGCTGCAGCAGATGAACCACGTGGGCATTAATATGTAGGGATCTGCGGACCGAAGCTACAAATGAGAGGGGTACAGGGCACCAAAAAGTCTCGTTTTGGTTTAGTTCTTCTCCTGTTAATTTATTAGGCGCTTCAGGTCTTGTACTGTTGCAGACTGGTTGTAGTGAAATGTTTGGGACGCCCCTGAATGTAATATTGCCGGGGACGAGGTTAAATGGCGGAGCTGCTTTGAGCATTCCAAAGTATAACTTGCATGGGCGGGTTGTGTTCCCGGGTTTGTGGTTCATTCATACTGGCCAGAAAATGTGTCCAACCAATGGGAGGAGTCGGTAAAACACTGCAGATCAGTAAAGACTGTTTATGTCCGATTAGTCCCTCATGTACCCATGATCTTAAAATAACATCTTCATGAATTAGAAATATAATTTCAACCATTACACCTCGCTCACCGTAAGGAAATTTACCATTGTTGACCTCAGCCTCCGAAATTGTTTTGTTTTCTTCCTCTGATCCAATGGCTTCAGTACTTTAAAGGATAAGTGCACATTAAAAGAAAATGGACTTGTGCCTTTACCCTAACCCTCTCCCTGCAGATGCATACTTACCTTGATTTGATGGCTGCAGCCTCTGGTGTTTGTTTACCTTCAAGGTTTACAGTCCTGGCCTCATCTGTGTATTAGAGCCCAATGGACTTTTGCCTCCGGCCTTGGAAAACAGCTCCATAGAAGTCTATGGGGCTATAGTATGCAGGCAAGGCCAGAAATGGCCTCTGGTGTTTGTTTATACAGTCTTGGCCTCGCCTGTGTATTACAGCCCAATGGACGTTCATCTCCAGCCTTGGGACACAGCTCCATAGAAGCCTATGAGGCTATAATGTGCAGACAAGGCCAGGACTGGCTTCTGGTGCTCGTTTACATCCAGTACTGCAAGTCTTACTGTCCTGGCCTTGTCTGCACCATAGATGTTTATGGGACCGTCTCCATACTCGGGACACAGCCCCATAGAAGTCTGTGGGGCTATAATGCGCAGGCCAGGTTAGGACTTGCTTCACTCTAATGGCCCCGGGTCTCTTGTTTACATCCAGTGCCGCAAGTCTCACCTGCCTGGCTGTGCAGCAATGGATCTAAACAGAGGCTGCAGCTGTTGGATTGAGGTAAGTATGCGTCTGAAGGGGGAAGGTGGGTTTGGTCAGGCAAAATGATAAGTGCACTTCTCCTTCAATTTATGGAGTACGGTGGCTCAGAAAGCGTTGAAGTAGCAGCTAATCTTTTAGAAGGAAATCAACAATTCTTTAAACCTTGTTAGTTTTCTCTACCCCGTCTAGGCCGGCATTGTCCAGTAATCCCAATTTATTGGATGGTGTGTATAATAGAAAAATTCTAGAGTTACATAAAGACAAAATAAAATACCAAAAATCGTCCCCATAGACACGTGAAGTCACTTTCAGATATTTATGTACTTTTCCTATGTAGCATTAGTTTCTGTTTTTTAAACCAAAACATATCACAGACCTAAAAATAAAAGCAGCCTTCTTCCTCTCCTACCTCAAGAGGTGGCTGGAGTTCGGCCTTCTTCCTCTCCTACCTCAAGAGGTGGCTGGAGTTCGGCCTTCTTCCTCTCCTACCTCAAGAGGTGGCTGGAGTTCGGCTAACTCCGTTAAGCAATAACATACTTTACAATCACTGCCTTGTCCATCTTTGGACGTCCTCATAATTATCAGCCGCTTCCATTGTCCTTTTTCCTTTGGGATCTTTTTTTCACCAAGCCGATAACACGGCCTGGTCCCCTGCCAACCAATCTGCCTGGACTGTCATTTAATGGCTGCCTCTCAAAGCTACAGAAGATGGCAATTATGTCCTGGTTGGCCAGTATACAGCCCCATAGTTGTTTAGATATTGCTGGTGCCAGTCTGTGTGGGGTAATAAAACCAGCTGCAGACTGCCTCTCAGGCTTTGGTAAGCCGGCTCTAGAAACAGTTGTCCGTTGTCTCTAGGTTCCAAGTTGACTATTGCTTCCATAGTGTAATTGTTATAACGCCCTCCACTGGCTGTCAACTGTACATTAGGGATGGCTTTCAAGGAATGACTTGCACCTATTTCAGGGTAAACAGCCAGAAGAAAGTATATAGTCTTACGTAACAGGTGCACATTGGTCCTTGTGAGTGACAGAAGAACCCCCCTCCAGTCACACATAGTTCCTCCCTTTGCTGAGGAAGATGAGCAGGTTACTATTGGAAGCCATTCTGATGAATGGAGTTCACCCCCGATGGAAATTCGCCCACCCAAGTGAATTTCCACTTTCTTCCTTCCCGTTTAGATAAAACCGGGCCCGCTCTACTTAACGATGTCTTCCCTTTATGAATGGCAGATTTGCCAGTCCAAACTGTCTTTTTAGATTGTTTGTACCCTCCCGCAGAACAAGCCCCATCCATCCTAGCAGCCAGAGCATCGCTTGGCTGTCTGCAGACAGTTCTCTGCCTGTCTGATGTATGGGTCGATTAGAAGGAAACAAACATCAAACGTTCAGAAGCTTTAATGCATCTTTTAAATGTAATAAATCCCCAGCCGGAACATATAAGACGGCTTCTCCTTCCATCTGTTTACTGGATACATGGGAGAAACTTTCCGCTCTTTGTGGCCAAGGGAGCTGCCTGCTCGAGGGAGGACGGGAATATCACATCGAGACCCTTTATCACTAGATCTATGTTTTCTACGTTGAATGATCAATAGATTTTGCTCTGGTTCTTTGCTTCTACCCAAGTTGTCTCTTGGGGCCGATGCAAGTTAACTCTTGGCAGATGACCCTTCAGCTAAAATAAAAATCCCTTTCTCAGTTGACTAAATAGAATGACTGTTACATATACATAAAGAGTGTAGCCAGCAGCTGACAAACTTTCACATGGTTAAGAAAAATGAAAACTTCCACCAATGTTCAAGTGACCTTTACTTCCTGCCGGGTATGATATCCAGGCTTGTAATGGCCAGGCATGAAACTGAGAACATGTGGAATACATAGATATTTACATGTGGATTATCAGCTAATGGCCTTTGTCCATAGTCAGGACAGGTACAGGAGCCTTAAGCAGAGACGTCCCAACAACTGCAGCTGGCAATCCACCCGTGCCAAGACGCAATTACTTGTAGGGAGAGGATTGACACTGCAAAAACAGTATCCAAGATTTTGTTTCTAGACACAACCTACTTGTAAGGAGAAACGTTCCGATACCTAAAACATTCCACAGTATCCTAGACACCTGTTTCTAGACACAACCTAATTGTAGACAAGAGAGGCATGCAACAATGTTAGTAAGTCAGCTAAAGGACTTTAGTTCAGTTTCCATGAGGGTATTACTATAGTGATTGCAGCAACCACAACAGTTGGCGCTTCCATCACTCTAATACGATTATTTTTAGTAGTAGAATCTATTAGATTTACATTTCTATAAAAGCAAAGCAGATGATCGTTCTGAGGTGCGGTAATCCTCGAACCAAACATCATCTGGGGTAGTAATCTAGAGGCAGATACAGGTCACCGCCTCGCTGCGGGTGACGGGGACCAATAGAACAGAATTAGGTGTTATCACCTTGGTAAAGGGACCTCGCATGTCCCCGAAACTTCCGATGTAGTACAATGATGACCGTGTGAATCCTCAATGCCCATTGGCCGAGTGCTGGCCTTCCTTGTGGGGTTTTAAATTTCATTTACCAATTAATGGGTGTTGGGTATCAGCTTAACAGTCTTGCAGTGTTCTACCGACTTCTCCAGCAACTATGGGCTTCAAGTCCAACTCCAGATAAAACTTGATAAAGCTGTAGATAGAATGGGGAGGGGTGACAACCTTTTGGGTTTTTATTGATGTCCTTGTACCTGTTGGGTAGATTTCCTCACAGTGCCTGTTGTGGTGACTAGAAGAGAAGGCAACTCTCTCCATTGGTGTCAGACACCGCGACAAAAACATTTTTTCCAGGCGGCGAAGGACCAGAACATCAGTTTTTCTTCCTGCTGTGTCTTCCTCCTCATTACTGTTCTCCTGGTGTCACAGGGACAGGAAATGTTCCCCGGCCTGCTTACAGACATCAATGAAAACCTCCAAAGGTTTGAATCCTTCCTCAATCTAGAACTGAAAACATTTGTCTGGAGTTGGGCTTTACTTTTTTTTCGGTGGCTTTCCCATTCTTAAACCCACAGTGCTCTTCAGACCATTTATGTTGCTGCTCAGCTCCAGTCAGTCTCCATCTAGCATACCTGTCCACTTAACCCCTCCATTGCTGCAGCCAATGGGAGCAGTAGCTGAATTCAGTCTGGCAAAAAAAAACAATGAACGAATAAAAAACCTCTCCCCGCTGAGCCATCCCCTGTAAATATCTTACTATTTTAATGTTGCTCAGATTTAGTACTTGTAAATAAAATCCTCGCGTCACAAAAGAGATTAAACATTTTTGCTAAATAAAACCAGCTGGTGTCTGTTTTTCTGTGTGTGCTCGTCTGTTAATGGGAGAGCGCTGTCCAAATGAACAAAAAAGTGTATGCAAATATCGAAAAGGTCGTTTTACCATATCTGCATGTGGAGCCAAAGCAAGTACTTGGCAAGGGAAGGCGGTCGCCATTGATAAATTAAGCCTAAGATAGAATACTTACCCTTTCAATGGCGATCTCGTTCCCTTTCCAAGTATCTATGCTGGCTCCATATGTGGATATGGTAAAATTACCTTTATAGGGGGGTAAAAGGATCTCTGTGGGAACATGTGGGTTGTTATAAAAATGATAGTTCCCTGGTTATGGCCGCCTTTAATGCTTTGGAATCAGTCACCTGGAACAAGCATACAGCAAATGAAAGCAAAGAAGAGACTGAATTTGTAATCTCTACACTTGTTTCTGGTCTTTGACTTAAAGTATTGAAGCCACAACATAAGCATGACGGCCAGGCAAATAGCACATTCAGGGCTGGTCATCAATACTGGCCCCTCTAATCCCCACATCACAGGTGTACTTTTGGGTCAGGGTTTTAATTTGAAGGAGGCGCTTTTAGTGTTGGTGACAATGTTTCAATGAAAAGTTTACTTGTTTGCCTGCCAAGTTCCTTTGCAGCTCTGAGATGTCCTTTGATCAAATGCCAAGAGCCACAAAGCTGATGATGGAAGATGTGAATCTGTATCCATCTTGGAACAACTACTTGGTAGTATTGACCCACCACCAGGACAAAGGTTTCTAGTTCTCACCTCCTATCATCCACCACCACCAGGCCAACATTTTCCAGTTCACCTCTGCTATCATCCACCACCAGGCCAAAGGTTTCCAGTTCACCCCTGCCATCATCCACCACCAGGCCAAAGGTTTCCAGTTCACCCCTGACATCGTCCACCACCAGGCCAAAGGTTTCCGGTTCAGCCCTGCCATCGTCCACCACCACCATGCCAAAGGTTTCCAGTTCACCCCTGCCATCGTCCACCACCAGGCCAAAGGTTTCTAGTTCACCCCTGCCATCATCCACCACCACCAGGCCAAAGGTTTCCAGTTCACCCCTGCCATCATCCACCACCATCATCATCCACCACCATCAGGCCAAAGGTTTCCAGTTCACCCCTGCCATCGTCCACCACCACCAGGCCAAAGGTTTCCTGTTCACCCCTGCCATCATCCACCACCACCTGGCCAACAGTTTCCAGTTCACCCCTGCTCTCCTCCACCACCACCAGGTTAACGTTTTCCAGTATACCACTGCTATCACACTTGCAGTTATAAGACAGTGGGCCAGATACATTATAAGTGATGGTTGTTGAGGATTGTGAATGGTCAAATGTGACATCTTCTTTTGCAGCGCATATAGTTTAGTGCATATAGACCATGTAACTGTCTTGCTCCATCATCCTCTTGGCACACAACTACACATCTATCTTGCGCCAAATACTGACAAACTAATTTTCCGCAGCAGATTGTGAGACTTATTGTGCGAAAAATTGCACTTGGGATTCTTTTTTTTACAATTGGTGCACCGGTCGCATCTTTCTTTTCAATCCCTTCAGATTGAACTGTAATTTGCCACATCCAATAAAAGATTTACATGTAGCGACAATAGTTTATCTAATCAATTTTTTACAATAGCGGTCTCTTAAGGCGGAATATAGTGAAAGAAACCAATGAGCCACCGATGCCATCCAGCAGGCACTGCAACTGTGTTAGAATCAGAAAAGTTCAAGCTAGCCAACATGTATAATCCACAGCAGCTAGAACCTAGGAAGCCATCTTGCTGGGTCACTGTAGGAGAACTTCCTTAACCTGTATCATTTCCTCTCTCAGCTTCCTGTACCAGCATTTAGATTAAATGCTCCAAGACAACTATGAATCCCTCTTGGTGGCTATGAGCTTTCTTGGCATTGATACTTAAATTACATCAGGTTTTCTGTGTGTGAGAGACAGCAAGGGGTGCGTTTGAGAATTCCGGTCCTGCAATGCAAGCTGGGGTTCCCAGATCATCAAAAGGTGAGGTAGACATTTGCAGCACAGATGAATAACTTGATTAAAAAAAATGAAGCCCTGATCAGGTAGACATTGTTCCCCCTATGCACCTCAAGTTCCCATCTTCAAATCTGGGTGGACTGTCCCTTTAAAACACATGAACTGCCTTTTATACATTTGCCGCTTGTTTAAAGCACAACAATCGATAGCGAATAAGATGAACTGACTCGTTCGGACGGCATTTGCATTGGTAAACGCGGCTCCATTACGGCATATTTTGGTAATGGATTGCTATTAAAGCCTATATATTACCCATTACGTTTATCAATACGCACAAACAGCTCCCTGCCAGCCTCCTTATCTCCCGACTACGAGTCTATTTATTTATTTATTTTCTGCTTCATGATGGTTTCCTGTTAGAGCAGATTACAGTGAGACTGACTGATCGTTGGGAATGATACAATCGCGAGCCTCCTGCAATGCATCTTCCTCAGCCGCGCACGCCTCTCTCATGGGGCACCAAATTTACAGGCGCGGAGCTGCCTGCGCCGAGGTGATATACATCACCGAGCCATCAATACGGCAATCAGTCGGGGATCTGAAGACTGCGGCGAGTAACGGAGATGGGAAAATCATCGGGATTTTGTAGAGCCATCGAGCCGAGGACGAAGCATTAAAGAGGAGATCCATCTATACGTCAAATATGTAATTCTGCCACTACAGTAAATGTTTATGTACTGTCATTAAAAAAACACAAATATGTTCTTCTGCACCCCCATCTTGGATCCGGGATCATCGGGAGCTAGTTGTTACTTGATGACACGCTGGTAGATCTCATGTATGCACATGTAGGACATTGGCCTGACTACGTCGTGGTTAAAAGGGTAACCGTAAGGTTCTACACCGAAGAGTGCCTCATGGTGACTGGAGTTGTTAAGCCAGTTCTCCAGGCCAAGGAACCACAGCTCTGTAGGGACGGCACCCACAAGGTTCTCCATGTCTTACCAGTTCACATGTACACTCGCGCTTCCCTTGTCAGACCTGAAAAGAAGTACCATTACACTACTATCTATTACAGTTATACCTGGTTCCAGGTTTGAGCAGCCTCCTAGGTTACCATCACTCAAAGGTCCATGAGTCACAGGTTCTCAGAGTTACAGGAGGGGAGCTCAAGGAAAGCTACTGACCAGCTATCTGCTCTTGAACCACCACCACCACCACCACTTCTGCCCAGAACTAGCTGCTCCTTTGGCTGTGCATAACACTATTCACTGCTCTCCAGTCCGGCATATTATAAGTCTTGCACTACACCAGCTGCCCAAGGCAAATCACCTACTTCACATCCATAGCACTTATCACACGTAGGCAAATCTTAACAGATTTTACTCCTCGCCAATTCAACAGTCCTAATATTGGTTTCATGGTCCTGCAACAACATTAAACATTTCACTTCTATAGTCCCATTGGGAAGGGTAAGGAGGTTCTGGTGAAACTGTTGTCGGTAGGACAGGAAGGGAGGGAAAAACTCTCCATTAGAGCCCCAGATAGCAGTAAATTCCTGACAGGATGTCTAATCCTTCCCCACTCTATCCACAAGTAGAAAAAAATCGTTTTTAGCTGAAGATATACTTTAGGACCTACTTTTTGCACCCCGCAGTTTACATAAGTGGAT
>NW_017306403.1:488096-495343 GCF_000935625.1 Nanorana parkeri | reverse complement strand
CAGCCCAAATATTAGTTTAACATAAAACAGTCAGTCATGGAACCCTTTAAAAGTGTTTAAAATCTTGAGGCACCCTAGTCTAAAATGTAATGGATTGTAAGGTAGGGTCCACACCCAAAAACACACAATAAAGTGGGGTTCACCGGTTGTCATTGAAATCCTCCCTTCAAATCAGGAGATTCCTTAACATCACAAGCCCCTCCCCATCAGAGTCCCTCTTTTTCACATTAAAGTTATGTCAGGGCACCTCTGAGGAAGCCAGAAGTCATCCTGGTGGAGAAATGCTGGTCTAAGATTGCAACACCAATAGCGTACATATCCACACTCATCTCTGCTTTAGTGACAAGCAAATCCATTCCAGATCATTACAATTTGGTGGACCATTAAAGGCGTGCTTCCTTCTTCCACCTGAGAACATCTAGGTCATGGTGACCCATAAGACCTTACCACATGTCATCAATGTAACTCGCCGTGGTCACCTATAGGCACAGGTACCTCCAGCTGGCAAGGATTACAATCACATTCTACAAGGATGGCAACATATAAAAAAGACCTAATGGACCCCTTTACAAGTTCACCGAGTGGATGCTCTTCCTTGGAGGAGCGAAAAGGTGATGAATAATAAGTGCAACAGAAATGTTGACATTCACTATCTGAGGCATAGAGGTTTTCATTCTTCTGTAACACAAAAAAAAGCCCCAAAAACTCAAAAAAGGTCTTAAAATGTATATTGAAGCTGCATATAAAACACCCACCAGAAATGTGGCGCTTCCGGGGAGTGTTAAAAAGTGCTCGGACTTTGTTTTCTGTCCAGAAGGAAGTGTTTGGGATGAAAGGGCCACAAAGCAATGACAGAAGCCAGTTCTGGCCGCACAGGGTAAGGAAAGATATAAGAGGAATCGGCCGCCGTTATAACGGTAAGAAAACAGGTTCTGCTTTTCTTTTTCTTTGACCGTCGTGTCCCTTTAGACCGGAGTCACGGGGACGGGGGTGGCTGCCCTTGCTCTGGGACATGCACACATATAGTACCTGTTATAGAGGAACAGATGTGGTTTCACCCTCAGGCTGCCTCTGACAGTCGCCTCCAAGGCCGGAGAGCGCAGGACTAATTAGCCGGTCGAGGTAACAAGCATGAAAGACACCGTGCGACAAGCCAAGGTTATTAACCCTTCAGCCGCCGCGTCCCACAGTCACCTTGACACGAAAGAGAGCGAGCGAGAGCTAACGGCATTCCGCTCTGCAATTTCAGTCCCCCTCGGAATCTGAGCAGCGTCTGACACCAACCATTCACACTCCGGTGTTCAGGCAGACGAAACACTCCCAGGTGCGCCAAGTGGCGCATTCCTCGCACCTCAAATTCTAAATCAATTTTATTTTTTTTTGCAATCTTTTAAGTCATTATCACTCTGGGTCCTTTTAATAAAGTTTTATTAACATGTTTTGAAGGTGGTGCGTCAGTGTGCAAATAGAGCTTGTTTCTGCTTGGAACCTGTGAAGTGGTCGGGGTGATGCCGGGTTACTGTTAAAGGGTCGATCCACCCAAAAATGGGACAGGCCCCTGTGGGTTCAATCACCCTCTGGCCTAGTTTATATACTGCAGCGAGAGCTCGTCATCAAAACAGACCCTGGAGTCTCGGTTGACTGGAAAAGGCAGCAACGCGAGTAAAAACGACCTTCAGATGGCGACAGCTGGTGGGAGTGGATTTACATCTGATATGTGAAGATCTGATTGGTCTAGTCAAGGAGAGATATAAGAAGGTAAAGGTAATTTAACCTACAAGCAGCAGTCCACTCCTAAAATATCCGTTTTTGGTGGTCTGACACTTTAATGCAAGAGTAGAACATTGGATACAGACTTCAAGAGCAAGTCAGTCCATCTAAACGGACCACATGATATAAAAGCAGTCCAGAAAAATACCCTTTACTTCGAGTACATTGAAAGTTTATGAGGTCGTCATGCTCCAGCACATTGTTGGTCAACTGATTTTATATAGGGGGGCTCAAGTGCAGCCCGACATCCCCACACAAGGGTTACATCTAACATATAGCGAGTTCGATTCTATGGAAAGTTGTTGGAGACTGAGGATACAGTTCAGGACACATTCATAGCTGGAGCAGCCTTTCTCAACCAGTGTGCCGTGGCACCCTGGGGTGCCTTCTTCAGGGGATGGTAGGACACTGATATAAAGGGTGAGTGAGGACTCTGATGTGAAGGGGGCTTCTGATATAAAGGGGGGCTCTGATGTGAAGAGGGCTCCTGATGTGAAGGGGGCTCTGATGTGAAGGGGGCTTCTGATATAAAGGGGGGCTCTGATGTGAAGAGGGCTCCTGATGTGAAGGGGGCTCTGATGTGAAGGGGGCTTCTGATATAAAGGGGGGCTCTGATGTGAAGAGGGCTCCTGATGTGAAGGGGGCTCTGATGTGAAGGGGGCTTCTGATATAAAGGGGGGCTCTGATGTGAAGAGGGCTCCTGATGTGAAGGGGGCTCTGATGTGAAGGGGGCTTCTGATATAAAGGGGGGCTCTGATGTGAAGAGGGCTCCTGATGTGAAGGGGGCTCTGATGTGAAGGGGGCTTCTGATATAAAGGGGGGCTCTGATGTGAAGAGGGCTCCTGATGTGAAGGGGGCTCTGATGTGAAGGGGGCTTCTGATATAAAGGGGGGCTCTGATGTGAAGAGGGCTCCTGATGTGAAGGGGGCTCTGATGTGAAGGGGGCTTCTGATATAAAGGGGGGCTCTGATGTGAAGAGGGCTTCTGATATAAAGTATGGGGGGCTCCTGGTGTAAAAGGGGGGCTCTGATGTGAAGTGGGCTCCTGATGTAAAGGGGGGCTCTGATGTGAAGAGGTCTCCTAATGTAAAGGGGGGCTCTGGTGTGAAGAGGGCTCCTGATGTAAAGGGGGGCTCTGATGTGAAGAGAGCACCTGATGTAAAGGGGGGCTCTGATGTGAAGAGGGCTCCTGATGTGAAGGGGGCTCTGATGTGAAGGGGGCTTCTGATATAAAGGGGGGCTCTGATGTGAAGAGGGCTTCTGATATAAAGTATGGGGGGCTCCTGGTGTAAAAGGGGGGCTCTGATGTGAAGGGGGCTTCTGATATAAAGGATGGGGGGCTCCTGGTGTAAAAGGGGGGCTCTGATGTGAAGGGGGCTTCTGATATAAAGGATGGGGGGCTCCTGGTGTAAAAGGGGGGCTCTGATGTGAAGGGGGCTTCTGATATAAAGGATGGGGGGCTCCTGGTGTAAAAGGGGAACACTACTTTTCTGTTTTTGCATGGGGTCCCCGCTTAAAACCCATTACATTATAGACCAGTGTGCCGCGAGATTTGTCATACCTTTAAAGGATGCTGCGACTGAAAAGAAGTTGAGAAACGCTGGACTGGAGACATGAGCCTGCTACAGATCACCACACTTACAGCCCGTTTTACATATCGATGCTTACTCATTTGTGCTCCAGCTTTAACATGCTATAATACAGACTTTACACAAGTGCCGCACAATAAGTGCCAAAGGACTGCATGGGGCCCCTGGTCCTGACATTGGGCACCAAGGTCCAACAGCCAAACACGGATGGGGAAAAAAAAATAGAAGTGGTGCTTGCCTCCTCCTCCACAAGTCATAGCCATCACCTTGAGTGTGGGGGGCATAGACAACATACCTCCCAGCGACTCCTAATGATCAGGGTGGGCACAGACCATCAATGTTTCTGGGTGTCTCAGCTCATTTGCATGTTAACACATATACAGTATTAGTGTGTGTGTGTGTGTGTGTGTTACCTTAAATGTTGGCGATTGGTGGTGAGTGCCCTATAACTATTGGTGGTCAGTGCTGTTATTTACTCATAACATTGATGGTCAGTGTGCCCTCCATAAGATTAATATGCCCCATTGCTGTTCTGTGTGCCCTCCATAAGATTAATATGCCCCCTTGTTGCTCAGTGTGCCCTCCATAAGATTAATATGCCCCATTGCTGCTCTGTGTGCCCTCTATGTGGTCAATATGCCCCCTTGTTGCTCTGTGTGCCCTCCATAAGATTAATATGCCCCATTGCTGTTCTGTGTGCCCTCCATAAGATTAATATGCCCCATTGCTGTTCTGTGTGCCCTCCATAAGATTAATATGCCCCATTGCTGTTCTGTGTGCCCTCCATAAGATTAATATGCCCCATTGCTGTTCTGTGTGCCCTCCATAAGATTAATATGCCCCATTGCTGTTCTGTGTGCCCTCCATAAGATTAATATGCCCCATTGCTGTTCTGTGTGCCCTCCATAAGATTAATATGCCCCATTGCTGTTCTGTGTGCCCTCCATAAGATTAATATGCCCCATTGCTGTTCTGTGTGCCCTCCATAAGATTAATATGCCCCATTGCTGTTCTGTGTGCCCTCTATACGATTAATATGCCCCATTGCTGCTCTGTGTGCCCTCTATGTGGTCAATATGCCCCCTTGTTGCTCTGTGTGCCCTCCATAAGATTAATATGCCCCATTGCTGTTCTGTGTGCCCTCCATAAGATCAATATACCCATTGCTGCTCTGTGTGCCCTCCATAAGATTAATATGCCCCATTGCTGTTCTGTGTGCCCTCCATAAGATTAATATGCCCCATTGCTGTTCTGTGTGCCCTCCATAAGATCAATATGCCCCATTGCTGCTCTGTGTGCCCTCTATGTGGTCAATATGCCCCCTTGTTGCTCTGTGTGCCCTCCATAAGATTAATATGCCCCATTGCTGCTCTGTGTGCCCTCCATAAGATTAATATGCCCCATTGCTGCTCTGTGTGCCCTCTATGTGGTCAATATGCCCCCTTGTTGCTCTGTGTGCCCCCTTTGTTGTTAGTGTGCTCACTTTTGTTGGTACTCAGTGGGAGAAGTGTTACTTACATTGAAGGATTAGTGGAAAAGCGATCGGCGACAGAGACACAAGAAGAGGGATTGTTGACATTTTTTGTTTTCATTTATGATTGCTGTGATTGGCCATCAGAGTGATGAAAGGCACTCTGATTAGCTCTGTGCGTTTTGCCTGTGATGTGCTCTGTCTAATGACAGCACGATCACAGGCACTGTGCATGCTCTGAGTGCAGCGACATGCAATTGACACAGCGGTGCTTATAAACTGTGCTCCAGAAATTAATGTTCCCTCCACGAATACGGCGGTAGTGAGTTGGTTAAGGTGCCAAGAAACATCAACCTTCACTAACAATAGAAAAGTTTCTAAATAGGTTCTGGGTGTCATTTTTTCAGGCCCGTCACCCGTCTGGCATTTGCCCACTGCTCTGAAATACAGGAACTTTCCCAGCTGCAATGTAAAGGGCAATGACCCGGCCAACCGGAAACCAACTTGTACCAGCCTGCTGGCCCCGACCTTCAGAAATCTGCATTCTGATTGGTTCCTATGAGTTTGTGCCCATCGCTGTCCTGATATTGCATTCAATATTCAGCCTTCCCAGCACGCTGAGAGTTACTGCAAAAGAATAACCAGGACACAATGTATCTCTCTGGAGATACACGACTGAGAAGAAGGAAAAAATAAATAAAAGAGAGGACATGCCCTGACAAAGGAAAGTCATCCGTTTCCCTGAGCTAGCACAGGCTTATTTTTAACTGTTGTGGGTCTTTTTTTTTTCTCCTAAGTTGTTTTTGACCGAAGAAGAACCTCCAAGCCAAATTCATCTCATTTATTTGTGTTTCTCAAACTCTGCGGGTTGTAATGAGGTGCGACAAGCAGATGCAAGGAAAGGATTTCTCATTTTGGGTGGAGATTTCCTGCCGTTGGATTGGTGTGATGGCAGAAGCTGGGCAGAGCCCCCCCCCCAGGATTTTAGGGTAGCAGCACCCTGGAAAAAGCCGGACGAGAATGCTTGTGACTTGTATGAGCGGCAAGCACATCAGGACATGGTGTACCTACAGTGGCCTATTATATGGACTCTTTGGGGGGTTTTTTGGACTCTTGGATTTTTTTTTTCTTCCCTCTTTATACTGCACCAGTAAAGCAACTGGGTACACCAATTGTCAAGCTACACCACCCCAATAACATAAGCAGTAAGGACCAGTTCACAACGGGGAGTAGCGGGCCTCACGTTGCGTAAACACGCATTTCAGAATGTCTGTGGGACTTTATTTCCCGCATTTGGCATGCGTCCCGTCCCCATTGATCTTCATTGGGTCCCTGGACATGGGCCAACTGCGGAAAAGAAGTGCATGTTGCAAATTTCGCGACATGTGTTCCGCATTTTTTCCCCGCACATTTCTACATATTCTCGCTTGGAATAACTATGTTTGCGCGGCTGCGTTCGGGGTGCCATTACCTAGTAATGTGAATGCAAGCGCATTAAGCGTATGTGCACGTATAGTGAACGTGCGTACTTTTGTGCACTTTTGACGCACGTTCCCGATACACGCTGGTGTGAACGGTTCCAAAAGATGAAATGCTCAGTGGGAGGTGCAAGACCTAACCGCACGGGCAGCATAAAGACTATCATGTCTATGCAGAACCTGAGCTCATCCCTTTTGACAACATAAGAGTACAATTGGGAGACAGTTGTCACCCTATGAACAGGAACAGGATCTTCATGGCAGGATCACCTGATAGTCTTATAAGAAATCTGTAGATTTTCAAAGACTGAAAACAACAAAGCATATATGAGATTTTAGCAGTCGGGTTTACATCTACTTTAACAAGAAGTGACATAGAGCTGGGACAAAAGGGTTCTGCAGGATAATTCCCCAAGGTTAGATTGTTGCAAAAAATATTTGATTGCGGCTTTGAGTTACACTTTGAGCGGGTAGACATGCTGAGAGTTGTAGTTCCACGCCAGTTGGAGAGAGCTGCAGGCTTCCTGAACCTTGTATTTTGGCTGCTTCCAGTCTGAACACAGCGAAACCTCCGCCGCCATGCATCTCTTCCATTTAACAGCAATAAAAGTGTTGCCGGCGTAAGAGGACGGAGGAGGCGGTGAAAATTGAATTACATTTATATGTGGGGTGTTCGTTTGGAAGTGCTGAGACCGGCATTAGATTCCTGGCGCACAATTGTCACGGCGCAACAATAACCGATCATAAAAAGCTTTTATTTGCAGTTAATGTGTTTGTTTTTTTTATCAGTTTCCTGCTGTGACTTTATATCCGGGCCATCAGCACTCAGAATGTTTCATACTAAAAGGCACGCAGCTTTGTGGAAGGGGAGAGTGCAGCACCGGGGCCGCCCCGGGACTGCAGACACTGAACACCGGCCATACCATTGCTGTATATAAGA
>NW_017306403.1:487008-487856 GCF_000935625.1 Nanorana parkeri | reverse complement strand
GGGGGGGGGGGGGGGGAGAAGTGAGTGAGGGAGGAAGAGAGCACAAGCCAAATTTAAGCCCCTGTGTATTGGTGCAGCACCCCAATGCACCCTGCAATCACAGCCCAGCAATGGCGGGTTTCAGCTCACCACCACACAGATGGAAAGCATTGCAGTGTGCTGACATCCCATCCTACATGCATTGCAATGGACTGGACAGGTGTGAAAGGGCCTGAGAGGAAGAGCATGAAAGAGAGAGACCAAAAGAGAGATTAGGAGGGAAGAGAGAGAGAGAGTGCAAGAGAAAGAGGGGAGGAGAGAGCGAGAAAGACAGGCGGGAGTAGAGCGCAAAAGAGGAGAGGAGTAGAGAGCGAGAGAGACAGCAATGGGAGTAGGAGGAATGGAGGGAGTAAAGAGAAAAGGAGTAGTAGAGAGCATGAGATTGAGGAGTAAGGGTGAATAGAGAGCAAGAAAGATAGTAAGAGAGAAGTAAAGAGCGTGGGAGAGAGAGAGAGAGAGAGGTGGTAGAGAGAGATGCTTGTCAGAGAGCAAGAGAAAGGGATAAGTAAAGAGCTAGAAAGAGTGAGTGAGTGGAAAAGTGAACTGGAGAGAGAGAGAAACAAAGCATGAAGAAGAGAGGGGGAATAGAACACAAGAGAGAAAGCGAGCAAGAGGGGTAGAGAGCTGGTTGGGAGTGGTACTGGAGCAAAAGAGAGAGAGCATGAGTAAGAGAAAGAGAGAAGGGCATGAATGGGAGGGAAGAGAGCATGCGTGAGAGAGAGAGAAGGTAGAATGTATGCGTGAATAGGTTGGGTGTGTAGAGAGCATGAAAGAGAAATGGAGAGTGCATGAGAAAAAAAAAGCGGGAG
>NW_017306403.1:483906-486969 GCF_000935625.1 Nanorana parkeri | reverse complement strand
TCTCTTAGATGCTGAGAGATTTAACCAATCGCTGTCTCATTTGCAGCACATGGAAATCCATGACTGTTGCATCAAAGCAAAGAGATGTAACCACCACGTGTAGCTCCAGGTGAGTGAGGGAGAAAGGGATTAGAGAGCCAAAAACAGAGAGAGCCAGAAGAGAAAGAGGCCGCAAGTTAAAGAGTTATAGATAGAGAGAGCATGAGTGTGTAGAGCAAGGCTGAAAGAGAACTATCCTACAGGGATAACATAATAGCTAAGCAACTTCATTTTCCTGAGGACCAGTTTAGGAAATACTATCCTCAAGCTACAAAAGTCAACCCATCCATCCACCGATTTATCGCTGGTGTGCGAGAGATATCATAATCATTGCACTGAGCTGCCAGCCCGCCAACCTGCAGGAAAAAAAGGTACCACCTTTGTAACAGTGAGCGATAGCTTGAAAACCCCCAAGAAGCGGAACCTTTTATCTTTTAATTAATCAAACGGTTTATGAGAAGACCGGATAAATCTAAAAGCAGAAAAAAAAGGCCCTTTAATTCTCCAAATCCAAATGGCGTCATTCATTTCCTACCAGATAAAGACGCGGAACATATTTCTAAAAGTGCTCCTGGGTCATTCTTAAAGGCAAACTTATTAACGAGAAGAAAATAAAAAATCAATGATCTCCCAAAGTGCATCTTTTAATTACGGCCGCCATCTTCCCCCCGCGAGGTTGGTGCCTTATCGGTGCCGCCGTGTCCCTGTCCACTTATCTGGTATGGAAATGACCCCCCTGAACACCAGCCATCATGGAGTCAGCCGGCCTGCGCATTCACTCCGATCCGTAGTGCTGGAGGGAGAGGAGTCATTATGTTCCTTTATTGCCTTAATTAACTTGTCACGGGAATATATTGGATCGTTCGACAACGCTCCTTGGTATTCTGCTCCCTTTCTGCTCGTAGTAAAATAAGGATGACGGACAATATAGATAGGAACCCTATAGCTAACATACACTTTATAGAAGGGAATTTTTTTTCCCATAATGGCTGTTGGACTTCTTCCCTACCATAAAATCTACCTTTATTTCACCCATAAAGAGGCAGATGGATATTCCTAAACCTGAGATCCTAAAATGCAATGAGAAAAATGAATATGTGAACAAAAAATGTTCAGGAAACAGAATAACTGCTAAACCTGGAGACTGCACCCACATCATCCAATTTACACAAATATATGGCCAAACCTTGGTGGACATCTGATCATCACACATAAAATATGGTCAAAAGTACTTTGGAACCCTTCCAAATTATTGAGATCAGGCGAAGAGTACTAATGAGGAGATCAGTGACGAGTACTGTGCAATTCCAACCCTGTGGCAACAGTTTGGTGAAGGCCTATGCACAAAGCCGGGTCACCAAAGATATGGTCTGACCACTTTGTTGTGGAGGAACACATGTGGCCTTAACAGACCACTGACCTCAACCCTACTGAACACCTTTGGGCTGAATTGGAATGCCAATTCTGAGCCAGGTCTTCTCGTCCAACATGGTTGGACAAAATGGACACAAGTTCCTACAGACACACTCCAAAATCTTTTGTGCAGCCTTCCCAGAAGAATGAAGGTTGTTATGTCTGCATGGGGGCCCAACTCCATAGTTTTTGAATGGGATGTCCAACAAGATGTGATGGTCAGGCACCCAGAACCTTATATAATTTTTATACGTAATTGTTGGAAAGAGTAAGAAATGGTTAGAACTTTTGTCAGGTTTTTTTCTGTTGTACCCCATTTGGGGAATTTCCCATCACTCCCTGTTCCACAGAAAGGACAGGAACTGAGCAGTGAGAGGAATTAGGACTCATTCACATCAGATCATGTTGCATTACTGCATTGACTTGTGGTATTCCATGTGGTGCATTGACACAGCCTATTGATTTTGAATAGGCTTACAACTTAAAACAATGAATATTTTAACCGACATAGAGGGGCTTCCACTAGAAGATTTCCCCTCACCTCCTGTTTTGGTTGATAATAATCATTCTCTATCAAAAAACTATTTGGATCTCCCTTTTTGTCCTCACCTCCTGTTTTGGTTGATAATAATCATTCTCTATCAAAAAACAATTTTGATCTCCCTTTTTGCCCCAGGTGAGAGTGGTCAGGCTGTTGAGTCAACAGCCTGACATTTTAGCCCTCTAGCACCATGCAGGTCACACGTGGCACTGCCAGAAATTCTTAACTGCATTTGTGTTTTTGCTTGATGACTTAAAACTCAGATTAGGACTAGGCTGGGGAGGGGGGGTAATACTAACAAGATATGTTGGACTGGTAGAAGAGATACTTTAACCATGAGGCATTTAATCGGAGCAGGAGGTGCAATCAGATACACTTTCTGGGCATTATATAGCTACCTTATCCATGTTCAGTCCTGTCCTGTGATCACAGCGACATTCAGAGGAAAGTCTTCCAGTACCAAACTTTCTATGCAACTCGCAGGTCACCTGACCCAATATCGAAAGGAAGCCACAATCAACTATTTATTTTAGGAACATCCACCCTTTGCCGTGTCCACCAATCATTACAACACTATAGCAACATTTTCATTAGTCCACATAAATCTGTCCCTACCATTAAGGCTGGGCTCACACCTAGGCGTATTGAATATGCGTGTTTGTCACGCGGTTCACGACGCGCATTTTTACCGCGACAAACGCGCGTTTCCGTGGGCTACTTGGCTGTATCCCAATGCAAACGTGAGACCAAAACGCCCCAAAGAAGTACATGTACTTCTTTGGGCGTAGGCCGTTTTGTATCGCGTTCGGACGGGCGGAAATACGGCAAGGTGTGAACCAGACCCATTGAATACAATGGGATTTAGATGTTTGAGCGTTTTGTAGAGCGTTGAACGCGCTACAAAACGTTCAGGTGTGAACCAGGCATAAGTAGTCATATTGTATGAGGAACACGGATAGCACAGAACATCAAATTTACAGAGGAATACAAGAATCTACAGCTAGGCCAATATCGCCACTTGAAAAATACTAATTTGAACCGGTGTTCTTCAAAATCCTACTTCAAGAACA
>NW_017306403.1:479159-483835 GCF_000935625.1 Nanorana parkeri | reverse complement strand
CGTAAGCAGTGCCCTCCCTCATCCATGAAAAAGTTTTGCTTTCCTTGCCTGGCTGAGAGCCAGTAGCCTCCAGATCTTGCACTCCGAGATTAGGAACTTGCCAGGAGAACGCGTTATTTTCACGCTGTTCCCCATAAATCTTTTATAATTTATGTGTTTTGCTTTATTTCCAAGCTCAATGTGAATCCATTGAATGAATATAAAAAAAATACAATATTTAGTCGTTTTATTTTATTTTGAGTGAACAATAAAAGCCTCTTTGCGTAGGTTACTCCATGCTAAGATTATATAGATTTATGCGCGGGTTTCAACTGCTTCGAGGACAGATGAAGAAATATCAAAGTTATTTGCTTGCTGGCCCATTTGTGCCTGTTATTGATACACTTTAAAAAAAAAAAAAAGCAACATTTTAGCTCTAGGGGGGTCTCAGCTCCTCTTTGTAGGACTCAAGGACACTCTGCGTGCAGTGTGCATGTGAGGGAGGAATGGGCATAGACTATCGAGCATCCTGGTGCTGCTCCTTTGTCCAAAAGGTACCCATAAAGAAAAGAGATTTCATACAAACCCTACCCCCATTTTTTCCCTCCACGGCGCTTAGGCGAGGGTGACGTGAACCTCCTTCTGGCTCGATCCTGCTGATAGAGAGCAGCCCATTGCACAGAGGAGATATGACTGTCCAGTCTTTTGGTGAAATCTGGGGTACTTATTGTTTCCTGGAAGGCCGATGATGCGGAACTTAGATGGCGGTAATAAGTACAAATCTATCTTTTTTCCACAGGTACTTTTTGGGAATGGTTTGAGCTACCAATTTTTACAGGGGGGAGGGGGCTCATACATTATAAACAGACCCTGCATTGGACTGCTAGGTCAGCTTTGAATGTCCTCATCCATATTGAACACAGTGTCATTAGCTTTAGTGCTCATTCACAGCATAGCGTTGCACTCAGTGCATGGGATCCATGCATTTAGCACATTAGTGCATGGTACCAGTGCGGTGAACACCAGGTGTGTTGGTGCATTGCCATCCATTCTGAATGGCACCCCAACGCACCTCCCTGGTTGACTGTACAACAAGTGCATGCAGTGGAAAAAAAAGTAACATCTGCACTACTTTTTTTTTATCACCACACGGCTATGCAATGCGTGTTATTGCTGTACCTTGCTCACCCGCTGGCAGGTGCTTTGGGATGCCATTAAGAATGAATAGCAACACACTACTGTACCCAACATGCAGCACTGTTCGCTGTGCAATATTGCACCAATCCCATGCTTTTAGCTCAATGGACCTCACCAATCCTGTGCTTTTAGAGCAGCACTATGGCGTGAATGGACCCCACCAATCCCATGCTTTTAGCACAATGCTGAGGTGTGAATGGACCCCACCAATCCTGTGCATTTAGTGCAATGCTATGGCATGAATGGACCCAACCAATTTTGAGCTTTTAGCACAACGCGATGGTGATGCATGGACCTCACCAATTCAGTGCATTTAGCGCAATGCTATGGCATGAATGGACCCCACCAATCCCGTGCTTTTAGTGCAACGCTATGGCATGAATGGACCACACCAATCCCGAACTTTTAGTGCTTGCGCTATTGCATGAATGGACCCTACCAATTCTGAGATTTCAGCACAATGCTATGGCGTGAATGGACCCCACAAGTCCCATGCTTTTAGCACAACAATATGGTGCACATGGACCCCACCAATCCTGCACTGTTAGTGCAATACTATGGAGTGAATGGACCCCACCAACCCTGCACTTTTAGTGCAATACTATGGTGTGAATGGACCCCACCAACCCTGCACTTTTAGTGCAATACTATGGTGTGAATGGACCCCACCAACCCCGTGCTTTTAGCACAATAATATGGTGTGAATGGACCCCACCAACCCAGAGCTTTTAGTGCAACACTTGGTATAAATGGGCCCCACCAGTCCCATGCTTTTAGCACAACAATATGGTGTGCATGGACCTCACTGACCCCACGCTTTTAGCACAATGCTATGGCATGAATGGGCGCTTAATCTGTGTAAATACCAACTTCACATAATCCCCTGCACACCATGAATCTGAATGAGAACAGTAGCCCACAGCAAGCATTCCCAATCCCTCTTCTCCTCATCAGATGTCAGCAGAGTGGGTTCTGTTTGGTCGCAATGAGTTACTTTGATGAAGATTAAGAACTCTTTATTGAATAGGGGCGCCGATAGGGAAGTGAAATTGGGAATCTGGCACACAGTTCTTTTATTTTGCTCCATGGCCAAAAAAATAAACAAAACAATCCAGACTATAAAGTGCTTAACAAAAAGACATTAAACTTCCCCAGGAGCCCGGCCGGATGGGCCCCTGGTGAAGACGGTGTTAAAGGCCACGATGACAGTCACTAATGACATGACAGGAAACTGTGACCTTCCTGCCCAAAGGTGATTATTACGTTCCTGTCAGGCCGCTGATAGCTCCATAAGTCACTCGAGCGAGTGGCGTGAGTGGCAGCAGCGGGAGCCTGTCCCCTGCTCGCCAAAATATCCTATTTATCCCACTCGCAAGAAAGAATTCTGACACTTTCATTATTTATTTGAGGGGCCGAGGGAGCCGCGCCGGCGAAAGGCGGACATCTTGACGCTGCGGGACGTGGAAGGTGCTGGACTGTCCCTGAGGGAGCCATATCTTACCGCGAAATGATACCCGATATTTGTGACAAATACAGAAAACACAGACAGGCTCCTGGCAGGTCCATAACTCTCCAGAACGCCATAAAATCATAGAAACTACCATACGGAGGGGATGGAAAGGTATAAATCTGACAGCTCGCGGCGGCCGGAGCACAAAATACCGCTGAGCGGGGGAAGTTGCCACTAAAGTCTAAAACTTTGAAAACTTGGCCTTGGCGGGCGATATGCCTTGTGCAATAAGTAATGGTGGGCAACTTTTACCCGGGTCAATCTGCCTAAAAATCAGTGAATCTTGCTCGAAATTCAGCAAACACAAACTTAAGAGGTGAATCCAAATTAAGTGGGTGGTTTTTTGGGGGGCTATTATCTCCACCTCTACGACTAAGCCTGTGATTGGGTGAAACGTATCAGCAGGCCAGACCTTGTATGGGACGACAATGACCTGGTTCATTAATCTGCACGAGACTTGAGGATGCCAAGGGACATGGCACTCCTTTCTTCCCCCTCCACTCCAGATATGCCAAGTGGGCATATATTCTGTATTTGAGCCCGTAGACCAGGGATGTCTAAACCGCGGCCCTCCAGCTGTGGTGGAACTACAAATCCCATGAGGCTTTGCAAGATTCTCACAACCACAGGCATGACTCCTGGAGAGAGATGCTTCATGGGATTCGTAGTTCCACCACAGCTGGAGGGCCGCAGTTTGGACATCCCTGCCTTAGACCAATACAAGCAGTTAACCCTTGCAGTGTGGCGGTTGCCCTACTGGCAAGGGTTAATTTTGTTATTAACTGGGGTCTCCCTTTAAAACTAAACTCTCAACAAATGTAAAAGACACAAAATGACCTGGCATCAGCCTCTTGCAGTCCCAGCACAGCAGGGCTGGACTGTGAGAGGAAGAAACAGTACTAGGAGTCAATCAATTCATGATGAAGAGGAACGTGCTGATAGGAGAAAAGTGCAGAGTGACAGAGGGACGAGCTGTGCTGCTTCTCGTTTCACTGTCCAGTCACAGGCTGGGGGCTGGTCCGGGATGACCTGTGCTCAGAGGAAGCTGGTTGAATTATGAGGACATCTGGTGGCAGAATAAAAGTACTGCGGGGTAAAATCTCTGGATTGCAGCAAAAGCTGGTTGTGCCATTTTCTATTTTAATAGGCTAAATATTTTAATCTCAAGTCCTGATTTAACGTGATGCATGTTAACGCACATGCGGCAACACAGATTAATGCGACACCCCTCTACCCCCACCACCCAAAAGAAATCAGCTTGCTTTCCTTTCTGCGCCACGCACACGGCTGTCTAAATAAACCCAGCCGAGTGAGCCCAGCGAAAAGGACGGGGTTGGGGTTTTCTGAAGTAGATGAAACAGCTAGGAAAATGTAATTACAGCTCTGCTGACGGACTGATTCAGCACCTAGCCAGTCTAGACCTGAAAGTCGCGGTGTTTTTAAAAAAAAGTGCTAGGGTGGCATACAGGGGCGTCCTGAGGCTGGGTGACACCCTGAGCGGTAACCGAGTGTCACCCCGCTGAGACGTCACTGGGCATGCGCGTGTCACCACGCACGTGCGCAATGACGTCATCGCGCACGTGCGGCAGTATTCTGATACCTGATGGACGCCGGCAGAGAGAGGAGGGGACAGTCACCCGGCGGGATAAGGTATGCCACCGGGTCCCCTCCTCTCTCCTGATACTGTCGGGCGTTTTGGTGTCACCCCTCCAATGGTGGGGTGACGGGCCGCACCCCCCTTGTGACGCCACTGGTGGCACAACAAAGGGAAGCGGAGTGTGCCATCCCCTCGTCAGGTGTCAGCCCGCTGCAACAGAGTCGCTTTGATATTTTAAACAGGAGGGAGCGATATTTCATCTTGCAGCTCGCAGAGCGGAGAGTTTAGACGTTCGAGGGCGGCGCGGATTAAACGCGAGAGTCGCGCTGATGAAATATTCACCAACTGCTCAGAGACCGGACGGCACTCCAACGGGGGCTCCTCTATGGGGGG
>NW_017306403.1:448076-479134 GCF_000935625.1 Nanorana parkeri | reverse complement strand
AGAGCACAGCTGAAGGAGACGGTGGGGTGGGCATGAATATGTATCAGGATCCATTTATTTTTTTGTGTCACATCCTGATCATCTATTTATAGAAGGTGCTTTCAAGTGACACTAAACTAAATTTAAAAAAATACACTCTGTTGGGTTTTTACTGCTATCCAGGGCTCCGTTACAGAGATTTCACCTCACATCCTGTCCTTGTGAGAAGTTTCATCAGACAGGAAGTGCGGGAAAATCTCCAGTAGAATCCCCAGCAGACTTTTATTGCTAATATGAATGATATTCTTTCTTAGATACAATTAAGACCTATTTCAGGTGAAACGCATCAGTAGTACCAGGCAGGGCTTCATGATGTCTGTCCGCCCGCATCAATAAAAGTTTTACTTTCGAAGATTCCCTCAATCTTCGGAACTATGGATAGCTTGGGGCTAGACGTGTAAGCTGCTGAAAAATTTGGTTCGGTTATTTCGGAATTCAGGATTCGGATCCGAAATTCTATTCGGTTCAGGTTTCGGATTCGGACGAAATCCAATTTTTCGTTAGTTTCGGATGAGTTTACGAATATTCGTTACGAGTAAAACAGAAAAACATATACAGATATTAATACCAAAGCTGAATCTCCCAGACCCGAATGGCATTCGGGATCCAAATTTCTGAATTGCATTCGGGTCTGAGTACCATATACATATAATACTGAAGCTGAGGCTCCCAGACTCCAATGGCATTCAGGAGCTCCCCAATGCAATTCGGAAATTCGGATCCTGAATGCCATTCGGGTCTGGGAGCCTCACCTTTAGTATGATATGTATATACTGTATATGGCTCCCATGTTGCCGTAACGAAGATTCGTGCTCAGAGCCATTCGGATGCATTAAACCGAAAAACACATCTGATTGGCCAGAAAAGTAACATGACCGATTCAGTTTAGTTTTTAAATGAAATTCTGATGGGATCTGAAATTCGGAAACAAATTCGGATGCTTTGGGATTCGGAAATTGGGATGTGTCCGAATTTTGGAAAATTCGTCCGAATTTTGATTCGGAACGAAACGAATTGCACGTGTCTACTTGGGACTAGGATGAGTTTCTGCCTGGCTTTGGCACACCAATGAGTCAGGGAGATGACCCAGCATGTAGAGTTTGGGAGCAGTGGATAGTCTTTTGGCTTTTAGATTTTTAATTTACTACCTAGGTCCTTGATGCAGACTTTCCCTTACTTGGTATCCGTTGCCACAGCCAAGGGCTCCACACCACCATCGGAAGCTGGCTGCCTCTTCTGGGTTCTGCAGGCGAGCTTCTGATGATGTGCAGTCAGGCCCGCTAGCAGTCCCTACAACTGTGTGATGGGGGTATCTCAGGAGGCTGCAAGTGTAGGACACGTTATGCCTAGGCAAGAATGGCGGTGGGTGGCAGTACCAGAGTAAATGCTGATATTTATTATGGAGGGTGGGGGGATTGCAGGGAGCTAAAGTGAACCTGGGGACTGAAGGACCACTTTAAATATAAATAAATAAAAAAGACCTACACTTCCTTTAGCTATGACTAGGGATAAGGTCTGGGTCCATCGGCTTCTCGGTGAACCTCCGGGATTCACAAAGTTTGCCAACATTTGGCTGAAAAGCATAGGATTGCCGCCAGAAATACGGAACGACCTATACTGCAGTGCCTTTGCCCCCGGTCACTCGAGTCACGAAGGTTTGGGAACTGAACCCATTCTCTCATCCTTCGCTCCGACCCATAAACTGCGTCCATTGTTATCTGGATTGATTTATAGAAGCTGCAGCACAGGGAAGGTGGAGGAAAACCGCTGGCAGCCCGTACCATGAAAAAAAAAAAAAATAGCCGTCGCTGGCATAACCCAGCTGCGTCCTCGCCGTTCTCAGCATATCCGCCACCGATCAGAAACCCACCCAGCCAGATGCTGCAGAGAAGACACGGGGACGGCTTCGCATCGGAGCTGATAACAAAAGACGAGGTGTAAAAATTGTTACACTAGCCCGAGGACCTGGACGCGGGCCCCAGAGCCGCGCACGTCGCGTCAACTCATGCCATCCATCTTTCCCGGCTGTACATTCATCATCATCTCTCTGTCAGGTTCCTCGCAGTAAGTGAAACCCAAAATGTTTATCCTGAGGGGGCCATGACAGGCAGCAGGAGCGGAGCCATCTTGTACTGATGTCTGATGACATCCTGCTACATATACATGTCACCCGGGCCACTGATACACTGCCGAGCCACGCGTCATTTGTCTGAAGTCTTCTGGTACAAAATCCATCTTGTACATGGAAGGAGACAGAAGATAGCGGTGACACGGGGCTTCAATTCCTCCCCCCTCTGACCTGCTGCCTCCCCTACCACCCCCGGGCACGCGCTCATTATCTCATGTGCTCATCTGTCCTCAGGGCTGGTGCCTGCAACATCCTGGCTGAGACCGGGCCGGACCACCATTATAATACGTCTGTATGTGGAGGGTACTGAACAACGGATGAATTGGAAGAGATCGCTTTAAAGTGCACCCCGTGTCTCTCCAATACAAGTTTGCAGGAATACATTCCCGACATGTCACAATATAAAGCAACTGTATCATTTACAAAGCCGTCCTTCAGTTCCAGTCCAGTTGCTTTGCCTAGGCTGAGATTATGTCATCAGTCTGCTGCAGGCGGAAAGAAGCATTTCATCAGTCTCCTCTCCCCCAGTGATCAGTCTGCTCCAGGCAGGAGGAAGCATTTCCTCAGTCTCCCCTCCCCCAGTGATCAGCCTGCTGCAAGCATGAGGAAGCATTTCATTATTAGTTACTTACTGCTGGTTATATATATATGTGGCTATGATATAAATGATTAAAATCTTGAATTTCAGTGTAGCAATGGTTTTGTTCGATGCTCAGCTTTGATTTGAAGGTGAACCGCACAGAAGCCACAATATAAATCTTTCCAAGTGCTGATCGGGGGCCCTGGGACACCATAGGAAGGAAGAGCCTCTGATAGAGACGGCTGGAGGGTTTCTAAGCTTGTGCCGGGTTTATGTAATGCGGCCATTTTGGTTCTGAACAGCTGAGTTCCCTCCCGTCACAGCGAGGAGCGTTTCGTGTTTTTCTCTTTTTTTCAGTTTAAATCTGTTTTGGAAACATTGTGACACCGAGAACAGATTTACCGTCTGCTGCATCAAAGCATCAAAGCCTTTCCAAAAATATTACCATCTACCGCGGGCTCGCGTAGCACCGTCGCTGCATGTACACATCAGGGAAGGGTTCCAAAATCCACCGTTACTGGAAACAAGAAACTGGTGCCGAGACATTTTATTTTCATAGGTGCTGCCTCAGTGGGCGCCATGCTAGAGAAGTCTTCAAAGCTGAAGAAGTTTAAGCTATTTATATTTTTCCTCCCCAACAACATGCTTAATCTTTCCATTTTCATTATACACCTTATTTTAGACCCAGCGATGTCATCACTGGGTCCCTGCTTCTCTATTCAATGCAGGCAGATCATGGCTGGTGGGAGGGGCTTTACATAGTGATTAGAGCAATACTGTGATCAGGGAAATACTATTGCAAGCCTATTAATGCTACTCCTAGGGGGCGGGTGCATGACAGCCTACGCTTGGGGGGAAGGGAACGGAAGAGGTGCAGATTGGAGGGGGTCATTCAATTTTCCCAGATTCAGTGAGCTCCATTCAGTGTAACAGTAAGGACTGGCCACGACCATCTTCGAAGGAGGAGTAGGGAAGGGCCCGTGAGGACATCAGCCTGACCAGAAGACCCTTGATAAAATATATATGTAGAATATATATATTTTTTGTTAAATGGGTTGGGGGGGGCGGGGAGGAGATGTATAAACTATCAAACTTCTGTTTTAGATGGCATTTAAAAGAGGGATAGTTGTGGTGGAAGAGGGGGACAGAAGGATTTAGGATCAGGGACGTTTGCCGAATCTTGTAGAACATTTGTGCTGAAATTTACGCTCTGTGCGGAGATTTAAATCAGGGTTTTATTTCCGGCGATGCGCAGCGTACTTTCAGCTTTACCACGTATCAAAAAAGATAAGGATGCTGCAAATGGGCCAGTCTCAGGATGAAGAGACTCCGATTGACCTGATGTCAGGCCGTAGTTGACCGGCCATAATTTCACCGAATGTTGCGCTGAGGCTCGTTAGGCCCAAACTCACAGCCGCCTCCGAAAATTCCTCCCTGAAAGCCGAGCTCCTTCTCATTTCTCCTGACACTGCGGGTGATGCGATTCCTCCCCGCCAAGCTTACCGATCTGACCCTGGAGCTTCAGAGCTGCCATTTTCTGTGAACCTCGAAGATTGCTGTCTCTTTCTGAGTTTCCGCCTCAGTGAACCGCAAACCGCTGGAGCCCGGCAGGAAGACAGGCCTTCCAATGAGGAGAGTGGGGGGAGACGCGGAGGGGTCAGCGCTGAGTTAACCCTGCCACACTTTGCTTTAATATTGAGCTGCCACGTTGTCGGAGCCTTTGCCAGAGATGGCGAAAGAAAATCACATAATACCCCGTTTAGAGAAGGTCGGAGGTACGGCTAAATGATAAGCAGCTCGGCACAACTTTTGTTGTAAATGGAATATGCAAAGTGCAAATCCGGGCAAAAAAGGAAGACTCCAGAAAGCTGTAACATGGACCTGAGGGCATCCAAAGCTAAAGAAAATTGTGAAGATATTGTGCAAACAGATTGTTGCTGGCCCACCCCACCAACCTTAGCTCATGGTGTCACTCTGCAAGGGGGTGATGGACCAGTGGTGGACATGGTCAGCAAAGGACCCCTGTGCAAAAACAGGGGTGCTGTGACTAAGGAGCAGAGCCAGCACACTAGGCCTCCACACAAAACCATTATTTAAATGGAAGCTTGAGAGCCAGCCAGCCACCCAAACGCAGAAATATTCCGGCAGGAACTATACCACGCAATCACAACTGGTGCCGAAGAGTCAATGAACACAGTCCTTCAGAGCACACTTGTAATTAGCCAAATACACTATGCCAGACTAGCAAGCAGTACAAGTATGGGCTGGTACAGGAAGAGGCAGGCCGGGGTTCCAACAAGAATTGAACTACATGGGGCATTAACCGATAATCATGTATCCTATTTTTTATGGTTACAGGGATGTTCTTCAAACGAAGTTTCCTCTTCCTTGGTCACAGCTGGGCATTTAATCCCCTTCCTAATCCCCTTTTCTGTGCCAGATGAGTCAGGTGGTTGTACAGATGTTGGGAGGGTTAAAATCAGGGCCGGAGTTACACTCTCTGCTGCCCTAAGGCCAGGTTCCTCAATGCGCCCCCCTACCCCCAAACCGCCCAGCCTCCCATGAAGAATAGCAGACCTGCAGGCTGCATACATGCGTACAAAACAACCAGTGGCTTCCCCAAAGCAGAGCTAAATGTAGAAAACAACTACCCACCCGGCGTCCAGAACTGCATGTCCCGGGCATCGGGAGATAGGAATTCCACACCCCTGCTGCCCCTCTATTCCCTGCTGCCCCAAGGCCGTGCCTTGGTTGGCCTTATGGGAAATCCAGCCCTGGTTAAAATGGAACTATACCAGAGATGTGACGGCTGCATGCAATCTTTTTGTTGGTTTTGGTTTGGTGTAACTTCACCGAATGCGCACAGGAGATCATTTCATCTTGTTAAGCACTTTGGGGGTCTACAGGATAGGAGATCACAGCAAACGGTGGTAAATGGAATGAGTTTGCCCAGTGTGTTCCTAAGATACCTCAGTCTTTCCCCCCAAAAAATTGAAAAGGGGAGCAGACAGGGCATCCTGAAGAATCTATCTTGCCTGTCCATGTCCAAATGGCAGCAGGAGAGGATACCAGCGACTGGCCAACCCACATCAGGTGTAAATGGGTTCCCTAAATCCCAGAAGGACCTTGTGCAACTTCACAGTCTGCACAAATGGTGCATCCAGCCCAGTGACTGTCATCAGTTCTGTGCTGCTATGTGGTCAGGGCCCCATCTCCAGGTGAGCAGGACCTGTGTGCCTTGCGTTTCCCTTCTATTAGAGCAATTTTTGGGTGCATAGTAAGGAGCACTTAGTACAAATATTTATCTTGCTTGGAAAATCTTTCAAAACATTTATTGTTTAATTACCACAGATACAGCCAACAGGTTTCAGGGGAAAGGGCTCCCCTTCTTAGGCCTCGAACAGAGAATGTTAATAAATAAAACCAAGATGAAATACACTAGAAGACTTGTAAAGGACTAGAAGACACTAGAAGACCCGAATAAAGCCTCAATTGAGGGTAGCTGTCCAGAGGTTTGCATTGCCACTAGGACACACTAGCCTCAATCCAGCCTCAACTCAAGGCTTCTAGTGTATTTTTTTTACCTTAATTTTATTTATATCCACTGTTCAAGCCCTGAACAAGGGGGGAGTCCTCTCCCCTGAAATGCAACGGCTGCACCTGTTGCAACAGTTGATCATTTGCTGAGCAATTTATTTATTGTGACCAGAGAGGTAGCAGCCTTGGAGCACAACCAGGTCTACACACACCCCTCAGATTTACATCCTACAAGGAGAAATAACTATGAGAGCAGACTCCCATTTTTATGGGTCCCTTGTTATCACATACTTACCAGACTTTAGAGCCAAAGGAAATCTCACCGCTCCAAGCCACCATCAGGACTCCCCAGGTGCTGGTCTAATAGGTGCTTCTCCACCTTGGAATACAGAGCCAGGTAGTGTTGTCCTTAGCAATTTTGCTGCCTGAGGCTTGGCATCCTGCCCAGCTCCCGGCAACCAGTGATGTCACTGGTTGCCAGGATCTGGGTGGGGTGCCGGCCAGAGCATCTCAGGTTGCTATGAATGGATTGGGGAGATTTGTATGGCCCTTACACATGTCCCTGCCCAGCTCTTACCAACCTTGGGTGCTCAGGCCAGAAAGGGGGCTGCCCCGGTCCCACGTAACCCCAAGAGATGCCACCTGAGGAAACAGCTTTAGGCTGCCTCATTACAGGGATGGCCCTGCATCAACAGCTATCCGATACCTTTAAGGTAACAATGTTACCTGAGAAACAAGTCATACAAAAATGAGCATTTGGCTCCTCAGTGTAATAGTCTGATATCGCAGAACCCATTGTCTGTTCTGGAACCCGAGTGTTGGACACATTTTCAGTTATTAAACTGTGCATAAGAAACATATTTCAAAACCTTAGGATTGGTACAGCTTTATGATTTTGCCTGCAGACACTCTCGTCACTCTTTTTAGAGAAGATATGATGTTTTATTGAAAGGTATTAAAGTGTACCTAGACTGTATGTCTACCATTCAGGATGTGTAAGCTCTGATTTTCAACCAGATGGGCTTGTGGCTTACGGGGTTTGATTTTACTCCACCACCAAATTAACATGGCGGCCATGCTGTCTATGTCCCAGTTAGGAAGATTCAGCCCCTCTATTTGTCCTGGTGACCATTCTCACTGAATGTGAAAGAAAACCTCAAATTTTGGGTTGTCCTCAAACATCTGCCAATGAGTTCTGGTGACCCTGCTGGCCGCCCTCCTCCTCCTTGGAGGGATCCTCTAACTTACTCATGTGGCGATCAGACAGGAGGTGAAGGAAACTCTCCCCGATGGGGCATAACTAATGCATTCAGTTAAGTTGACCAATGCAGACTCAACGCAAACTCAAAGTTTTCTATGAGCCTCATTCACACCAAAGCATTGTTGTGCATTGAGGAAAAATGTCGATGTGCTGATTTTTTTTTTTTTTAGCAGTGTGCAAAAAAAGCATTACAGCCCGAGTCAATGTGTCGCAATTAGCTGCAGTGCACAGAACTATATAGAAGTTTAAAGGGGGAAAAGCAAGCAAGTGCTGCAATGGCATGGCAGCCCGCACAACAATGAACGTTGGGTAGTATGGCCGAGCCCCAAGACAATGACCCGTGTCTTTTAAATCATTGGGATTTCCATTATTTTTTGGCAGACATTGGCCGTTGTATCCCAGATAGCAAGGATAGCTTGCCTAAAACTTGTGGCAGGGTTAAATTGTAATTCTTGTTAACTTGTTGCACATATTCCTGGCTAGTTGTAGACTTGCAGAACACTCGCAGCACAAGTTCTAGTTGAGACTTTTTGAATTTGTAGCAAATTTGCTTGGCAAGTCTACAGCAAGAGTCCTGCAGGACTTAGCAAAAGCTCTGCAAGCTAGCTGGTCTGGAGACTTGCAATGCAGACTTGCTGTAATTGTGCAACAAAATTGTGAAGCTTGGCAAGTCTGCAATAGTTTAGCAAGTTATTTTCATACTTGCAGCTCAATTGCTTGCTATCTGGTTATGTATCTATAAATGTGTAAAGACGAATCGTTAGTTCATGAAGTATGGAGAGTCAAGTCTTCTATCTATCTGAAATGATGACGTTATGATGAGGGGGTACCAAGGACGAGTCTGTCACCTCAATGTCTCATCCCTGAAGGTGTCCCTACCCCTTCCCCCCCTCCCCAATCTTTAAAACCTAGTAGGTGCGGATCACTAACTGGCTGCTGTCAGCCGGGCCGCTGTGAAAGTGATATCAATAAATTGTTGTCAGCTTGTTTTCCCTGTGGATAGTACACTAAATGTGCTAAGTATTTACTGTAATTGGTACAAGTTCCGGAATCTCGGCTTTCACATTTCCTCGCTTCTTTCAAGCCATCACATTTTATGCTGATGATTCAATTATCGGAGTCGTATCATTCACAGCGTTGTGGCTTGTGAAGGGTATTTAGTCCCCACATTTATATAGTGTGGACATCTATTGCAGTGTGTCATTGAGTAAACAGAATGAGGGAAGAGTGACTCTGGCCGGTTCACTCTAGGCTGGCTATTAGTGTCATCATAGAACCTCAAGTGTACCGGTGGATCAGGCAAAGAATCACTTCCTGGCTCACTCCCAACTTGCGGAGAGGCAATGCCACCTTCTACCCCTACAAATGGGAAGCCCCTTGGTCAACTGAGCATAGTGGGATCCAATAGGGATTGGGAATGGGGCACATGTTACATCAGTAAGCTACTAAGGAAGCAGAATACCAGGCGCCATCTCCTAAAGCAGCGGCCCCCAAAGTTTTTGGTACCGGGGACCTGTTCCATGGAAGAAAATGTTTCCAATGACAGTGGGGGGAGTGGGAGTGGCTGGGGGGGTTGTACCTGGTTTGTGCTGGGGATGGTTTTGGGATGATTCAAGCGCATTTATTGTGAAATAATTGTGCAACTCACCATAATGCAGAACCCGTGCTTGTTTTCCTGTTCTCAAATGGCCAGCCTGGACTCTCAGGTGCTCAGTGGGGGCTCTCACCAGGGGTCCAGAGTCTTGTTGGAGGCTGCTGGCACAGCAGATATGGCTCTGTACTCAGACAGCCGCTTGCTCTTTACTAGAGCCACAGTGAGCGGCCTTCAAATATGACTTATTAGGAGGGCCGCCTCCGACGGATTATAGCCGGCCTGTTTTGCCATCAGGCATACAGAGGTGATCCAGGCCAAGAAGACTTCCGGCGGCTGTGGCCCGGTCCATAACAGAGCATGGACTGGTAACTGGGGAACCCCTGTTCTAAAAAAAAGTCTTCAAGGAGGCATCTCTAAATAAAACCATATACATCACTTCTTGCTTTCTGGAGGGACCATACTCTAAGGCAGTGTTTGTCAACCTGAGGTATATGGAGCCTCAATGGTGGCCCCTGACATCACCACAGGGCCACACATACAATGCTACCGTTGGCCCGCACATCTCCCCCTTCTGAGACCCTCCACAAATCTACCCTGAGACCCTCCGCACATTTCTCCCTCCCGAGACCCTCCACAAATCTACCCTGAGACCCTCCGCACATCTCTCCCTCCCGAGACCCTCCGCACATCTCCCCCTCCCGAGACCCTCCCCCTGAAGACATTAGGTTGGCACCCCGGAGCATAGCGGCAGCACAGAGTGCGCTATGTACAGGTATGGTGCAGCAAAACTGCACCTGAACTCCACAGCTACTTTAGAAATATTGCCTGCAGTTTCTGTCCTGAGCTTTATTCTGTATTGCTGTATAATATATTACTGGACCCCATATGCCAGGATCGTGGCTGCTGTATTTCCAGCTTCAAGCGTTTTACGTTCGGTTTGTACTTTTTGTGTTTATGTACTTTTTTTGTATTGAAAACTGTAATAAAATCTTATTATTTAAAAAAATATATATATTACTGGGATCTGTATTGCCCTATAGCCGATGGTATTATTCTGCATTGCTGTAAAATGCCTCGCTGGGATTTGTAGTCCTCTAGCTGATTCCATTCTGCATTGCTGTAAAATGCCTTGCTGGGATTTTCATTGTACTGAGGCCAATAACACAGCAGCATGCTGAAGCAGCAGGATGAGCATTACAGAGCTGTGAGATGCATGTTATTTGACTACAGAGGAGCAGTATGTTACGCACTTCATGCAGAAGCACAATCATACCCCCCACCAATTGTATATATATTGTTGCTGCTCTACATTATACTATAATGACGGTTTTATTCTGCATTGCTGTATAATGTATTGCTGAGATTTGTAGTCTTCTATAGTTGGTGGTATTATTCTGCATTGCTGTAAATTACTGGGATCTGTATTGCCCTATAGTAGCTGATTCCATTCTGCATTGCTGTAAAATGCCTTGCTGGGATTTGTAGTCCTCTAGCTGATTCCATTCTGCATTGCTGTAAAATGCCTTGCTGGGATTTGTAGTCCTCTAGCTGATTCCATTCTGCATTGCTGTAAAATGCATTGCTAGGATTTGAAGTTCTCTAAAGACAATGGTTTTATTCTGCTTTGTTATATAATGTATTGCGGAGATTTGTAGTCCCTCTACAGCTTGGAGTCAGTGGAAGACTACTACAGTTGCAGCTGGGACCGGGCTCTGGTGCTCCACCACTGTCCTAAAATCATTAGTCTGTATTGTTTTAGAAAAACTGTCACATGACGCTACAAAAGGTATCAGTAATTGGTATCAGCGAGTACTTGAGGAAAGGTATCGGTACTCGTATTCGGTCTGGTAAAAATAGTATCGGCGCATCTTTTAATGATCCTTTAGCTATTTTAGGCTTTGCTTATAGCGCTAATTTAAAGGTTAATAGCAGTCAATCATCAGCCTCACTGACACCGGCGTCCGTGTGTCTGGCTGCACGGTGGAGCTGCAGAGTATCGCTCCCACAATGCACCTGTGTGAAGCGACACGCGCCGTTTGGCAGGTTTAGGTGACATCCTGTCACATAATGGGAGATTGGCTTCATGACCCGGCCATGTTAACCTGTCACTAACCAGGACACAAGACATATTTTTTTTCTTTAGATGAAAAATGACAGCTCCGAATGGGACTCAGAGGTGGGAAAGGGCTCGGCCCTCTCTGCCGATCCAAGGCAAGCCTGCTAAATGACAACGGCAGTCAAGATGATAGAAAGTCACTTGTACACCAACTATAGGATTCGTGACCTGCCGTAGTACCCCCGCTGAGTCCTCTGTAGCTGAATGCAAGATCCCTTTAACCAAGGAGTGTGGACGGTGGACACTTTGGGGTGGATTTAGATCCCGTGGACTTTGCAAAGGGAAATCTTCACTTAGCTCAGTGAATGAACTAAACAGGTGCTGACTTTAACCACCCAATCACGTGCAAGCAAAAACAAAAATAAATTTTCATTGCAAATGATTATTCCTTGCACATGATATACTTCTTTCCTATGCTCCTCAGCTTCATCTAGTGGCCAAAATGTGGTATTTCCCTAATATTACATTCGACCGGGAAAGGAAATATGCTAACAACATTCGTCTTTGCCTCCATTCGAACAGAACCAATGTGCATGCGATTTCATAGAACTAATAGCTCTGTGAATTGTTGATAAATAAAAGATAAACCTGTTCCTGTTCTAGAGTGACAATGCTCACTCACCATACTATATGTAGGTGAGTGAGCAGAGTCTTCACCCTAGGACAGTAGGTGTGTTGAGGCTGCAGAACACTGCCCTTCCCTATCTTCATAACATCAGGGCTGTTCTGTAGTCCACAGAGGTGAGCTGGGCAGGGGGCAAGTCATCACTGTCCTGCTTCTCCTTTTACTGTCCAGTCAACAGCTGGGGGAGGTCCGGGATGACTTGATGCTGGCCCTAAGACTGAAGACATCTAGTGGTAGAAAAAAGTACTGCTGGGTGGAAATCTCTGGATTGAAGGTGGATATTGCAGCAACAGCTGGTTTCTATTTTGTTATTTTTGGCTGCAGTTCTTTTGATTTTGTGCTGACCATCTGGAAATTGGGATTTCGCTATTGTTCCCTCAACAGAAAAGTCCCTCACAGGTCTGCTGGTTAGTACAGGAGAAAGGCAAGCAGCTCAGAAGACTTACAACATTTCACCGGTGACAAGCGCCGATCCTCAATCACCTGCGCAGGAATGAGAGGAACGGTCTCCTCCTCACCGCCGGTAATTATGTCTCGTCTCTATCTGCTCTCCTTGCGCCTTCTGGGACTTCAAGAATAAATGGAAATTACTTATTTTGCCAAGTGTTTTTTTCCCTTCTGTTGTTTTCACCCAACCCCCGGCCACTCACTGGGTTATCTCATTCTTTTTTTAATAAAGCAGTTGGGATTAAAAGGATTTATTTTTTTTAACCTTTTTTTCAACCTGTTAAGATAATTGAATGGAGAACAAAGAATCGGAACCATTGAAGAAAAGTATTTTAATAGATAGATGGCAGCCTATTAATAGATAGATGGCAGCAAGGAGAGTATAAAGGAGAAAGAAGAGGAGCTAGCACTCACTTGGGGCCTTCTAGCCGGGATTAGCACATTCAAGCATCTTCCAAAAAAACACCTGTTCTCCATGATGTAGGCTACTGTGAATGCTCTTCGACACTGGTTCTCCATGGTGCAGGCTGCTGTGAATGCTCTTCAACACCTGTTCTCCATGATGTAGGCTACTGTGAATGCTCTTCGACACTGGTTCTCTATGATGAAGGCTACTGTAAATGCTCTTCGACACCGGTTCTCCATGGTGCAGGCTGCTGTGAATGCTCTTGGACACTGGTTCTCCATGATGTAGGCTGCTGTGAATGCTCTTCGACACCGGTTCTCCATGGTGCAGGCTGCTGTGAATGCTCTTCGACACCGGTTCTCCATGGTGCAGGCTGCTGTGAATGCTCTTCGACACCGGTTCTCCATGGTGCAGGCTGCTGTGAATGCTCTTCGACACCGGTTCTCCATGGTGCAGGCTGCTGTGAATGCTCTTCGACACCGGTTCTCCATGGTGCAGGCTGCTGTGAATGCTCTTCGACACCGGTTCTCCATGGTGCAGGCTGCTGTGAATGCTCTTCGACACCGGTTCTCCATGGTGCAGGCTGCTGTGAATGCTCTTCGACACCGGTTCTCCATGATGTAGGCTGCTGTGAATGCTCTTCGACACTGGTTCTCCATGATCTAGGCTACTCTGAATGCTCTTCGACACTGTTCTCCATGATGTAGGCTACTGTGAATGCTCTTCGACACTGGTTCTCTATGATGTAGGCTACTGTGAATGCTCTCCGACACCGGTTCTCCATGATGTAGGCTATGGTGAATGCCCTTCGACATTGGTTCTCCATGGTGCAGGCTGCTGTGAATGCTCTTGGACACTGGTTCCCAATGATGTAGGCTACTGTGAATGCCCTTCGACACTGGTTCTCCATGATGAAGACTGCTGTGAATGCTCTTTGACACTGGTTCTCCATGATGTAGGCTACTGTGAATGCTCTTCGACACTGGTTCTCCATGATGTAGGCTACTGTGAATGCTCTTCGACACTGGTTCTCCATGATGTAGGCTACTGTGAATGCTCTTCGACACTGGTTCTCAATGATGAAGACTGCTGTGAATGCCCTTCGACGCTGGTTCCCAATAATGTAGGCTACTGTGAATGCTCTTCGACACTGGTTCTCCATGATGTAGGCTACTGTGAATGCTCTTTGACACTGGTTCTCCATGGTGCAGGCTGCTGTGAATGCTCTTTGACACTGGTTCTCCATGATGTAGGCTACAGGTGAAACTCGAATAATTAGAATATCGTGCAAAGTTCATTTATTTCACTAATGCAACTTAAAAGGTGAAACTAATATATGAGATGGACTCATTACATGCAAAGCAAGATAATTCAAGCCCTGATTTGTCATCATTGTGATGATTATGGCTTACAGCTCATGAAAACCCCAAGAACCCCAAATCCACAACCTCAAAAAAGTAGATTATTACATGCAATCAATAAAACAAGGATTGTACATAGAACAATATCGGACCTCTGAAAAGTACAAGCATGCATATGTACTCAGTACTTGGTTTGGGCCCCTTTTGCAGCACTTACTGCAATTACTTTTGCACGATATTCTAATTATTCGAGTTTCACCTGTACTGTGAATGCTCTTTGACACCAGTTCTCCATGGTGCAGGCTGCTGTGAATGCTCTTCGTCACTGGTTCTCCATGATGTAGCCTACTGTAAATGCCCTTCGACACTGGTTCTCCATGATATAACTACTGTGAATGTTCTTTGACACTGGTTCCCTATGATGTAGGCTGCTGTGAATGCAACCCAATTGGACTGCGAGTACTGCCAATTGGCTGTAATTTTCCACGATGCTTCTTCAACAAAAGTTGATCAAAAATGTGACTTTGTTTGAGTTAGGTGGTGCTGGCAGGGCCACCCAAGGATTTAATTTAGGCCAATTCAACAGGAAAGAGCTGAAATGCAATCTGTGTATAGCCAGATTTAGATGGTATACCCAGTCTTTTGGAAAGAGTTCCTCTTATAACCGGTTATGTCCTTGGGGCAGGACGTAGAGTGTAATCTACCCGATGGGATATCTGTAGCTCAACTTTGGCAAAGCATGTGTTCAGCTTAACTTGTGATCCCAGCACTCCCGCCGACGAGACCAGCCCAGAGAATGTATCCTGGTCCGGTTGATCAAGTCATAATTTTTTTTCTTTATAATCATTTTTCAATTAGGTATGAAAAAATGACTTAATATTTTGCATTCTCATTTTGAACCAGCGGACGACGCATTTGCCTTCTTTCCAGATTTCCTAGGCTCTCAGTTTGCCTCTTTGATGTCAAGCCTGTTTACAGATCTCTAGCCAACACTCACTGGACAGGTATGTTCCACCATTATCATAAGGAAGCCTATCCTGATAAATTACATGCCGCCATTGCTAAAGAAATTGCATATAGACAGGAGTGGCTGCAAAGAGTCTGGAGTTCAGCAGTGCTGAGATGCAAAGAAGGAAGAATAAAAAGGGGAAGAAATAATTTTCTAAAGAAAAAAAAAATCATGGCGGTGGTTTATGACACTCGGCGCTTTAGCAGAATAAATATCAACCTTTTAGGATTTCAATCTACTGTAATATCAATATATATGCTATAAAAAGGAGTGTACACAAAAAGCTGTCAGAGCCCCTTTAAGGCTTAGCGGCAGAACGGTAAACAATAAGGAGCATGGACTATCATTATCAGAACTGTCTGCTACCTTTGGTCAAAATCAGAAGTAAATTCACCGCTTCAATTAACGCCGCTGGAGATCAAATTACTCTGATGGTTTCTCTGATATACCGAGAGGAGACAGTAACTCTTGCCCTTCCAGATGAGAACATACCGCTTGTCAAAATAGAATGGAATATCCCACTGAAAGGCGATCATTTTCTTGGCATTATTTTGATAGCATGACGCCGACTCTCCGACGAGAGCTGCTGCACACCGAGCTGTTCAGATATGTACAATTTTCACACATTAATCTGCACGTCAAATGAGCTCAATGTGTTGAGAACTTCCTCAGCGCCCGAGTTACAAAGTCCTTTGTATCCAGCTACAAATCTTTGTTACAAAGAGGCTGCTGTGACATATATTGCACCACTCCCACCCACCTCCCCAATTAAAGAGGACCTTGCCCCCCACCGCCCTTAATGAAAATTAAACTTAATAACTAATTAATAATTAAACATTGTGAGAAACATGGAGGAAAAGAATACTCCCATAATGTAGACCATGGTCTTAAGCAAATAATGTTTTGTACATTGGATACAATTTTTTTTAAACTTGGAGATCCTGCCAGCAACAACTCTTGTTCTTTCAGGTTGACAACGCTTACCCGCTAACTTGCAAATAGGATCAACTTTTGTCAGCTTGCCGTGCCCAGACCTAAAACAGCCAATGAAGGCCAACAATGCTGCTGCTCATTGCAAGGTAGTAGACATGTGCAGTTGGATTTGGGTGAACCTGCAAATCAACGAAAATCAGTTGATTCGGCGGTTCATCCGAAATAACAAATTTACTATATGCCCGAATATACTAAAAACGATATTTGGGCATACATAAATTTGTTTTCAGAACCACCGCCGGCGGCCATAACGGCCGCTGGCGTGTTCTGCGCATGCCCGCCGCCATCTTGGAGGCAGAAACGTGTAACGTCACATGACTGACTTCACACGCTGAACGAGCGGCAGCCAGGTCGGCCAACGTGTTGTGCGCATGAGCGCCACCATTTTTGAGTAGATCTCCGAACATGCGGGCGCCGCCATCTTGGTGTATACCAATATCTACTCCAAAACGGCGCGCTGGCGGCCGATGGGGCCGCCGCTCATTCTGCGGTTTTAGTGTCCGGTTTCGGATTCGGAGGCTCGTTGCCTCCAAATCAACATAAATATCTGTTTCCTTTGACAAAACGAATGAAAACTTGTTTTGTTTTCATTTGTTGCATCTGGAAACAATGTTTGTTGTTGTGCACATGTCTATAAAGGTAGTGACTTAGCGTTGTCAGCCTGAAACAGGAAGTGTTGTGGTTGGCAGGACGATGAGGTAAGACTAGGGGTAAATTTGTAAAAGTATTTGGTTAGGAAAACTGTATATAGTGAGGCATGATGATGCCAAAACATACTGAAAAATAGACTTTGGGTTTACTTGCATTTAAAGTGGATCGTATGCCTATCAATCTAAAAAATCATGTCATCTATAAATCAATTTCCGATCTCGCTACTTAACGTAGACATTAAACTGTTTTCCAAATTGTTAGCACTTCGCCTATCCCCGTCCTTGCCATTCATCATTATAAATCAATTTAAAGTGACATTAAACTCAGGAGTTAAATCTTAAAAATCCATTCAGGTACATTAACTATTACCAAAAAGTACCTTATTTGTGTATCACCTCGCTGTAGATCCACAAATCATCTCTGAATTGGTGGGAGGGGGGCTACTTTTGTTCCCCATGGTCCCTGTGTATGTTCTAAAGTAGTCACAGCTCCAAGCTCACCCCTGTGATGGACTACAGTCTCAATACAAAATAGTAAACTAAACATGAGATTGTAGTCCATCCCGGGAGCGAGCTTGGAGCGGTGACTACTTTACAACACACACAGGGACCATGGGGAACAAAAGTAGCCCCCCTCCCACCAATTCAGAGATGATTGGAGGATCTACAGCCGAGTGATACACGAATAAGATACTTTTTTGGTAATAGTTAAGGTACCTGAATGCATTTGTAAGATTTAACTACGGAATTTAGTGTCACTTTGAGGAACTTAATTTAAATAATATCTTGTAAGTGAAATCTACAGGTGCAGGGTATTACTTCCCGACAATCCTAAGGGAACAGTGGTGGATATATCCCTTTAAATGGCGATCTTGGTTTCCCCCAACCTGTTAACACAAGCCCTTGGAGAGTCCTCCTAGGCGCACAATCCATTTTGTTTCCAGAAAGATGAGATGTCGAGGTATTACAGACATTCGGCTCTCTATTCCCCCTTCATAGCAAGAAGCTCGTGAATGCTCCTGCCTCGAGTTCAATCTCATTTAAAGCATTTAAACTCCCCTGAGAGGTCGGGGGAATTGATGCTGATAGCTCCGGGTTTGCCGTTATTTGCTGTCGAAATGAAGGAAGCCGGGAAATAAATAAATAAATAAGTGTAATGGAACGTCCACAATTTTGTCTCTGGCCATGGCGCGCCAACTTATCTCATCCCAAACCTTCCCCGAATCCAGCCTTTGAGAGAAGTTAAAAAAATCACTTTAAAAGAATCTTAGAGTTTAAATCACAATGTCAAGAAAAAAAAATTACAAAAAAGGGCCTATATAAAAGAACAAAAAATTAAATTGAGTATTTTTTTTTTTACTTTGTTGCTCATGTTGGTAAAGGTTCACTAGGCAACAAACAATATGGCAGAAAGTCATACCTATACAAGGTCATTGGACATCTTATTCCAAAACCATTGACATTGATATAGAGATATCAAAGGAAAGGGAAGAGAGAGAGGAGTGAGAGAGAAAAAGAGAGGAGCGAGAGTGGAAGAGAGGAGCGAGAGTGGAAGAGAGGAGCGAGAGTGGAAGAGAGGAGCGAGAGTGGAAGAGAGGAGCGAGAGTGGAAGAGAGGAGCGAGAGTGGAAGAGAGGAGCGAGAGTGGAAGAGAGGAGCGAGAGTGGAAGAGAGGAGCGAGAGTGGAAGAGAGGAGCGAGAGTGGAAGAGAGGAGCGAGAGTGGAAGAGAGGAGCGAGAGTGGAAGAGAGGAGCGAGAGTGGAAGAGAGGAGCGAGAGTGGAAGAGAGGAGCGAGAGTGGAAGAGAGGAGCGAGAGTGGAAGAGAGGAGCGAGAGTGGAAGAGAGGAGCGAGAGTGGAAGAGAGGAGCGAGAGTGGAAGAGAGGAGCGAGAGTGGAAGAGAGGAGCGAGAGTGGAAGAGAGGAGCGAGAGTGGAAGAGAGGAGCGAGAGTGGAAGAGAGGAGCGAGAGTGGAAGAGAGGAGCGAGAGTGGAAGAGAGGAGCGAGAGTGGAAGAGAGGAGCGAGAGTGGAAGAGAGGAGCGAGAGTGGAAGAGAGGAGCGAGAGAGGAAAAGAGGGACGAGAGTGGAAAAGAGGGACGAGAGTGGAAAAAGAGGAAAGGGGGGAAAGAGAAGGGAAAGAAAAAAGAGGGTAAAGAGAGGGGAGAGGAAAAAGAGCGGAGAAGGGGAAAGAGAAGGAAAGGAAAAACAGAGGAAAGACGGATATACATGTGAAATCTTTTTCAGACTTCAATAAAAGGAAGAGAGAGCCGCATGCAAAGTCCATGTACCCTCAGCAACCAGTCAGACGTTCTCTTTCTCAGATATTATTTGGGTTGACAAATACAATTGGTCGTTATGGGTCACTGCTGTTTACACATCATGAACATCCTTTACACTGTTTTACAGAATAAGACGGTCTTTGTTTAAAACAACAACAAAAAAAGGATCCATTTGTTTATACAATCTGCTTGCAGACCATGAAGCTTCAAAGCACATTTATCTATGAAATCTCACAAACTGCTATTTGTAAGGAGACCAAGAAAAATATAGATCTATATTTTTTTTAACATAACAGTGCTGTCTGCTTTATAATGGGAAACCGCGGGAGTCTGATACAGAGCGGTATGTGAGCGGGATAGAAAACCAGCAAAACTACACACATACAGTATGTATTGTGGCAGTGCGTGGCAATGCCATGCAAGATGCTGGCAACGCAGACACCCAGGACTCTCAGCCAGAGGGTCTGAGCGGTTCCAGGAGGCAAGTTCCTGTACTGTGAAAGAGCTGACTTTGCGGCTCTTCCCAGGATTTCTGGATTTGGCATGGTATCCTGGAACTGGAAGATTTCTAAGAGAATTAGAAGGGATGCAATCTCCATTGCTGGGTCCATTGTTTAATAGTGGCCTGCACCTAATTGCACAACACTTATGGGAAGGGTGCCGGCTAAGGTTCGGGGCTCCAGCTGGGAAGAGGAACAGCGGTGCTCAGGAGTCAGGAGTAGTGATGGGCTCGGGCGTGTTCGCAGCTCCACGTGCCGAGCCCGCCAGGAAGCTGTCAGTGCCAATCACAGGCACTGAGACATGTTCCCGGTCCGCAGCTGCAGAGCTCGGGAAATGTCTCAGTGTCTGTGATTGGCGCTGTGCGCTATCAGCTTCCTGGCGGGCTCGGCACCTGGAAGACAGCCAAGGAGACAGAGAGCCAGTGACGCATGATGGTTGAGTTTAAGAGTGCCACGAGAGGTGGACTGTGGCTCTGTTAAGAAGTACCCTAATGTCCAGGGACTGGGACACAAGGAGTATGTGCAACAACCTGGAGTTGGTGAGATGGTCATACCTTCAGTTTTGCTGAAATACAAGCGGACCTTGTGTTAGTTATTGATGAAGCGTTGTTTTCTGTTGTTGAAAGAAATAAAAGACTGTCCTGTTTATGTTTGAAACGGCTTCAAGACTGTTCCTTAAAGGAGAACTATGAGGTCAGGGCTTTTCCCCATAGTTCTCCAAAGGGTAACGGGAGGACACAAACTAGCGTCTTCCCATCACCCAAAGCTTAGTATACCGCGAGCTGCAGCTCGTGGTATACTGAGACGCCGCACCTGAAACGGATCCCGACAATTATGTCTGGATCCTCCCAGCTGCGTGAGTGACAGCTGGCTCTGCCTATCTAGAGGCAGAGCCAGCTGTACCCGCCCCTCCCCCGTCCGTTCCGCCAGTCAGCGCTGGAGGATCTGACAGGGGAGAATCCAGTCACTGGACCGCACTCACCTCATAATTCTCCTTTAAGCGCTCACCATATGTGCTAAGTCCCCCGAACTCGGTATGTACGTACAGGTGAAACTCGAATAATTAGAATATCGTGCAAAGTTCATTTATTTCAATAATGCGACTTAAAAGGTGAAACTAATATACAGTATGAGACCCCCTCATTACATGCAAAGCAAGATAATTCAAGCCGTGATTTGTCATAATTGTGATGATTATGGCTTACAGCTCATGAAAAACCCAAGAACCCCAAATCCACAACCTCAGAAAAGTAGATTATTACATGCAATCAATAAAACAAGGATTGTACATAGAACAATATCGGACCTCTGAAAAGTACAAGCATGCATATGTACTCAGTACTTGGTTTGGGCCCCTTTTGCAGCAATTACTGCCATTACTTTTGCACGATATTCTAATTATTCGAGTTTCACCTGTATGTATATATATATATCTCCATCCACACACCCCACACAATAAATCTATCTACATCTACACACACACAGATATCCAAACAAGTTTTAGAAGTGCTAGATAGAAACAACAGCTCCGTGACAGCTGTAAAAATATGAATTACGATTATTATTCCCTTTTATCTATTAAGCATTAGTCAGCGAGACGACACCTCGCGGTTCTGCGGATCGGTCATTGTCTCCCTTTTCAGTCATATCGGGAAAGTCAGGATGTTATTTAAATATCATTTTTGTTAATACGTCTGGTGTCGGCTTTTTTGGAATACATTAATTCTCAGTTAATGATGGAAAACGCGCTGCATAATTAGATAACTAATCACACATCGGCGGTGTGACGATTATATGAACTTCGCCGCACTTCTTATCAAGCACAATGAAAATAATTGGCCTGTAAAATAAAGGCCGGGCCCGATGCAGGGAAATAATTTTTATGCGTATTTTGTAACAAACGTGTCTCTCTCTCTCTCTCTCTCTCTTTTTTTCCCCTCTTAGAACAGAGCGGGTCTGATCGGTGAAGATAATTAAATCGGTGGCAAAGGTTTTATCACGTGCTGTTTTCAACGTGATAGTAATTTTTGCTTTCACGATAGCATTTAGCGTCATGGTATTTATTGCTACAATAGTAGGAATATCACCTGCGGAAAAAGGGACGTCGGCACCACCTGCGTCAGTTTTTGGATCTACCCACTCAATGGTTTTGAGATTTGGAGCATTCTATGGATTGAAATTGCGATGGGAACCAATTATAACCACCACAATGTTGACTGAAAGGTACTGGTGTTGTCAATCAGGTTTAGTCACTTGGTCGACCAAAACTGTGAGATGACCAGGACCTCAGGTGGCAGATGGCTTTGGACCAATACATTCCACGTAATTGTTTTTTCCCATAGAAAGCTGACGGGAAGCTTCCATAAAAGCCAAGAGGGATAGGGGCAGGACCGGATTTACTCTCTCTGCTGATTAAAACAACTACCCGCCCGGGCATCTGGAGATAGGAATTCCACACCCCTGCTGCCCCTCTACTCCCTGCTGCCCCCCGGCCCAAGGTGGGTCAAGTCCTTATTATCCAAAAACACCATTACACAGGGATTCCAACCTGAAAGAAGCAATTTCAGGAAGGTGCCCTTCTTATGTCAGGCAGGAGCCCTCTGATCCCCCCCCCCCCCCCCGCGGGGGGGGGGGGGGGGGGGAGCACCCCCCTGAAATGATGGCAGATAGCAATTAAGCTATTGCTTCCTGTGCTATCTGCATGCCTGCCGTCAGAATAAAAAAAACGAGAAAAAAAAAATCAGCATAGGAATGCATAGCTAGATTGCTATTGGCTGTTTCAATTTGCAATAGCCAATAGCAACCTGGCTATTGCACCCGCCCTCTGCTGCTGTCAATCACTAGAAGAGGACCTGATGGAGAACTTCAGGTCCCCCTCTGCTGATTGACAGCAGCAGTGGGTGCAATAGCTAGTTTGCTATTGGCTATTGCAAATTGAAATGGCCAATAGCAATTAGCTATGCATTCCTATGCTGGTTTTTTTGTTTTTTTCTGACTGACGGCGGCTCCGATGTCAAAAACAAAAAAAAACGGTTTGCAGGGAATGGTTTACTCTGCTCGATCGAGCAGAGTAAACCTTTCCGGGACAAAGTGTGCTCTCTAATAACGGGAGACTACCGGAGCGTCCAGGAGAGTTCGGATGTCTGATTACAGGACTGGACAGATCCCAGGAGCCAGGTCGCCAATGCTCCATAAAATCTGGTGCCTAACGTTCGAGATTTCCTCTAGTTGTTGTCAAGGGAGTTGGCTCCTAAAATAATATCCTGCTGGCTCCTGGATTGGCTCCGGCAACTGAACTCCATATCAATGTATCCATGCTATGCTTTATGCATAGCGTAGACCCAGCATTCTTCTGATACACAAGTCCATCCTTCTTTTGTTGGCAGTGGCGGCCCATCCTGCAATGAAATGTGTCGTATCAATGTGGTCCCCACCCAGTGCATCAGTACTGGGAACCCGGGCTGGCATGCTGACTTGCTGATAGGAAGAGAGCAGAGTGACAGAGAGATAAGCCCATCGGTGTGCTGCTTCTCCTTTCACTGTCCACACCATGGCTGGGAGCAGTAGGGGGACCTGTCAGTGAGAGTGAAACTGCAGCAGAGAAAGATCAGATCTCCCCTCCCACTGGCTAGCTAAGACTGCACTGTGTGCATAGAAAAGTACGAGATGAACTCGAAAGAGAAGTCCCGAAAGAGTTTATTGGTCACGGGAAGCAGTTTAAAACAGCCAGCTTTGTTGCGGAGCTGTGTAAATCTCTGGGCTGTACGATTGGCAGGTTTATACGGGCAGGTATCTATGTTTTTGATCTGTGAGCTTCAACAAAAAGAACCTCCCACCATATATTAATTTTAAAAAGGTCAGCAGGTGTCTTATCTATAGGACAGAAACAGGTAACAACGTTCGCTAACAATCCTTCGAATAAAAACATTGTTATTTTTATTCCTCAACAAAACGAAAGGGTTTCATAGGAAACTCTGAATTTCAGCCAACCGAGGCACTCCGGTGTCGGCGCGGAGCTGTGTGTGTGTGTGTATAGCAGCGTGTGACTGAATACACACAGCGACCGTGCGTGCTCACCGCTGAGTGCAGGATCCTTGTTCGCGCCGCGGTGTTGTGACAGGCGAGTGATGTCTGTATTATTAATTCATGACGTTAAGTGCCAGTGTAGATATAATTTATTGCTGAGGGGTCATGTACTGCAGCTTGTTTAAACACAAGGGCTCCAAAAGCACCGTCTGCCAGCCGATTGGTTGCTACGGGCAACACTTTCCTTAGCAACAGCTCAACAGACAATCTCCCTACCGCCAAATCAACAACATTTACATTGCGTATGCGGTCACTTCCGGCGGGCCCTAGCACTGCACCGTGCCGGGTACATTTTCTTGTTACTATACCGTGATTAGGGCTCACGCACATGGACATAGAAACGCTGCTTTTTTTAAAATCAGTACAGTATTTTTTATGGATCTGAAAGCGGGTGTGTCCGGCGTATGGACCAGACCATACTTTACACTGTACGCATGTAAACATTTTTGCTAACGTTTACATACGTACTGCACATATGCACTTTTTTGGAGCTACCTAGAGTCCTTGTTGCTAGGGTGCAGGCTCCTCGATCTGACTAGAGTCTTTTGTTGCTAGGGTGCAGGCTCCTCGATCTGACTAGAGTCCTTTGGGAACACATAGGAAAACACAGAGGGCACACACAGGAAAAGAGGGAACAAAAACACAGTGGACCCACAGGTAGCAAACACAAAAGGAAACACACAGGAAACACACACAGAGCAAACACACAGGCTAGGAAAAGAGGGAACAAAAACACAGTGGACCCACAGGTAGCAAACACAAAAGGAAACACACACAGAGCAAACACACAGGGAACCACATAGGGAACAAACAGGAAATACACACACACATACACACACACACACACACACGAGGAACAAACAGGAAACACACATGCACGGACATGAAACTCACACACAGAGGAATCACACAGGGAACACACAAGGAACAAACAAACAGGAAACACATGAGGAACAAAACAGGAAACACACACCCACAGGGAACACCCAGGAAATGAAAAACACACACGAAATACACAAAGGAAACAAAGGGAACACGCACACACACAGGCAACACACGTGGAACTAACAGGAAACACACACTAAACAAAAACACACAGGGAACACCCAGGAAACACTCATACACTCACACACAGGAAACACAAAAAGCACACTCAGGAAACACATACAGAACCAACAGGAAACACACATACGCAGGAAACATTGTAACCAGTTCATCCAGTTTGTGCTACACCTAGTCAGCCAAATAGACTCCATTAATACCCCAAATTTCTCTTTAGTGGGGATCTGGTTCTTTAATGCTGCCCAATAATAATAATATACGATAATACGTCCAAGCTCGTATATACACAGAGGGGGATTTATCAAAACCGGAGCAGAGAAAATCTGGAGCAGTTACCCATGGCAACCAATCAGCTTCTCTCTTTCATTTCCAAATCGTAACTGAACAAACTGAAGAGAGAAGCTGATTGGTTGATATGGGCGATTGCTCCAGATTATGCCTGCTCCAGTTTATATAAACCCCCCCTCCCCCACAGTGTATATATTTTGTTGGTTTTGCTGTGTTCAGCATTGAAGTTCTGCATATACAATAATCATAAAGTGAATGCGCACGAAGTCCTTCACCTTATTGTTTAATTCATGAGGGATGAATACAATATGTGGAACATCACAATGATTCACAAAGAGCTGCGAGAGATAACCTACTTTTTATTCGCAGAGAAGGAGCTAGACGCACATTATCTGCACGCTGCATCTCTAAGCAGACCGCATTCTTCTGGGTTTAGCACGTTGATGGCTTTCAGCTCGGGAGGACGGAGTTAAAGGGGGTCGATTTAACCAGCCGAAATTGTCAGCAGCTGAAGAGACATAGAAACGCCGGGAAACCCGCACCTGTGACCTGGTACGGTTATTAGCAAGAGGAACATATACAAGGCCAGCATGCACAGCACAACGACTACATGGGCGGAATCTGGACCCAGCGCTGGGTCCTGGTTTAAATTCCTAACAAGGACAGTAACGATTAAAACCCAATCGAGCTTGCTGCTCAGCTAAATATACCCCCGGTGCATCAAAACAGAAGGTGTTTTTGGGTCTCATTTGGTTGGGTTTCTTTACAAAGCAGCCACAGCCTAAGTAGAAAAGCCTGTCCCCTGACAGCATGCTTCAGAGAAGGACCCTTGCTGCCCGAGTCAGACCTATAGCTCTGCAGTCAGTAAAGCACTTGCTACCTGTCTAGTTCTGAGCAAGGGGGCGTGCCGGACCTCTGCAGAGAGACCACTGCTTCCACACACAGAGAGCAAAGGTCCTTTTTTTGCAGCATGCTGGCAGGTGGATAGACTTTTCTACTCAGGTGGCAGCTGCTTTGTAAAGAACTGTAAGACTTTGATCACCTTTTATTTTGATGCTCCTGGAATGTATTTAGTTGAGATCTGCAGAGTGAGGATCTTGCTGGAGCATTGAGTTACTATGATGAGGTGCTGGGATGGTGGTGGTGGTGGTGGGGGGGATTTACTATGCAAATGTATAGTGCTCCTTAAGGCCTCATTCACACGAGAAAAGGCCGGTGCGTACAGCTCCATGCTGCGTGCACGGCCGTATCGGGCAGCTCCCGGGAAGGACAGGTGCTGCGTGTGATTAATACGCAGCCCCTGTCCTTCTCTATGGAGGTACGTGGCCGTATGCTCACCCCAAGCGCAGGTCCGTGCGGGTGTCCCCGCTCAGACGCAGACAGAATCCATCCTGTCAGCGTACGAGTGTGGACACCCGCACATACGTGCAGGGTGGGTGAGCATAGGGCGGCGTACTCCCATGGAGAAGGACAGGGGGCTGTGTACTAATCACACGCAGCACCTGTCCTTCCCGGGAGCTGCCCGATACGACCGTGCACACAGCACGGAGCTGTACGGGCCGGCCGTTTCAAGTGTGAATGAGGCCTTAAAGTAGATCAAATCCCTAACTTGATGATATTAAGTTTACTAAAGCACTGTGCATCATAAACAATTGAATCAATTAAATAATAAAGAGAAAATAAATAAAAAATAAAATAATAATAAATAATAACAACAATAAAAAGAAAAGTTAAAGGGAAAGGGCATAAAATAGCCACATATTCATAAAAGGAAAAATATGCCTTTCTTAATTGTTTGCATTGGAGCCAGCAAAGCATTGCAACGGTCATGGTGGCAGATGGGACGTGCAGTTTAAAGGCAAACTAAGCCTTTAATTATAAGGGAAGACCATTATGATGCAGAGCTATTATTTAACATATTTAATTTAGAGGATATTTCATGCATCTAGTAAATCCAATTTCTATGAAGCACTTTGTGCGACGCTGCTATATACGAGGTACGTCTTTGTTATGTACTGCAGAATGAAATGGAGTAACCCCCGCTTCTCCGGAGGAAGTAGATTATATCTACGAAACGCGTAGAGAATTGGACATCCCACCGTGAAGATAAACAGACATATGATTTACTGTCACATTGGAAAATAGTTGCGCAGTATATATGCATGCATATCTCTGCTGGGAGGATGATGGATATGTGCGTATAATGCACATTCCTATGCATGTCTCTTTTCATAATGTATATATAAATTTGAAATATGTGTGTGTATATATATATATATATATATATACACACACATACACACACACAGAGGAAACACACGAGGATCAAACAAACAGGAAACACACACGCATGCACGGACATGAAACACACACACACACACACACGAGGAACAAACAGGAAATACACACAAACACACACAGGAAACACACGAGGAACCAGTCCAGGACCAGTCACCCTGCACATGGAGAGAGAGAAGCAGTGACTGGTCCTTATTACAGGAGGGGGCGGAGACAAGACCAGTCACCCTGCAAAAAAACAGAGAGCAGCAGCGACTGGTCTTTATTACAGGAGGGGGCGGAGACAAGACCAGTCACCCTGCACAAGGAGAGAGAGCAACAGCGACTGGTCCTTATTACAGGAGGGGGCGGAGACAAGACCAGTCACCCTGCAAAAAAAGGGAGAGCAGCAGTGACTGGTCTTTATTACAGAAAGCTCCTAGTGTCACACTGGAATACTGCACAAATCTGGAAGCAATGCACAAAGCACACTTAGGGGGTTTGCCTGGCACAAGCGTTCCTAGATGAGAAGTATAGGGATTTTGCAAACTCGTTATCACCATCTAGTGAGTACAAACAGCATCTGTCTGGGTGAAATTTTATAAATGACCCCCCAATATTCTAGAAGAATACACATGGCTCTTGTAATCAGACAATATTTGCCTATCTCATAGCTCAGCTTTAACAAAGTAACAAGTTTCCTTTGTTACAATGTATTCCCCTCCCGGAACTACTTTTCCATTCCAGGTGCACAGTGTAAAATTCAATCACCCGGCACCCAGTTTACGGTTCTGACAAATGACCATCAGACGCACAACAAACACCTCGCCGTGAATTTGGCCCCCGAAGTGACGGGTGAAGGTCACAAAAAAGATCTCCGCAACCGCTGAACTTTTTCCGGGTAAAGTTTAGGAATTTTATGGCGTCGTAATAACTCTGCAAGCGCTCTGCGCCGGCGAGAAGCTCCATTAACCGTTACTGCTCCCCGCCAGCCACCTGCCGATTATCTTTATAAGTTGGGAAAGTTTTGTAGGAGGGAAGAAACTAAAAGACAAACTTACGCTCATGACCCTTTTTTTTCTTAGATCCTCCAGAAATCTGGTGAGCTGATAACTTCCTGTGCTGCTTCCCCGTCTTAAAGTCAAAAGGTTTTTAAGCTATTTCACTTACAATGGATTTAGTGGCGTAACAATCACCATATCGACCCTGGCGGCCGCTATGGGGTCCTGGGCAAAGGGGGGCCCTGCCAGGACATCCCCCTGCCGTGCGGGGGCCGCCTGGGTCGCTATGGCATCTCATAGCTGCTGGCTGTCACTGGTGGCTGTGAGGAGGAACGTGCCGCTATTTACATGTGCAGCGGTGCATTCCTCCTTACAGCTGCTGCTGAGTCGGTGACAACATGCAGCTTCGGAGGAGGTGGCTGGGCCCGTCGTCGGCAGCGATGGAGGAGGCGGGCACCAGTGATGGAGGAGGCGGGGCTTGGCGGAGGAGGCGGGGCCCGCCAACGATCGTGGAGGAGAAGGAGGCGGACAGAGGATCGGGGCAGACAGGTAAGAGGGCTTGACCGCCCACCTAAGACCCTGCAGAGCCCACCATAGGGGGGCGTGGCTACGGTGCCATTTACTACAATGCACCACCACGCCCCCCTCCTGCCCTGACTGCAGAGAGCCGATCAGCTTGCGTTCCAGAGGACGAACGCTCTGGAAAGCAGACTTTGTGGTGTGAACCCGGAAAGAGAGAGAGAGAGAGAGAAAAAGAAAGAGCGAGAGAGAGAAAAAGAGAGAGAGAGAGAAAGAGAGAGATTTTTTTTGTACAACCTGCACAGAGTCTTTTACATTGATCAGGTCTATAAGATGAGGTCCTACCTGACTGTCCATTCAATCCATATAAGGGTCACCATACTCATTACCATCTTTGTACACTCAACTTTATATTTACCAAAACTATGTAATATGAGAACCCAGCTAATCTATCCAATCAATTTGTATCTAATCAGGCAGGCCCTTGTACTACATAGTTGTTGGTAGTTCTAAAGGTGCCCATACACTGCACGATTATCGTACGATAATCGTATGCGATCGGTTTTTCGTACGATAATCGAGCAGTGTGAACGGAGACGTGCGACCATTTCTACTGTACGGTCGCACGTCTTCTGTCGAACCAGCATGTTCGAAAACCAGCCGGGAATCGTACGATTCTCGGCTGGTTAGAACGGTGCTCGGAAGACAAATGCCGAACGGGCCGGTGTGCGCACGCGCACACTGCCTGTTCAGCATTGCGGTCATCGGAAGCCCGCCCCTCAGGGGGGCGGGCTTGCGATGATCGAGAGTGCGATCTGCCTGTCCAAGATAGGCAGATCGTACGTTTTTTTAATCCCTGTACAACCATCGCAAGACTAAAGTCTTGCGATGGTTGTAGAGTGTATGGCCACCTTAAAGCTCTCCACATACATTACGCTCTGATTGTACAATCTCCTTAAAGGTGGCCATACACTATATAACCATCGCAAGACCTTAGTCTTGCGATGGTTGTAAAGTGATTAAAAAAACGTACGATCTGCCCATCTTGGACAGGCAGATCGTACTCTCGATCATCGCAAGCCGCGCCCCCCTGAGGGGCGGGCTTCGGATGACCGCAATGCTGAACGGGCAGTGTGCCTGTGCGCACCCGGCCCGTTCGGCATTTGTCTCCCGAGCACCGTTCAAACCAGCCGAAAATGGTACGATTTTCGGCTGGTTTTCTAGCTTGCTCCTTAGACAAAAGACGTGCGACCGTACAGTAGAAACGGTCGCACGTCTTCGTTCACACTGCTCGATTCTTGTACGAGAATCGAGCAGTGTATGGGCACCTTGAGAGCTACCAACAAGTATGTAGTACAAGGGCCTGCCTGATTGGGTAGATTAGGTAGGTCCTCATATTATATAGTTTTGGTAGATCTAAAGTTGATTGCACGGTCGGTTTGTAACACGTGCGGTGACCATAAAGGAGATCATACAGTCAGATTGTAATAAGATGTAGTTGGCCTTGATTGTCCAAAGGAGATTGCGCAATCAAGCTGTGCATTAAATGGTTAGCGTGGCCATTCCAAAATAAATGGCACAGGTTCCATAGGTCAACAGACTTGATGAACTGCAACATGTATATACATATTTTGAATCAGCCCCCTGACATTGCACCGTGCTTGCCTGTACCGGTGAATAGAGGAGGACGGGTATGGCAGTCACAATTGCATTACAATATGACATTGTCAGAGCTGAGCAGGGTGCACTCACCTCCATGACACCGCCTGCAATACTCCTACTTCTGCAGAGATCTCGCCTGTGCTAATTAGCCCCAGCACTGCACATCGCCCCCTGGTGGCCGCAGTCAGAGGTGTGGAGTGACTGTCATGTACATGTCTCTCTGGGACACTGCTTTGCTGGTTCTTTCTGCTTTGTTTTTCAGGTTACAAGCTGCCTGCTGTTGCTAGGAAGATTTACCTCAGTTGCTGGACAGACCTTCAGTCAGCTGAGCACAGGATTGGTGACAGACTTTTGGCGGGAAAACAGCTGACCAATGAGTGTAACCTTTGCCCTCTATAGTCACTCCTGTCACTGGACAGTGTCAGCATTTACCTCAGAACTGCCAGCTGGACTCACCTCTGGATTATCTTCACAATTCCTTTTGGATCTTTTCACCTGCTTGCCGCCCACCCTCCCCTTTACTGTACTTTCCCTTGTCGCGGTCAATCTTTATAGGGTAATGTCGCCCACTTTGTGGGTGGACAGTGGTTGGTAAACAGTAATTTGGCTGGTGTAAGTTATTGCTGCTTGAGTCTTGATGA
>NW_017306403.1:443547-447952 GCF_000935625.1 Nanorana parkeri | reverse complement strand
CCTTTGCCCCTTATATTCACTCCTGTCACTGGACAGTGGCAGCATTTACCTCAGAACTGCCAGCTGGACTCACCTCTGGATTATCTTCACAATTCCTTTTGGATCTTTTCACCTGCTTGCCGCCCACCCTCCCCTTTACTGTACTTTCCCTTGTCGCGGTCAATCTTTATAGGGTAATGTCGCCCACTTTGTGGGTGGACAGTGGTTGGTAAACAGTAATTTGGCTGGTGTAAGTTATTGCTGCTTGAGTCTTGATGAGTAAGCATGGTGGTCTGTTCAGGCCCCAGTCACACTGAGCGATTTATCGCTCGGTAATCCGCGCGATATCGCGGGGTATTTACCGCGCGATATCGCTCTCCAATGCATCTCAATAGGGCTCTGTCCGTCGCTGTCGCGGGTCGTGCGTCGCTACAGCAGGACCCTTTTTGGAGCGGATTTTGCCGCGATTCTAGGTTGCTCAATGCAACCATTTGCGCGATATCGCGCAAAATGCAAATCGCGCGACAAACGCACGATTTGGGTATCGCTCAGTGTGAATGGGGCCTAATGGTTAACAGTGGTTCTGTTTAGTAATAAAGGTTAAAGTCTATTTATTGGTTAAATTAATTAAAACCCAATAAAGGTGCCGCAGCCTAGTTATTCCACAATCGTTGTGTTTTACTTTATTATTTAAGTTTATTGTTATGGTATGATGGGTGTCATTGGGGTGTACAATCCCATGTGCCCTGTACTGGTAATGTGTACAACCCTCAATACAGTCTTGAAGTCTACACAGCAAGGTGTCTGCACATTGGAACATGTTGCACACACACCATGCATGCATTTTGGGGGAGTGCACAATAACTTCCAATGGGGCCCCAACATGCTTCCACGGCACGCCACAAACCATGAACATGGACCTCAAGAGATTACACAATCCAGCAAACATCTGTGCGGCAATGCGGTGCATTTGGAAATATAGAGTCAGGTGCATTTTGGGAGTGCGGACCTGTCTGTCCGCACTCCCAAAATGTTACCTCCTGGAGGAGGTAAGTCTGCCGGAATTGTATGCACATTATGGTAAGGGTCCATGTGGCCTCCCTGGCAGAAAGTTCCGCTTGAGGGCCTATATACATTTTGTGTTGACACACATATTATGTTGTGTGTTAACCTGAGTTGTATTACAAAATGAATGGACCACCAACACTTTCTAACGTGCCGAAAATTGGATGTGACCCTTTTAAAAAATATTATTCTGCAGTGCACCGCTATGCACGTCTATACTGAGGGGCTGATGCATAGATGTTGTCCAAAATTTTGCAAACAAATAGTTTGTGTAGCGATGACATGAGGGATACAAATGTGTTAAAGGTTGGTGGGGGGGTAGGAAAGCATTTTCTGCATCACATTGCCATCACATTCTGCCCCGATGACAAGCTGCCAGGAGCTGGGTGGGACGCCAACCAGAGTTTCCCGCTCAGCTCCTGGCAACCAGTGACATCCCTGAGCTTGGCAGGATGCTAGCCAGAGTTCTTAGCCACCTGGGACACTCTGACGGGGGTAACCCCCCATGTGATCCAACGAGATGCTGCCTGGGTGGACGGACCCTTTAAAACTGTCTCTCTACAACCTGCCATTATATACAGTAAAGTATATATATCTACAGTAACTCACTTATACTATTGGGAGTTACATACATATACTATAAATGTAATCTTCACTTCCTTAGTTACCTGTATTATTAATACTTGTCATGTTTTGCTTTGTTACATTTTTGGCTTTGCATTAGCCGCTGATGATAATTTTCCATGAAAAGGGTGAAGGTACCAACGTGGCACAGCTAAAGCTGTTTGCTTTCTGACTGTCTCTCTCTAACTGAATCTCAGAAAATCATAGCTGGCTACAGATTAAAACATACAAAATACATATATTACAAAAAAAGTTTGTTGTAGCAATAAGGGATACATTTTTGTTACAAATTAGTAGCATTTATTGGGGGGTGGGCCCTGTAAGGCTACTTCTCTACATAATATATACTACTATTATATATAGTAACTATCAGGAATGCCATGAATATAGAACAATTTTATTCTTCCTCGCCTCCGTATTTAACTGCATTATTAGCGCTTTGCCGCGTTTCGCTTGCTTGCATAAATTCTCGCCTTTTGCCTTTGCAGCTGATAACGTTCTGCTTTTGAAGCCCATGAAAAGGGTGGAGGTAATAACAGGGTGACCTCATTCTGTGCCCTTTCATGTTCCGAGCTCTCTCCGGAGAGCCACAGCAATTCCGTGGCTGGATCGAGAGAAATAACTGTACAACGGCTCTGAATATGAGCGTGAATTCCCGGGCCCGAGCGGCGGCCGAGGAAGAGGCCCCAATCGGCTGTCAGTCTGGAAGATTATTTTTGATTGTGTAATAAAGGGGACTCTTCTATCTGCGTCCTGCTTTCCCGACACCGTCCTTCTTTATCTGCTTGCCTGTAATAATGTTCCTGAAATCGTCTGGGAGCCGCGCACACCAAAGAGCGGAGTGCGCCTGGAAGGCTGCGGCGGTGCCGGGGGGGACCGGACTGGAACTTACGCAGATTATCGGTCTTGTTCTATTGCAATGCTCCGAGATACGGTCAGGAGGAACCCGTCAAGGGCCTAGCTCAATCCTGTGGGCCCCCGGCAAACAATACTCACTAATGGCTAGAGTGATAGTACGGATGCACCGATACAGTTTTTTTGGTATCAAGTACGAGTAGCGATATTTTTTTCCCCGGTACTCGCCAGTACTGATGCCGTGAGCCCACGATTATCAGGAAATCGGGCGGCGAATCATGACCTGTCACATGTCTTCCTGATTGCCTGTGAAGCAAGAACACCGGCTTCAGAGGCTGCCTGGCTTCCTGACCAGTCAGGTAGCCGGGCGGCAGGTCATAAGGTGCCGTCTGGCTTCCTGATTGGTCCTGATTGGTTCCTGATTGGTCAGGAAGCCAGTCTGCTTGGCAACAAGTGAAGCTGGCTTCCTAGCCAATCAGGAAGCCGGGGGCGGCACGTCATGACCTGCCTCCCAGCTTTCTGATTGACTAGGAGCCGGCTTGTTCCTAGGCAGACTGGCTTCCTGACCAATTAGGTAGCTGGGAGGCAGGTCAGGATGTGCCGCCCGGCTTCCAGATTGGTTAGGAAGCCAGGCTGCTTAGCAACATGTGAAGCCGGCTTCCTAGTCAATCAGGAAGCCAGGAGGCGGGTCATTACCCACTTCCTGGCTTCCTGATTGGGATGGAAGCCCGCTCCATGCTCCCTCGGCACTGCCGGTCAGAGGGAGATCTCCCTCTGACTTGAAGTTTCGGTATCAGAGGTAAGTATCGGAGCATTTGGGCGAGTACCAATACTCGCCCAAATTATATATATATACTGTGTGTACAATGTATCTATATACTGTGTGTACAATGTATCTTCTCATCTCCATATTACAACGGATCAGTAAATAGTCGGTTTTGGTTGCCGGTGACGACTCCACCTGACGATTGTCTTCATTGTGCCGCATTGGTGGGACGGGAATTATGAATCATATACAAATCTGTGTCTGGGGAGCGCTGTGGAGAGCGATGTGGTAAACACGGAAAGTGAGCGTTTCCTGCCCATAAAGCTGTCCGCCTTTATCGCCACCTCGCAAATCATCTCGCAAAATCGCTGCGCCACTCACACAATGATAACTTTTCATTAAAGGCCCATAAACCCACCAAATCCAAATATTACAGCCCAGCACTCAATAAGTCTCCGGGGTCCCCTCCTCCGCTCTCAGCTTTGCTTTCACTTAAAGTGTACCTGTTAGCCATATAGAAGACAGCCATCTTGTGTGGGATGGGACAATATGTGGCCTGTGCTCAATGGGGACTACTGACATCACTGCGCCATGAAGACTGAACTAGTGACATCACTGCGGCACGAAGCTTGAACTGGGGACATCACTGTTGCGTGAAACTTGAATGAGTGACATCACTGCGGCATGAAACTTGAACGAGTGACATTGCTGCAGCGCGAAGCTTGAGCGAGTGACATCACTGCGGCCTGAAGCTTGAACGAGTGACATTGCTGCGTCATGAAGCTTGAACGAGTGACATTGCTGCGTCATGAAGCTTGAACGAGTGACATTGCTGCGTCATGAAGCTTGAACGAGTGACATTGCTGCGTCATGAAGCTTGAACGAGTGACATCACTGCGTCATGAAGCTTGAACGAGTGACATCACTGCGTCATGAAGCTTGAACGAGTGACATCACTGCAGCCTGAAGATTGAACTAGTCAGTGCTTTACTTTTAGGTAACCCATAGTGCTCTGGGGGTTCCTTTATCACATAGTAAATGTTTATTTGTAGATACTGTGTGTGTGTGTGTGTGTGTGTATATGTGTGTGTATGTGTATATATATATATATTTATA
>NW_017306403.1:435516-443514 GCF_000935625.1 Nanorana parkeri | reverse complement strand
TTGTTAAAGTGTTTAAAGACCGGACTGTCAGCCGAAAATCTGGGTCTGAACGTGAGAATTGTGGCCGTCAGCGACTAGTCAATGTTAGGGCAGAACGGGGGAGGGGCAAGACTGGTACAAGACAACAGAAGGGCAACAGCGCTGTGTCAGATTCCTCGCATCACCTTTCATCATCTCGTGGAGTCACGAGGCGGCCCAACGAAGTACTGATGGGGTGGTCATAATAATCTGGCCACTCAATGTATATATATATGTAGTTAGATGTAAGGTTGATTGTACAGAGATCATGTGATCAGATTGTAATGTGTATCATGGCCCGAGGTTCACTTATTGCTGATTTTGCTCTACATCTGCCAGCAGGTAACATTCTGATAATCCGCAACGACGTGATACACAATGTAGCCACTTCCTTCCTGTGACCCCGCGCCCCCATCACCGATCTCTGTATTCCCGGCCCTCGTGTCACCGTCCTCACGTGTAACAATGTAACTTCTTTTATCACCAGCCACACTCCCTCCTCTAATGTAATGACAATAATCTCCTTGTAATGGGGGTAAGCCTGTCAGCGGAATACATTATCCTGGCTGGAAAGCGCTTAAGATCAGCGGCTCGGTGACGTCGCAGAGATACGGCTCCCGTACGCTCCGCGGCCACATGGGCGTCATCACGATTTTTGTCTGAAGCCGATAAAATTCCGGCAAAGGAACTATTTCCCTTCCTGCGACTACGCATCCCGCGGAACCACGATCAGCTTTTACGGGAAGAGCAGAGACTTGTCTATAACTTCAGCTGCCCATGTCTCCCGATCGGAGATCGAATTTCAGAGTTTTACTTTAAACGGAAACCGTATCTGAAACCAAAACTTTTTATTTTATACATCTGGATGGCTGGGAAGTGTTTAAACTCCCCCCCTCCCCCTTTTTTATATCTGGGGAGACTTGCCCTCTGTATTCATCCTGGTGACCATGATAGAATACAGAAATTCAAGAATTTACAGTTGTCACTGAAACAGGAAGTAAGGGGAAATAATCCAATGGGGACACCTGTTCTGTTGACAACTGAAAAGGGCTTTCTACTGCACTATGGAGAGATTTCCTCTCACTTCCTGATGTCTCTCCGGGACAGGAAGTGGAGAATCTCAAGAGTGGGACGCAGACAGGAAACAAATACTGGGACAGGAAGTGAAGGGGAATCTCTGGAGTGGGGCGCAGACAGGAAACAAATACTGGGACAGGAAGGGAAGGGGAATCTCTGGAGTGGGACGCAGACAGGAAACAAATACTGGGACAGGAAGTGAAGGGGAATCTCTGGAGTGGGGCGCAGACAGGAAACAAATACGGGGACAGGAAGGGAAGGGGAATCTCTGGAGTGGGACGCAGACAGGAAACAAATACTGGGACAGGAAGTGAAGAGGAATCTCTGGAGTGGGGCGCAGACAGGAAACAAATACGGGGACAGGAAGGGAAGGGGAATCTCTGGAGTGGGACGCAGACAGGAAACAAATACTGGGACAGGAAGTGAAGAGGAATCTCTGGAGTGGGGCGCAGACAGGAAACAAATACGGGGACAGGAAGTGAAGGGGAATCTCTGGAGTGGGACGCAGACAGAAAGTGAAGGGGAATCTCTGGAGTGGGACGCAGACAGGAAACAAATACCTGACCTGGGCTTTTTTAATCATTTTGTACTCAATTCCCAAAAAATAAAGTTGAGAATTCGGGCGGGAAGGTCTCGCTGTTAAAGACACAAAAAGGACAAGAGCTCACTCAGCCCACCATGCTCCACCTATAATGAAGACATCGTTTTTGGAACTATCATGTGACCTTTTGAATGTACCATGTGACCTGTCTCCAGTTGGGCTGTGCGGCACTCAGGAGGGCTGCCTGGGCTGCGGTGTTTCAGCAGGCGGGCAGCACGGTGTCAGGGAGCCGGAGGAGGAGGAGCCATCACAGATGCGGCTGCTGAGGTCCTCGGCAAGCGCCATCTCGGGCAGCCACATCGGCCTAAAACCCGGATCTTCCTTTGAGCTGCGGGCACTTGTAGACAAGCACAGGCTGCCCGCAGCTCAGAGGAAGATCCCGTTTCAGGCCGATGCGGCTGCCCGATATCGGACCTCTTCAGCAGCATCTGTCAGAGAATTTAAAGTGCCGGTGTCGGCGCTGAGCGTCTTGTGGCCGGGTGCCCGCTGGCTGGGTACCCGGACATGAGACTCCAAAACCGGACTGTCCGGGTGAAAACTGGACGGGTGGCAACCCTAGGGACAGCTGTATGAGAAAGGATTTCTTTACTGTTTGGAGAGGTTCATATCAAGCCAAAACGTTGGGGTCGATTTATAAATCTTCAGCCCAGCCATATGCTGAGTGAATGTCATTCACATGCCTTTTCCCACCACCAGGGGGAGCCGAGGAGCACAGAAATATCCAATACTCCTCGGCTCCCTCTAGTGGAGGGAATGACGTGTGAATGACATTCACCCCCGTGTATGGCTGGTCAGAGGATTTATAAGTGGACCCTTTAAACTTCCATCCGCCATGTTTTGTATCGTCAATCTGTTCCCGTTATTCCTCGTCTCGGCGTGCTCTAATTAGGAACACTTTCCGCTGAATGAACTCGCATTACAGATCTCACTATAGGAAGCTGTACAGGTTCCATCTTGGAACTCGCTCTGCAATGTATGGCTGCTTCCCACCATATGCTCCCTGTTCAGACATATGGTCCCTGTTGAGACTCTGGGGGGAGGGCTCCGCAAAGCCTTGTCACGTATGATGTCTCTGTTCCGGCACCTCTTAGATTTAAAGGGCAAGTCCAGGCAAGGCGGTAAGTGAAAACAGTCATTGGGCTACTAATGCTGAATAGGAAACACTGCAACTGTGCTAAAATCAGAACGCAATTAGAGGGGCTTAAAGGGACAATCCAGGGCAAAGTGACATTGTCTGGTGGTAGCCCCACCCCAGGCAAGGTATCATCCTCAGTCTGTGCACCTTTGCCAGCTCCGCGCCCTTGCTCTAGATATGGGGGAGCATGTGAGTCACCGTCACGTGGGAGGGGCAGTGACATCCTTCCACCCCAGTAAGCCCAGTCACCATCTGATACCATAGCAGACTTAAAGTGGGCTCCTGCAGCGGGAAGCCAGTGAGGGAGCGTGGTGGATGGGTGCTGAAGGGGGCGGGTTGTTCTTTGTTACAGTGTCCCTTCTAAAATGCATCTGAAAGTGGTGAAAATCCAAAAAGTTTGAGTTGTCACCGGGAACAGGAATAGAGAAGAAATCGTTCAATGGGGACACTCGCTCCTGCGACAACTAAGAGGGGACTTCCCCCTCAGTGGCATCACAAGTGGGGTACCCACCGCACCCGGCAGTGGCGGCTCGCACTCGGGTGACACCATTGGAGTGTCAGTCATTTTGGTGTCACCCCTTATAAAAAGTCGGGCACTCGGTCATGGACAGTTGCAGGAGAGAGGAGGGGACCCGACGACATTCCTTATCTCGCCGGGTGAACGTCCCCTCCTCTCTCTGCCGGTGTCCATCACCAAGATGGCCGCCGGCAGGTATCACAAAGATGGTCGCGCATGCGTGATGACGTCACGGCAAGGTGTCACCCGGTATCCGCTCCGGGCAACACCCGACCTCGGGACGCCCCTGCTTCCCCTCAGTATCAAAAGGTATCTTTCCGCTTCCTGCTGTGTCTACAGGACAGGAAGTGAAGGGAAATCTCGCCAATGGGACAGGCGGTTTTAACCCTTTCCTGTGCTCTACATCACATACACTTGAATCTGAGTTTCTTCCAATCCACTGCAGACAGAATACAGAGGGCACTGACAGAGCTCCCCCCCAAAAAAAATCCTGTGCTGTAAATTTCTCTTGCTGCATGGACAGGTTCTCTTTGTTACTCTTTTACCCATTCACACCGCATCGTCCCGTTACGGTGCGTCAATGTGCGATAAGGCTTGCGTTAATGTGCATTGCGCTACGGCAGCCTATCCGTATGGACTGGACTGCCAGCACACCGCAATGACCCTTTTTTCTTAAAGTGCAACGCACCACAAGGCTTGTTATATGCGTCGTGGTGCGTTGTGCTTCAGGCTCTTCTGTGCAATGCATCAGGGGCCCATTCACAGCGCATAGAGCCGGTGTTTTGCAGTGCATTGTGGCACCGTGTGCATGCTTTAGTGTCTGCTGCCACTATGCATGGCAATGCACTTGGTCTATGTGCGCCGTTCATTGTGACTGGGCCCCGATGCATTGCACTGTAGAGCCTGATACTCATTTAAAGGGGACCTGTCACCAACCAAGATTTGATGGAGGCTCCCTGGCAGGATTGAGTTAAACCAGCTCGCTTCTCACGTGGCTGCCGGTTCTCCCTGCACCTGCTCATCGTGGTGATAAAAAGGCCTTCTTTTTTTTTCCGCTCGCAGCATTTAGCGCAATTAAATCATCGCTCCCAAGATAAGGATCCTTCAGGTTCTTATCTGATTTACAAGAAGGTTCAGTCAAGGTGCAAATGACAGACATTAAAAAGGCATTCACCACAGCCGCACAATGCCGACTACGAGCCAAGAAGAAGGGGATTTAAAGGGCTCAATTTCCTCCGCAAACCTCTCCAGCAGACGACGTTACATAACGATCATCCGAGGCCGGAACGCGACTATCGGCAACCTCGCGGGTGGGGTACATCACAACACCGAAAGGCCAAGGATGACCCTTGCTAGGAAACTCGCCGCAACAAAGGCCATGACCCGAGTCGGCAATTTTTTTTGTCCGTATGGCCACCCTTGGGGGTTGATTTAGAAACCGTTCACACAGCGAAAAGCTATGCAAATGAAATGAGTAGCACAGCATAGCCACTAGATGGTGCTGAGGAGCATAGGAAATTCCTCATTCTTGCGCAACACCGAAGGCCAAGTATGACCCTCGCTGCGAAACTTGCCACAGCTGGGCCGGCAACAAAGGCCGAGACCTGAGTCACAACTAGGGGTTGATTTATCATTCACACAGTGAACAACTATGTGAATGAGATTCCCAGCACATCAGAGCCGCTAGATGGAGCCATGGAGCATAGGACACCAAAGGCCACACATGACCCTCGCTGGGAAACTCGCGGCAGCCAGTCAGCAACATAGGTCGTGACCTGAGTCGGAAACCTTTGGTCTAAATGGCCACCCCTTGAGGGTTGATTTATAAACCATTCGCACAGCAAACAGCTACGTGAATGATGTTTCCAGCAAATGATAGCCACTAGATGATGCTGATGAACATAGGAGATTCTTCATTCTTACGCAACACCGAAGGCCAAGTATGACCTTCACTGTGAAATTTGCCACAGCTGGGCCGGCAACAAAGGCCGAGACCTGAGTCAGCAACTTTTTGTCTGCATGGCCTTCGGTTAATTTATTAATCATTCACACAGTGAACAGCTATGTGAATGAGATTCCCAGCACATCAGGGCCACTAGATGGAGCCATAGAGCATATGAAATTCCTCATTCTATTGCAACACCAAAGGCCAAGTATGACCCTCACTCAATGTGAAACTTGCCTCAGCCGGGCTGGCAACAGACTGAGGAAATGCTTCTTCCTGCCTGCAGCAGACGAATTACATCATCTAAGCGTTGGCAAAGTCACTGCCTATTGTAACATGGACATCCATCATATATATACTGTGTGGGTGTGCCTGTGATATGTGGTACTTCTGTAAATACTAGTTATCTGGCTGTCATCCTGATCCAATGGCTTCAGAACTTTTCGATTCACAGATCTGGAACACAGATGAGAATTTTCGACTTTTTATTTAGTTATTGCAGGTATTTATATTCCACCAACAATGTACACGGTGCTTTATATACTATTCATTTGTGTGAGACCCCGCCCCCGAGGATCTAAGGACACTATTGGACATGCTCACATGCAAAGGCCAATATAGACAGGAGCCAATGTGCATCTAGGAAACGCAGGCAAGCACAGGCAGAACATGCAAACTCCATGCAGATAGGATCCTGGCTGGGATTGGAATGGAGGCCCGCAGTGCTATAAGACAGAAGTGCTAACCACTGAGGCACTGCGCTGCAACAGACTATTCAAGGCCAGAAGCAGCCAGGAAAGGAGCATTTCCAGCCCTGCAATTCCCGTTTCAGCAAGTTCTCCTCTAATTCACATCCTCCCGGCCCGCAGCTCCGGCGGTTTAGCATGCATGGCGCCCGTCGGGGGCTCTCAGCAGAGGATTTGAAGAGACTACGCCCGTCCTTGAAATTTAATAGACAGAGACCTATTCTGTGCTGATGAGGGCATCGTTTGGTTATTACACGCTTGCCGAGAAGAAATCAGTCAGAGGCGTTCCGGAATGACTGGGGGGATATCGCGCAATTCAGCTCCATAAAGCGCCTTACGAAATCTCAGATCGTACGTTTTTTTAATCCCTGTACAACCATCGCAAGACTAAGGTCTTGCGATGGTTGTAGAGTGTATGGCCACCTTAAGACAACGCAGGCCAGAATATTTAATACCTAAGTCTGGGAGGTTCCAAAACCATTCACATTTCTTGGGCGTGTCATTGCATCTGTGTTATGTTGCTCTCTAACCTGTGTTGTGTTAATTAAGGATGGGCTCGGGCGTGTTCGCAGCTCCACGTGCCGAGCCCGCTAGGAAGCTGACAGCGCCAATCACAGGCACTACTGAGACATTTTCCCGGTCCGCAGCTGTGGAGATGGGGAAATGTCTCCGTGCCTGTGATTGGCGCTGCGCTCTGTCAGCTTCCTGGCGGGCTTGGCACGTGGAGCTGCGAACACGCCCGAGCCCATCCTTAGTGTTAATGTAGCCCATTGAAATGAATGGGCCGCCATTGCACCAGAACGTGCAGAAAATCGGACGTGTGCTGTTTTTTTGCATGGTAGTGCAATGCAGGTGTGTTGCCTTAGGGTGCCATTCATAATGAATGGCACTGCAGCACCGCAACACACGCAATGCAGAAGTATAATGAGCCCTAATGTTGTACATTGAAGTGTGTTGCGTTAGGACGGCCTGTTGAAATGAATGGGCTGTTTGCCGATATTTGGAGGTGACCCATGCAAGAATCTACTGTGCATTGCCTTGGTGCATTGGGGGTGACACCTACTACAGACTGCCTTCTGAAAACTACAGGAGGTGGCAGAGGCCAAACCAGTCACCCTGCACAAGGAGAGAGAGTAGCAGTGACCGGTCTTTATTACAGAAGGGGGCGGAGACAAGACCAGTCACCATGCACAAGGAGAGAGAGCAGAGCTGCGGGAGGGACTCAACAGGGCCCACCCACTACAGGCTGCCTGCAGAAAACTACAGGAGGGGCGGAGACAAGACCAGTCACCCTGCACAAGATGAGAGAGCAGCAGTGAGCGGTCTTTATTACAGGAGGGGGCGGAGACAAGACCAGTCACCCTGCACAAGATGAGAGAGCAGCAGTGAGCGGTCTTTATTACAGGAGGGGGCGGAGACAAGACCAGTCACCCTGCACAAGGAGAGAGCGCAGCAGTGAGCGGTCTTCGGCTGGCATGGATAAGAATTTGTCATGATGAGTATCCCAACAAAACAAAGTAAAAAAAAAAGCCTCTGCACTATTCTTTTTTTTTTACAAGTTTTTGGATTTTAATTTGCAGCCTTTCCGAGTGATATTAATGACGGGGAAATCTTGATAACTAATCATCTTTCCTGTGTGACAAAATATTATCCGCTGCGACAGATGTGGTCACCATTAACGAGCGGGCTAAAACGGCGGCGTTCTTTTATTTTCCTCCCTCCCTACGCCGCGGGTCTAACACATCGCGTGCACAATCTGGATGCACGCTTTCACAGCTTTAATGGCGAGGTCGCCGTTCCCCCGGCGTAGGTTTGACGCTCTAGTTAGATCCATGCGGCTACGTGGATCTATCCCCATCCCCTTCCCCCTATACATTTGAGCAATTAGCAGAGAAGTCGCATAGATGTCTATTTAGGATTTAAAACAAGTGCAAAGGGGGTAAAAAAAAGAGAGCACAT
>NW_017306403.1:428979-435385 GCF_000935625.1 Nanorana parkeri | reverse complement strand
TTAACAGAAAAAGAAGAGTGGCGTAATATAACGAGTCTCGTGGAAGGCGCTCGGCTGCTGTATTAAAGGTTAATTGTACGGGCCCTGCATATGCATCTGATTAGCGTGTTGGTAACAGGCCTTGACGAGTGAACTTTGACCCCTGAAAACCACGCTAAATACCCACCACTTGCTCTCCAAATTGCAGTATTGCAGAGCGGGGGAAAAAAAAAAAAGAGGACCGGCCTCCAATTGGATCATCTCATTATGCTTTAAAGGCCATTGTTGCTCGTTATCGGGATTCTGCTGTTTCACACGCGGGTGGGTTGATGTTTGGCGTGAAATCAGATCAAAGGTCAAATGGGTCACATGTCACCAGGTATGATAAAGTAAAGGTGGAATGAGAGGATTTTGTGCGGAGCGGGTTTTGCTCAACCTTCCATAAAATGTTCTAAAGGGATCCGAATGTGACGCCCTCGCCACGTGCGACTTTTTATCAGGCCGACCACGTGTGCCATAAGGTCATTTTTTAAAATAGGTTTTGATGTCTGGATATTTTCGATACATTGTAGCCGCCTTCAGCATTGCAGAGGTTGCATGTTACTCATACATGGTCATGGCTGGGAACTAGCCAAAAATGACCCGGCAATACCACAATTTACATCCAGTTGCTTTATCAGGCCGGCCACGTGCGCCACGATCTAGTTTAAAAAAAAAAGGTGTTGATGAAAACGATATTTTTGATACCTTGTAACCATCCCAAGCATTGAAGTGGTTGCATGTTACATAATATATAGTCATCAGACATGTAAGCTGCGCAAAATGTTCGGTTCGGTTCAGTTATTTTGGGATTCGGGTCTGAAATTCAATTCGGTTCGGGTTTCGGATTGGGACGAAATCCGAATTTTGTTCGTTTCTTATGAGTTTAAAACCCTATACAGGTATTAATACTAAAGCTGAGGCTCCCAGACCCGAATGGCATTCGGGATCCGAATTTCCAATTGCATTCGGTAGCTCCTGAATGTCATTCGGGTCTCGGTGCCTCAGCTTTAGTATTATATGTATATACTGAACAGGGATTTTGGTTACGGCGTGTGACTTTTCTGGCCAATCAGATGGCTCCCATGTTGCCGTAACGAAAATTCGTGTTCAGACCCATTCGGATGCATTAAACCCCAAAACACATCTGATTGGCCAGAAAAGTCACATGTCTGATTCAGTTTTGTTTTTGAAGGAAATGCGGACAGGATCTGAAATTAGGAGACCGAAATTCGGATTTGGACGCATTCGGATGCATTGGGACTCAGAAATTCAGATGTGTCCGAATGTCCGAAACGAATTGCACATGCCCAATAGTCCTAGCCGGAAACTAGCCGGAAATGACCTGGCAATACCAAAGTTTACATCCAGTTGCTTCATCAGGCCGGCCACGTGTGCCATGATCTCATTTTTTATGATAGGTTTTGATGTTAAAGGAGAACTATGAGGGGGGTGCTTTTCACTCACCTCATAGTTCTAGCCGACCTGTGACAATGACACTGTCAGGTCGGCTCAGTAGATCGGGAAGTGAGCGAACACATACCGGCATTCGCTCACCTCTCAATCCTGTCACGGCTCTCTGTCGTGACAGGGGAGGGACTGGATTCCCCTCTCCCCGCTCCGATCTGCCAGCGCTGACTGGCGGAATGGACGGGGCGGGTACAGCTAGCTCTGCCTCTAGATAGGCAGAGCCAGCTGTCAGTCACGCAGCTGGGCGTATCCCGGCACAATTGTCGGGATCCGCTTCAGCTGCGGCGCCTCAGTATACCGCGAGCAGCTGCTCGCGGTATACTGCGGCGTCTCAGTATACCGCGAGCTGCAGCTCGCGGTATACTGAGCCTAGGGTGACGGGAGGACGCTAGTTCCCATTACCCTAAGGAGAACTATGGGGAAAAAACTTAACCCCATAGTTCTCCTTTAAGAAGATATTTTTGATATATCGTCACCACCCACAACAATAAGTGGCTGCATATTACACATATAGTACATAAGTCACGGCCGGGAACTAGCTGGAAATGACCCGGCATTACAAGTATTTGTATCCAGTTGCCAGATCTCCAGCTGCATACGTGACTTCATCTTGTGAATGCCAAAGAAACTGATTGATGCCGGTGTCCCCTGCCACATGCTCAGGTTCCCTACGTCACTGCTATATCCTACAGTGGTATAAGGGTTGGAGGATGGAACCATTGCATGTGGTGGTGGACACAAGCATCTGAATGTTGAAGACACTCACGGGAACTGCAGTGCTGGAAATAATGAAGGGAAGGTAGAAGACACGGTCTGCAGGTGAGATGAGTATAACATTTCAGGGATCTTTCATTGGTCTTTTAAAGGAGAACTATGAGGTGAGTGATTTCCACTCACCTCATAGTTCTTGCCGACCTGTGACAATGAGAATGTCACAGGTCGGCTCAGTAGTTCGGGAGGTGAGCGAACACATACCGGCGTTCGCTCACCTCTCGATCCTGTCACGGCTCTCTGCCGTGACAGGGGAGGGCTGGATTCCACTCTCCCCGCTCCGATCTGCCAGCGCTGACTGGCGGAACGGACGGGGGAGGGGGCGGGTACAGCTGGCTCTGCCTCTAGATAGGCAGAGCCAGCTGTCACTCACGCAGCTGGGCGGATCCCGTCATCTGAGCTTAGGGTGACGGGAGGACGCTAGTTTGTGTCCTCCCGTTACCCTAAGGAGAACTATGGGGAAAAACACTGACCCCATAGTTCTCCTTTTAAGTTATCCTAAATGGGATGCTTTACCAGAATTCAACATAGGTTTATAACCATCCGTTTGGGTCCAGCCTGGAAGCAATGTAAAAATCCTGCTGAATTCAGGGATTATAATAAAACTCAGTTGACAGGTAAATCAATTCATTTTCTGTATTTTAACAGTGTTCTAGAATCTAGATAACAGCGGCTCACTCGGCGATTCTTCTTGTTGCCTACAGTCAACAAAACTCATGCAAAAAAACCAAAGTCAATCTCCTTTTTATGTGCAACAATCTGCCTTTTCCTCCCAAAAAGACCCCCCGAAAGTCTAAACCACCAAGAATTGGTTGTTTAAGTAATCAGCATATATAGGAAGGAGTAATCCCGCTAATTTACTCCCGCATGGTCCATGTAAAAGAAGAGCGGATTTCATCCCCCCCCCCTCCCCACTCTGGTATGGAGTTGCCAGCTGTTAACATGAAAGATCTGCAAGTAAGACCTAATTTTTATCTGAAACCTCCGGTGTAGTGTTCTTTAGAAGTCGTCGTCGTCGTCACCTAGCGCAGGAAAGGCGGAAGGAAAGGGGTTAAACGCTGCCAAGTGCTTCCATTTATCATTTCTGTGGGAGCCGATGCCAGGGAAGAGCGGCTGCCATATTGCTGGAAGCAAGGAGGATGGAGAGAGAGAGAATACACAGTGTTGGAATAGACTGACATCTGCTATCAGACACTACAAGCTGTTCTTATATTACTTCCAAACAGAGGTTTTACGGGAGAAAGCCAAAGGCCACGGATAAAGCTTGCAGTCGGGGAGGTGAGACACGGCTTCTATATTTATACAGTGAGGCTGTTTACCAAACTAGTCTTCCCAGGATCCCAAACCAGGGCAACAAAACGCTGGATCCGCTGTGCGTCGGGATTCTCGGTGCAAGCCTTGGAGGGCAGCTGCAGCTCAGTTTAAAAACAAAAATGAGACATGTAAAGGAACCGTTGTTGCTGCGCGAAGATTTGACAAGTAGAATGTACTGTATACACTGGGCTCGCCTCGGCAGACCCTCTTACCAACCTGTAATGAAAAAGTTTGCCGAGCATGTTTGGCTTGATAATAGGAAAGCCCAGCACTGCCTGCACACTTATTGGTTGCTGCTGCCAGTAAGGGATGAGCTCAGGTTCGAGCCGAAACCAGAGTTCCTCTGAACAAGAACGTGCCATGGGCACTTCCAACCAATCCGCTATAGGCTGGGCATTCCATGCATGTAAGCCACTAATAAGAAAGCCCGGCACTGCCAGCACACTTATTGGTTGCTGCTGCCAGTTAGGGACGAGCACAGGTTCGAGCCGAAACCCGAGTTCCTCTGAACAAGAATGTGCCATGGGCACTTCCACCAAATCAGCTATAGGCTGGGCATAACATGCATGTAAGCCACTAATAAGCAAGGGGGGGAAGGGGGGTTGGTTGTAGTGCTTGTGCTGACTTTCTTTACCTTATATGGCCACATCGCCATTTTAGGTAAATTTAATTTACCAAATATAGGCTTGTAGCCATATAAAGTCAATAATAGCACTGCATCCTGTCCCTTTGCTTTCGTCAAGTTGCCCACAGCTGATTGGGCAGCACAGAAGGAGCTTCCTTCCGTGTTCAGGAGGAGAGCTCCTTCTGGGTCCAGAGGGGCTCAGGTTCAGACTGGGTTCGGAGCTCATTCCTACTGCCAATTAAATTAAAGGCGAACCCCCAAGGGCCTGCTCACCCTAGTGCATTGAGGCAACATGCAACAAAACATGCTTAACTGCAATGCACAGCAATGCGTCAAGCACTGTGTGATCCATTACAGAGCCAACCATTTAGAATGGCACCCCAACGCACCTTCAAGAATCAGAGGCGATGCACAATAATGCGTTATTGCTTTACTGTAATGCATTATAAACATTTTTTTTAATTAAATATTTTCCCCTTTCTGCATTCTTTGTTGCATCTCAGGGCGGCTGATCTTCTGCAGCCACTTTGGTGCCACTTTCTGTCTGCGTGCACTCCAACGATGGCTGCATGGCATTTCTCAGGGCAGGTTTGCTGATGATGACAACAGTGGGTCATACCATTGTTACATAGTATTTGAGGTGGAATAAAGACATATGTCCATCAAGTCCAACCCATTGTGTGTGTGTATGGTCCTACTGACGTGTAGTATGTATAGGTCCCTGTGTGTTCTCATTGCCATCCGCGTCCCCGCAAGCTGCCGTCCGCGTCCCCGCCGCTAAGATGGCCTCCGGTTGTCACCCCTTCTCTGAACCGCAGCACTAGGCGTTTGCGTACTGCGGCACCACCGGAGGGTGCCGCCCCCACGGAGGGTGCCGCCCTAGGCAAACGCCTAGTTTGACTCGCGGTAAATACGCCCCTGCTTGTACCCTTGTATATTACGGTCTCTTAAGAAACCATCCAATCGCCTCTTGGAAGATTCTACACTCTCAGCCGAAATCAAAGCATGTGGCAGCGAGTTCCAGACCCTGACTGATCTAACTGAGAAAAAAACCCTTTGCCCCTTGTGCTTTTCTCTCCACCAATTTTCTCTCCACCAATTTTAGGTGGTGGCCTCTCATCCTTGTCATGGAGTTAATTGTAAAAAGTTTGCTGCTAATGCTGCTAGACCAGCATAATATGCGTTAAACCGGCACTTGTAGCCTCCATCGGAAGTCCATGTGACAGGGTGACCACGCAGAAGAACAGATAGAAGAGAGGGACAGAGTGTTGTCACCCTAGTGCCTACATAAGGAACCCCATGGCAGGATCACCAGGGATTATTTTAATTGCACGTTTAAAAAGATTGAAAAGGACTTTTGTAATGAACATGTTAAAGCTTCTGTGAGATTCTAGTGATTTGGGTTTACGTCTACTTTGATTTGTGCCTTTTACTGTCTTTCTAACACGTCTTCATTTGTTCTCCGAAGCTGACAGTTTCAGCACTCGCTCTTTCCGAAGAATCAAAACTTCCCTTTTAACAAAAAAAAAAAGTTACTTCTTGGCGCACCTATCACTTATTTCTCATTTATTAAATCTTGGATGTTCTGTAAATTTTTACTCGGCGTGTTAAAGAACTGTAATTTAACGCCGCGCCGCTCCTTTCTGTCACAACAAACCAGTTTTTTCCACCATTAATGAACGTCTGCTAAGGAGCTAAGAGAGCTGAAGCCTTTCGGAGAACTGTCATCGGCATTGTTTGATGTTTGAGGAGCTACAGAAATCAGGCTGAAGTCTCGCAAGGCCTCGGCTGAGGCGGGGAGATTATAGGCCTAGGATTCGTGGGGAAGGACCAGGCCTCTGGGCCTACAGAACTAATCCAGACAAAGGATAACAGGGGCCTAATTAATTTTCATGCCTAGGAATCTGATAACAGCGGTACACAGGCCGCCTTTGAGGTCTTAATGAGTTTAATCGACGGCACGTGATCCTTTTATTCGAAACCCAACACAAATTAAACTGCTTCAAACATAACCAAGGTTGATGGGCACCTGCAAGCCGCGACACGGCAATCTTAATCACGGGATGGAGAGGATCGGTTGGAATGCATGCTATAGTAAGGTTGTAAGCAGGGCCTAATTTCCCACAAGGCCAACCAGGGCCCAGCCTTAGGGCAGCAGGGAGTGTGGAATTCGCTGCTTGTTCCCAGTGATGTCGCCGAGAGGTCTGC
>NW_017306403.1:416700-425110 GCF_000935625.1 Nanorana parkeri | reverse complement strand
GGAGGTTGGCGGATAGGGGGGCGCATTGAAGAACCTAGCCTTGGGGCAGCAGAGAGAGTAAATCCGGCCCTGGTTGTAAGAAGTTTGTGCATGCTTAGGAATCATATGGATTCCTCTACCAAAGTCTACAGCAATGTGATTTGGTCTTCAAGAAGGTTTGATTGAAGCAGATCTCTACTTTTTGGAAACTGGTAAAAAAAATAAGTAACCCAGCAGGTGAAAACCCCAAAAATAAGCTTCTTCCTGCTGTATCCCCTTCAATTCCTCCGGTAAGTGGTGCCCCTCTTTGGTCCAGTGTCATTCTACCACCTTCCTAAGAGCCCAAGTTGTCATGGACTGGTCAAGGTCATAATACTGGTCTTGAGTCAAAGTACTACTGCACTGACTTGAACTCCCATGCTCAGGAGTAAGGACCACCCATTGCTGCTGCCAGAGGAGAAGAGCAACCTTGAGGAACTGGAACCCTGAAGTCTTGTGATATGTTAATTTTGTATTGTATTGTATATAACTATTGTACCAATAGTATGGTGGTGGTGAGATTTAGTGGTAATCTGGATATTGGCCTGGCAGCTTCTACACACCGATGGATTTTCATGGTCCTCTTTGGTTATGATGAGGATCATGGGATCCGGAACTGAAGCTCCACACCATAATATTCAAGTCCAGATATAAGTATATTGCAAATCACATTTTTTTAAAGAACCCTACAGGTTTTGGGGGATGTGGCTCTTCATCGGGGCTTGAAGAAACTAAGAAAAAATTGGGGGAATTTACCAAAACTGGAGCAGACAAAATCTGTAGCAGTTGCCCCATGGCAACCAATCATCATCTCTCTTCAGTTTGCTCAGGTAAGATTTGAAAATAAGATAGAGAAGCTGATTGGTTGCAGTGCAAATCTGCTCCAGTTTTGATAAATCCCCCTCAATGTATAATGCAATGTATATGCGCTTCGTAATACTTGGGTGTTTTGAATTGGGGTAACGTTGGACTCAAATATTATGGTATAGAGCAGGGGTAGCCAAACTGCGGCCCTCCATCTGTGGGGAAACTACAAATACTATCCTGCATCTGCTTTGGTAGGCCATGCCTGTGGCTGTCAGAGTCTTGCAATGCCTAATGGGACTTGTAGTTTCATCACAGCTAGAGGGCCGCAGATTGGCTACCCCTGGTGTAGATTTTTAAGTCTAGAGGAGAAGAGGAGAACCTTCTGTGATTGGTGAGCTCAAGTTCCAACTCTCAGAGCACAATGAAAACCAGACAAGCAAAAGGTGCTAGTTAAAACATTTATTAAGAACAGCGTGCAGAGGAGCAAGTAGAATCATAAACCGGAACAAGCCAAGGTCAGGAGCCGGAGTTGGTAGTCGTTCGAGCCAGGTCAGGAACACCGAGATCAGCGTCATCAGGAACAAGCCAAGAGCAGGAGCCAGGAAATCAGCGTAGTCAGGAACAAGCCAGGAGCCAGGAAATCAGCGTTGTCAGGAACAAGCCAGGAGCAGGAGCCAGAGGAGAACGTCAGCCAGGATCGGGTCATACACGGAAACAGGATACTCAGAACAGCAGGAATGCACTAGCAGGAAGACCACGCAAGGGCAAGGTCAGACTGGACTGTGTGGTTTATATATAGTGAGTGGGGTGACATCATAACTCAGAGACAGGACACTCCCATCTGACTCTCTCAGATGACGCTCTCCTGTCTGGCCATAAAAGGGAGCCTGGGAGTAGTGAACAACGTTCCAGAGTCTGCTCAGGCAAAGAAGGAAACACAGGTGGGTAAACAGGCAGCCAAGCCAGAATGCTGCAAACCAGTAAAGTCAGGGTGGCACCCTGACACCAACTCAACAAAAATGGCAACCTCTTTCTGGAGATGAAAATCAGATATAAATCCTGCAGGTAAAAATGTGTTGTTATTTCTGGACTCCTCCCTTTGAGGTGGTGTTTGAAAGGTCCCATTGGGACTGTACCAGATGGCCGGGAGGAGGTGTGGCTAGACCCAAAACACACTGGTTGGATTTACTGTCCAAACATGCCTGGACCCTTTCAGCCTATGGCCACAATGTAGGCAGACTGCCGCGCATGAAGTTCCTCCTAAAGGGAGCTGGGCCGTTTTCATAATCTTGCTAATATATTTTTATTTTCAAAGAAACATTAAAAGGAAGAAATGAGAAAGTAGCTCCTCACAGAGGCGGTAATTTTTATTCCGGAATAAGAAGCCAGCGGTTATTTATAGCACAAAGTAATCCTACCATCTTAATGTGATCCATGACTTCGTTTATTAAAAATGAGGTTTGCTCTTGTTAAATTTGCCTTAATGAATGCTCTTCAGCAAAAGGATACATTTATAACAGAATTCACAGGCTTATTACAATTAATACAATTACCCCAACCGCATCTCACATCATTTAGATAAAGTTCAGTTGAAAATCATTAAAAAATTGAACAGACGTAAAGCAAAAACATTCTCCTAACGAGCCTTGTCCGGAACAATGGGAACATTCGCAGTGTCAGAATCATCTTCGATGCCTTCAAAGTTCTCCCTCTTTCTAGATAACAGTTTATTACCATAACAGAGCTCTGGCCGTCTGGTCAGTCAGGGAGGACGGGGAGCTGGTGACCCTATTAAAGGGAAACACATCTTTTGGAAAAAAAAAGCTATTTCTTTTTCATTAACCGAGAAGGAAAACGGATGTGATTTACTATGTGGAGAAAGTATTCATCTTCAACATTATAGAACACTGACATCAAATCTGTACTGTTTTCTGTTAAAATCTCAGTGATGTCACCGGTCTCTAGTGAATGGATAGGCTGCATTCTCGGTGATGTCACCGGTCTCCAGTGAATGGATAGGCTGCATTCTCAGTAATGTCACCGCTCTCTAGTGAATGGATAGGCTGCATTCTTGGTGATGTCACTGGTCTGTAGTGAATGGATAGGCTGCTTTCTCAGTGATGTCACCGGTCTACAGTGAATGGATAGGCTGCATTGTCAGTGATGTCACCGGTCTCCTATGAACAGATAGGCTGCGTTCTCCATAATGTCATTGGTCTCTAGTGGATGGATAGGCTGCATTCTCTGTGATGTCACAGCTCTCATGGAATGGATAGGATTCATTCTGAGTGATGTCATCAACTCTAGTAAATGGATAGGCTGCATTCTCAATTATGTCACCGGTCTGACATTAAAGGAGAAGTATGAGGTGAGTGCTTTTCACTCACCTCATAGTTCTAGCCGACCTGTGACAATGAGACTGTCACAGGTCGGCTCAGTAGATCGGGAGGTGAGCGAACATATACCGGCGTTCGCTCACCTCTCGATCCTGTTAGGCTCTCTGCCGTGACAGGGGAGGGGCTGGATTCCCCCCTCCCATCCGCCAGCGCTGACTGGCGGAATGGACGAGGGAGGGGGCGGGTACAGCTGGCTCTGCCTCTAGATAGGCAGAGCCAGCTGTCACTCACGCAGCTGGGCGGATCTCGACATCGATGTCGGGATCCGCTCCGGCGTCTCAGTATATAGGGAGCTGTAGCTCGCGGTATACTGAGCTTAGGGTAACGGGAGGACGCTAGTTTGTGTCCTCCCGTTACCCTACAGAGAACTATGGGGAAAAGCCCTGACCCCATAGTTCTCCTTTTAATATTGCAGTTCTGTATCTTCTTTAACAATGTCTGTATAAGAATATCCGTTTTGTCCTGTCTTACCTACTTCTCTCTTATTCTCTCCCGCGGGCGCTGTATCATCAAACAGGAAAAAAGATAAAGAGCGCAAAGTGAAGTCGTTACTGAAAACGATCATTTAGAACGTCGGTGTATTTTATGCATTTTTTTGTTTAATCCTTTAGAGAATAAAAGATACAACCGGATTGGTTGCTATTGGCAATTACTTTCCCGTTTGCGCTCATTTACTTTTCTGCAGTTTTAATGAATCCGCCCCACGCTGCCCTCTCCGCCTCGGGCCCACCAGGCAAACTTTTGTTTTTTTTACATTAAATTTAGATTTTCTAGGTAATTAGATGTTTGCATCTTTTATATATTATCTGCTAGAAACTCGCCATATTTTGATTTAAATAAACAGTATAACAGCCTCACTAAATATTTCAGCGCCGTTGTTGTCATACACGGAAATTAGCATATGTACACTGCTATTTCTCTCCTAACCATCTGTTTATCTGCGCATATTGTTTGTTTGTTTTTCAATTCACTATGTTACTTTCACTTGTCTGAGAAACAAGGCAGATAATTTATACTTAATCCATGAGGCGAGCCGCTGATTACAATATTCGAAGGTGCTGTAAATCCGAGTGTGTAAATCCATCTCGGGATCGCTGGTAGTGGTGTAAAAATAAAGGGAGAGCTTTATTTACCGCCTCCATGCCGGTAAGATCTTCTCATTTTATTTAATGCATTTTGGTGTTTTTTTTACTAGCTGGTCTGCATGTTTGTCCCGTCACCGGCGCCCGTCTTTCCAGCCTGTTTAATAGGCTATTAAACATCAAAATAAGACACAGGAAAGTATATTATCGACGGGTGGAGCAACGCCAAGGCGCCTGAGAAATGGCGCCTGCAGGAGACACGGTTAAAGGGGAGCTCCTGGTAAATGGAGAATCTGTTTTTTTTAAAGTTGGAACAGGCACAGGTATACTTGTTGAAGCTTTTTTTAAATTTTAACCGCCAGAGCAAGCAAGAAGTGGGTGTGTTTTTGAGAAGTTGTAACAAATAGGGTTAATTCACACAGAGATGCACGCCCGTGCAGAGAGCTACTCCTGGGTGGGGCAGGTGCAGGCCCGTCGCTACCGCAAGGCAAGTCAGGCGGCCGCTTGAGGGCACTGCCTGGACGGCGACTGCCAGAGGATCTCGACACGCGCGGCACCTCAGGCAGTCGCCGGCCAGCTAAATTCGGACCCCACCTGGAGCTCCTCCCACCGGACCAGCGCTGACTGGCCGCTGCTCTCCCGTGCTGAAGGTAAGTGGAAAAAAAAAAACCATAGCGCAAACATCGGGGCATTTTGACAAGTACAAGTACAGGGGGTCGGGGAGGGGGGGGCGCAAAAATGCACCTTGCCTGTGTAGGCAAGAATCCTAGCACCGGCCCTGGGCAGGTGCTGCGTGTAATTTCATGCAGCCGACTAAGTCCCTATAGGAGGACGCAGTTGCCCATGGCTACATGCCGACCCAAACCTGCACATCTCACAGGCTTGGGTTCCTGCACCTGCATGCAAACTGTCTGCGTCCAAGTACGGGCACCAGCAAAATGTTTCCCAGCACATTCACCAGCCAGCATGCAAAAAAAAACAAAACCTGTCTAACCGCTAAGGTTAAAAACAGAGGTTTTAGATGCACGTCTTCTGCGGAATATGTGAAAGCCGCACTGCCACGTCAAGGCCCCACTGTGTAGTGCGGTCCTAACTCTAACCTATGAGAATCTCCATCTTGGAGCACATGTAGCAAAAGATATCATTGCATGCAGCCGACAGTACGTCCCTATAGGAGGGCGCAGCTGCCCTTGGCTACATGCCAACCTAAATCTGCACGTTTGGGTTCCCGCACCTGCATGCAAAATGTGTTCGTCCAAGTACGGGCACCTGGACTTGCACAGATGTGCAGGCTTGGGTTGGCATGTAGCCATGTGCAGCAGCGTCCTCCAATAAGGTTATAAACGTGGCTGCACGCAACTACATGCAGCACCTGTCCCTTCCCGGGAGCAGCTCTCTGCACGGGCGTGACAATGTATGGACGTGCACGTCCCTGTGAATGAGACCTAAATGTTGCCATTTCTAGAAGACACAGCTGCTCCTTGCTCAACGCAAGCCTGATTACCCCGTGCAAGTCCGGGTGCCTGTACCTGGATGCAGATAGTGTGTGCCCAGGTGCAGACACCCAAGCATTCATAGATGCGCAGGTTCGGGTTGGCATATAGCCATGTTCAGCAGCGTTCTCCCCTAGGGATGTACAGGCGGCTGCACGCAATTACAGGCAGCACCTGTCCCTCCCAGGAGCAGGTTTCTGCATGGGCGTGCATGCCGTACAGATGTGCACGCCCCCTTGAATGAGCGCTAAAAATGTATATAAAGCTAATTATTTTTTGGCTTGGATAGAAGGCTTAAAAGCCATCAATTAAATTTTTTCCTGGTACATTCAAGAAAAGGCACTAAATCTTTTTCTATTTATAATATCCAGTGCTGTAAAAGACCATTTCTCGTTGATTGAGTTGACTTGCTTCGGTCAGGCTGCTCAAGCTGACTTGCTTCGGTCAGGCTGCTCAAGCTGACTTGCTTCGGTCAGGCTGCTCATATATACCACACCCAAGGAGAGCGGGGGAAGGGTTGGGGCGGTCTTGAGAAATGTCCCACTATACAAGAAGCAGTAAGAGCATCACACTAACCATCAAAAGTCCAAAGTAATATTTTGTTTCATAATTGGTAGAAAAAGGTCAACGCGTTTCAGGGGTTCACACACTCCCGCTTTTATCAGGTCTGCAACATAAGCAAGAAATTATAAAGGTTCGTATGGAAGACAAAATTCATGTCATAAGAGAACTATTGATGAAACAGAAAAAAAATCTATTTAAAAAAATGAGAAATCCTTTCATTAGAACATTAATGGTGTAAAATTACCATAAAAGAAGTAATTCTCCTACTAATATAACGCAAGATAACAACATGATTGCTAAAAGGATCCGACATTATTAACAATTATCCGACATTAACAAAATAATGAAATAATGAAACGGAATGATACAAAATGCATAATTCTGTGTTTCATTATTATAAAAACGTTTATTATCATTATCACTAAAATGTCAACACGTTTCAGGGGCTCGGAGATCTGACCCTTCTTCGGGGCTCAGATATTGTATTCAGGAGGACTTAGAAATTATACAGTCACCAGGACTGCACGGGAAAACACTAAAGTGTGCCCAGAATCGGTATGACAGGTGGTGTCAAGCCCCCATAATGCATTGGCTGTTTTATGTTTTCTTGTTTTGAACTAACACTGATATGAAAAGAATTTGGACTCTTAGACCTTTGGTCTGGCGCTCTCATTGTACATTTCACATGCACAATCGCGGGGCGACACCACATCGCCAGACACAAAGCAAGGGGCTACACCTCCTCCAAAGAGCGTGGCACCAGTATTGGAGGCGGGCTACTTTTCCGTGGCCCACCCTGTATGTGTGTATATATGTATGTGTGTATGTATATATGTGTAATTATATATAATATGTGAGATTTAGCTTCCAATGGTAGCACGTTAAGGACGGAGTCCACTCTCTTACCACGTCTTTTTAAGGGCTTCTTTGCCCACTTTTATTATTTCAAACATAAAAGTCCACACAGGGGTTTCCCTTGCAGGGGTCTTCAAACACAGCACAGCACATGTAATGTTTTTGCATTTCGTGTTATCACAAAAAAAAACCTCTCCCAAACAGGCTGCCTCCCACAGACTTGCCACACAGGCTGGTTCCAGGATCGAGTCGTCCTGACTCCTGGTTCCAGGATCGAGTCCTCCTGACTCCTGGACAGACACCTTCCTTGTCTTCCAGCTGGAACCTTGAACCTGACCCAGCATCCTCCTCATAAGGGCTGTGTACAGGTGTACTATCATTTGGTGCTGGTCACCACGAAAGCCCAGACCCAGGAATGGAGATATCTTCCCTCCCAGTTCTCTTAGAAATCTCCCGGCTCCAGGATCCCAACTATAATCTAGAAAACCCGGAATGAGTTGTAAAACCAGCTCTTTCCTGGTAACAGTACTTTCCTGGAGCCGCTCAGCCCCTCTGGCTGAGAGTCCTGGGTGACCCTATTTGCCACTTTACATAGTGGCGTTGCCACTCACTGCCACAAATATTATTAATATGTATATTGAATTTCCATACGTTCTATCCCACTCCTAATAACCATATCCATGTAGATGTCCATAGCATGCCCATCCTCAATGCACTGACACCATTTCACTCAGCCACGTGAATATGTGCTTCCCTGTGTCACCATCGCAGAGCCTGCCTTCTGAACTACAATGCAACGTCTGAATAGTGTAACATTATCATTGATTGCTGGAAGCAATGGATAATGGGATAGTCTTGAGAAATGGAGATTGCATCACTACAAGTAGCAGGGAAAGAGACGCAAAGCACACTGGGAGTCCAGGAAGTTGTTGGAAGTGATGGGCAGACGGAAGGCAGCGCTCACTATATAAATGGATTTTTTCTAGTGAGCTTTGATTGTATTATCAGAAATAGGGATGCACCGATACCAGGTACAGTACTCAGTAAAAGTACAAGTACAGATACGTTTCCAGCTCCAAGACTGGACTAGAGAAAAATGCAAAAGTTAGGAGGCCGCTGTCATTTGTAAGGAGCACACGGAGCTCCCGGGATTTGTACATCTCTGTTTTAATGTATGATTTTGTTTTAAATATAT
>NW_017306403.1:413267-416562 GCF_000935625.1 Nanorana parkeri | reverse complement strand
TTTTTTAGATATATATATATATATATATATAAGGTTGCACCGATACCATTTTCCAAGTACTGATACTCACCCAAGTACTCACAGACACAAGTACTGATACATTTTTGTTTAGTGTCATGTGACAGTTTTTCTAAAACAATACAGACTAATGATTTCAGGACAGCGGTGGAGTGCCCGAGCCAGGTCCCAGCGTCAACCGCTGCAACCCTGGTAGTTCTCATGAAAATGGCAAGTATCGGCACTGGTATCTGAAAAGTATCGGTGCATCCCTAATCAGAAACAACTCCAGTATGTATTCCTATTACAATGCTGATGTTATAACAAGAGAGGATATGCTGGGACTTTACAACTCCTTTAAGATTTGGGTCTCCTAGTTATGGGCTACCCCACCAGAGCCCCTGCCCCTACTTTGAATCTGATTGACTCCTTCAGTCATGAGCTACTGATAAGTTGAATCCAGCGCCTCATTTCCACGCGTTCCAAGCAATAAATGCGTGCGTTCTAACCATTCTTCACTCCAATCATAACTAGAAAAACATTTCATCTTTAGCTATACTTTAGGTGTCTGGCGTCTATGAAGAAAAATGAAATACCGGCTTCGGGTGCCCTGACCCGTTAACTTATTTCCAATTCCATTTTCAAACTTTGGACTAATAAAACATATTCTTCCAAGTCTGCGATTCGGTAATGTCAGACGTGCACCAGGAAATTTCAGTAACAAATTGATTGAGGCTTTAAATGAAGTCATCTGTCACCCGGGCGCCCTTGTTCCTGGCATTTAAACGGGTGTCAGATGGCGCGGCCATTCTTTGTGTGCAGTCATTTGCGTGCGCCAAACTCTGCACGAACCTCATTTTTGCCTGTTAGCGTAGCGGCGCGGTCACATTACAGATCTATCACCATACAAATGATACATTTCATACTTTCCCAATTTACCGCTGTCTCGTAATGCACTCGCCGCTCTCCTATGATTAAGTCCTACTTCGCTGAGAGATCTGTATCTGTGCCCGAATAATCCCTAATATCTCACGGTCTACCTTTTTTTTTTTTTGCCAATTACAGAGCCAAGTTATGTTAATCGTTGGCCAGAAATCAGTGTCAGGTCTTCTTTTATTTTCGGACGGAATTAAAAGGATTTCAGCAAGAAAAAAAATTGGAATATTATAGAAAATTCAGCTGATGCAAGAAAGGCAATGAAATCATCCCATAGAGTAATGAGCGTCCATTTGCTTGCTTTGGTAGAAGATGCAGCATTTTGGGGGGGGGTCAGGAAAATGCACCTGTCCTGGGAGGTAAGATAAGGGGGTAAAGGGGCAATGGGGCTTCCTAATTCTGAAAACACAGCGGGGCAGAATTCCTTATGATGCCTGTTTTCTGTGAAGAATGTCATCATGGTACACATGGAGGGCTAGCCTGGTATTTCACAGCTATCTTGAACCATCTTGGCTTTTATTGTTGCATTTCTTTTCATAACATGAAGTGGGTACTGCACTGCATGGGCAAAATTTTGTAGACACCTAACCATCACACCTATCCATATAAACAAAGTATGTGGACACCCCTTCAAATGATTGCGTTCATGTTTTCTAGGGAAGGATACTGTAAATACTAGGAGACAATTGTGCTCCTTCAACCTTGTGGTGACACTTTGGTGAAGGCTCTTTGCTGTTCAAGCATGACTGTGCCCTGTAACCAAAGCCAGCACCATAAAGAGATGGTTTGACCAGTTTGGTGTGGAGGAGCTCGAGTGACCTGCACAGAACCGTGACCTCAACCCTACTGAACACCTTTTAATAGTCTGGTATGAAGAAACTCAAGTGTCATGCACAAAGCTCTGACCTCAACCCTGCTGAACACCTATGGGATGAATTGGAATGATGGTTGTGAGCCAGGTCTTCTCAACCAATGTCTGTACCTGACTTCACCAATGCTCTTTGGGATGAACGGACATAAATCTCCACACAGACAAAATCTTTTGGAAATCTTCCCAGAGGGGTGGAGGCTGTCATAGCCACAAAGAAGGATGTAGAGCCAATCTTTCTATTTGGATGGAGTAGACAATGATTAAACCCCCTGTTGTTTTTGTTGTGTGTATATTGCTGGGGAGACTTCCCTTCCCTTCTAGTCTTGGAGAGGTAACAGGAAGTGTGGGGAAGAGTGTGGAATTCCCATCTTCGTTGTCACTGGACCTGGAGTCCCCGTTGGAAGATTCTCCTCACTTCTTGTTCTAGTGCCAAATTCCCTTTACTTTATGTCTTAGAGATAATGTTCACCAGGACCAATAGAGAGGGTCAACCTTTCCAGTGGTGACGACAATAAAAATCTGACAGAGGGGTCTACCTCCACTTTTCATCCTAACCCTTTACATACACTTTAAGCTCTAGGGACAAAGGACTAGTGTCTGCTCAGTATTTTAGTAATGAAAGATCCCCTATAATCAAGACCAGCCCCAAACTGATCCCTTTTTTAACTGATGAATAAATGTCACAAGCTTAGACTAACCCTAAGTGAGCCCTTGACATTTAACCCCACTGTCATCATTAAAAAGGAATACTTGAGTTCCAGACAAGAGACTGTGCCTAGGCTGAGAGCTTCAATCTGAGTGAATGATTTCATCTGTCTGCTGCAGGCAGGGGGAAGCACTTTCCCAGTCTCCTCTTCCCTATGATCCCTTGGAATGTAACATTGTAGCTTTTTTGCAATCTTGTATACACAAAGCCCAGAACATAAGAACATAAAGGCTACATCACCCATATGAGGATTTCCTGGGGGAAGGATTTAGCCTAGAAAGTAGATGGTGATCCTGGATGATCAATAAGGATGGCTCTGTCCTCCTGGAGAGAAAAACAGATGACAGCTGAACTCTGGGATAAGAAAATATTGTCCTTTATACATGAGCCATGTGTATTCCTCCTGGAATCTTGGTGAACGTTGCGTATTTCTCCCAGATCTGTGCAAACCTTGGAGCTTCCTGTAATAAAAACCAGTCACTGCTGCTCTCTCTCTCCTTGTGCAGGGTGACTGGTCTTGTCTCCGCTCCCTCCTGTAATAAAGACCGGTCACTGCTGCTCTCTCTCCTTGTACAGTGTGACTGGTCTTGTCTCCACCCCCTCCTGTAGTGGGTGGGGCCTGTTTGGCCCTGCCTACAGTTCTGCTCTCTGCCCAGGCCATCAGCATAGTGATGCACTTACTGGGCATGTATGCACTCTATATGCTGCTAGGGCCTATTTTCTTCACCTTAAACCCAGCCTCAGCCTAAACTGAACCCTAAAATTAATTACCCCACCTCATCCTC